>NW_024524934.1:5448132-5921610 GCF_017590135.1 Pyrgilauda ruficollis | reverse complement strand
GGGGGGGGGAGGGAAGGGGGGGAGAGAAGGGAGGAGGAGGAGGCAAGGCAACACTTTGGCAGTCGGCCAAGAGAGCCACACAGATTATTGCATACGCACGGCACCGCCGGGCCAAGGCGGCCTTTAACCCTTTGCGGGCCGCCGCACGCTGCTCGAGGGCGGGGAGGGGGGCTGGGGGCTCGCCTCGACACTTACCTCCTCCTTCCCCTTGTAACACTTCAAAGGCCAGGCTGGCTCTCTACGGTGGGATTAATCCCTGTGCACGCCAGTGTTCCAGAGAAGTCCCCGCTCCTGTAGCAGGCTGCGTCGCGGGGCTCTCAAATCACTTTGCAGGCGGAAAAAAATGAGATGGGGAGGGGAAAAAGAAAAAAAAAAAACCAACCCAACCCCGAACCTATATTGTTTAAGGGGGAAGAAACAGCTAGCGACGTGTGCTGTCCTTCAGAAAAGGCAGGGTATGCTGGTTTAAAGGATGCATGAAAATCGGTTGCTCAGTCAAGGCTGGTCTGTCTCTCTAAGGGAGGAAATAAAACTGTGCTGGAAACCAGGGAATGCTCTGAAGCAGCCTCTGCGAGAGTCAGAAGAGGGTGATTTTATTTAAGATGCCATATTGCATTTTGCTGTGGCGAACTGTGAAGTGATTTAGAGCAAGAGCCTGCATCCCACTCCCTTTTTCTGAATTAGTTTTATTTATCCAGATCCTTGGCATATGCTTGAGTTGCTTTGTAGAAAGTACCTTCCACTTCATTCAGACCAAAGAGACTCTGACTCATACCGTCACTGAACTACAAGACAGGCAGGGCTGAACCACGCATGTTTGGGTACTAACTCCCTCTGGATTCCTCAGCACTGGTTTCATCAAAGATCCTTTTGCATCTCTCCCGGCTGTCTGCAGACCACTGGGAGCCACTCCCGAACTTCCCCCCCGCCCCACCAACTATGGCAACTTACACTCCCCTGTGACGCTGGCACTCCAGTGTCAGCGTGTTACTCTTACTTCCCTCAACGCAGGTGTCTGCAAACTACAGCGATGGGCTAGTAACAGGCACAGATGCAAAACAGAGACCAGAGAAAATATCTTCCTTCTGGACTGTCTCAGTCTGGTCTTCATGTTAAAAAAAAAATTTAAACAACCACCCACACCCCCAAAAATCAAGCTACTAAGCTAGGTGCAACTTAAAGAAATAAAACAAATTATTAAAGCAATGAATAGGACAAATGCAGGCAAAGGATGGTGGGATGGTATGCTTGCATGCAACCCAACAGTGGCCCATAAGAAGCCATTCACTCTCTGCTTTGGCATTGGGAAGAGAAGTAGAGCACAGAGGCCCCTCCCCACACCAAGGACGTTGCAAGAAAATGTTGCATAAATACCAAAGGCTGTTACACGCCAGCTCCAAGGAGCTGGACTCTGTGGGGTCCCAGACCTCAGAAAGGCCTGAGGTGTGCACTCTATATAACATGGCCACCCAAATCAAGCTGTTTAATGCAGCTTGTACCAATTTGCCATGACAGTAAGCTCCAAGGTACCAAGTTTCTAGCAGGTATACCTCCTATGTGTCCGTTTTATATTAGCATTAGGTTTTAGCTGCAAATTAAATCTAGCATTAAGAGTCTAGATGCAAAGTACCCTAGGACTCAGCTTGCCATTATGCAGATCAGCAAAGGAGTCCCTTCTATAAAGGAGTGTACTGGCTTACTGTAATTGCTAAAGAACGTACTAATAACATTGTAAGCCGCAGCATTCTGGATTTAAGAGTTGATACTGTAATACAGACTAGCTTTAGGAAACATAAGGATCTTTTACCACAGCATCTCCTGTATCTTTAGTTCAGGTTCACTATGAAAATCAACATGATTTCTGTTCTAGCAGTGATCTGCAGACAGAAGCAGCAACAGGCCAAGATATCTTGACAAATATGCCACTCAGTACTACAAGAGAGTGAATCTAAAGCAGCAAAGCAGACAGCAAAATTGTATTCATCCAGCTAATGTAAGGTTCATTGATTTAATAAAAGGAACCAAGGGAAAGAGACAAAGACTGGAGATTACTGAAAATCAAGTGAAAGCCCTGGAGAAACTGAAAACCCATCATCAAGGTTCAATTCAGAGTACAAGGCATTCTGTCTGCCACCTTTTTTATTCCAGTAGTACAGAGTGTTACCTCAGGAGAAAGGAATCTTTCCTTTTCAAACATTCACCTTGCCAAGAGGTGTGGCACACGCAGAGAAAGAGAAGCCACATTCATGCTGAAGCAAGCTTTGGGCAACTTTCCCTTCTGCAGCAGGCTCATGTAAGAGGCTTGTGTGTTCCACCACTCTGTGGCTATAGTGTTCGCCTCAGGACCCTCATTTTTTGCCACACTGTATACTCTAGGCTTTTACATCTTTGTCTATGTTTCTGCTTCAGCGTAGAAAAGAGAGCCCCACAATGTAAGTGCATTGTAAGTTAAAGCAGTAGTGCTTTCTTTAGCCAGCAGGCACTTAACCCATGGCTCTGGGAAGTGCCACAACTGCCACTAGCCACGGCAGGTTCATAAGGCACTCTCAGCTCCGTTCTGACTTGATATATGTTGATTGCACTAACAGACGAGGGATGAGGGCACTATGCCTCTACAAACACGGCCTAAAATACAGGATATGCAACCATGTCACAAGATGCCCTTGTGCCTCAGCAGCTTCCCTGCCAAGGGCCTATACTGGGCCTCAATGTATTCCCTGCATAAAGGATTCCACAAAACATCGAGGTGCTGATGAAGGCAAGTGAGTGGCACACAAGAACCCACACAGACCCAAGTGTTTTCATTTACTGCTGGTGATGTGCTGAAACTGATAGGACTCCCAGGAGAATATAATCTGACCAAAAGATACTAAACAATTCGACATGCAAGATGCACACTGTCTAGAAGAAACTGTTTTTCAATTCACTAGTTGTAATGTGCCATCTACGCAGCATGTTTGATACAATTAATAGTACTTATAAAAAATGGGAGAATAGGAGGCATAATAAGTTGGATTTTTTTTAACACTAGCATTCAGGGAAATGCAGTGATTGACAGTGTATTGAGTGTGAAAAGTAATCTCACAATTATTGATCGTTACAGTTCAAATCTTCAATCTGTCATAAAATGGCATTGTTGGTCTCATTACAGCCTCTAGTGGACAGTAGTAATCCACCTCACAGACCTGTCATACCATTTGCTCAAATGACAAGCATTATCAAGGCAGAGGTTACTCCGAGAGAACATGAACACACAGGTCATTCTGATCTGCCAGAAAAAAAGATTTCTGAATACAATCAAAGGTTTGCTGTCACTGCTTGTAAGGTGCCTCACTTTACTGTTCAGGTATAGATAGCATTGGCTTGTAAATAAACAGAGAACTTCTGCTATTAATTTCAGCTTCTGACAGCTTTCATAAAACTAAATTCATCTCAAATATTTTTATAACAGAAAATATTGGTTGCCATGTTTTTGGCTTAAGTAAGATATTTTTAATCCAACTCTGAATCTGCTGACTGTCCAATTCACCTCCATTCTATTTACAGCTCTCTCACGTTCAGATAATTTTTGCTAATGCTGTTATTTTTGTTATTATTTCAGACATATGCAGCTGATTAAACGTATTTTTACAGCTTTAATAAATGAGAAACTATAGTTTGGATTACACCTTGCTAACTAAGGTATGCTTTCCTCAGGAAAGTTAAAAATTTACACAATCTGAACAATAATGTTTTTGGACTATATCTTTAAATGTCACTTGTGTGAACATAACAAAATATGACTAATGTCTTTCATTTTTGTGCATGCACTTAGAAATGAGTGTATCCCCTGTCAAAACATCCCCTGTTGATGATGTTCTCCAGAACTCTGTGATTATCTTCAGATGCAAGGAAATTAGATTGGTAGACACAGAGAGCCAATGCTGTCTCTTTAAAGCCACAAGTATCTCATGCAAATTAACATTTAGTGAAAGGAGAGTAAAGCATTCATGAAAACTAAGCAAGTATATAGTACTACACTGTGACTCAAAGAGAAAAATCTTATCATCTAAAATGGTCTTTGCAAGTGAATTCAAAGGAAAGGCTGCCATTAATATTTTTTTGTTTTATTACACTGTGGCTAGGTAAGGGTTGTACGGTGATGAAGAAATCATTATTTGTCATGCCTTACAGTTTAGGTAATGGGATATTTAGATTGAAAAATGTTTACCTTACCATTGTCTTGATTTTTTAAAAGAAGCAATCAAGTTCTCTTCAAATAACAATAGCTTCAATGGCTTTAAAGTAACAATAGGTCCCTAGATGGAGATCTGAAATGAGATGCTGTCTTTTTGTTGTTGCTTTTTTAAAACTGGGCAAAGCAATTCATCGGGGAATTAAGAAAACTGAGGACTGTTCTAAAGTCTCAAAATCTAGTCCAATTTAGTCTTTTGAATACGAGGTCAGTCAGTTATAGGTCACTGCTCTGAAGGGAAGATCTGTTAACCTACCAGTGACCACATCAGGATGGACCACAGCCACAATTAGCCCCATAAGATGTGGCAACCAGTGGAAAATAAAAGTGCTCAGCTCTTCTCTAGGGGTGCTTAACTGATCTGGGCACCTATCAAGTAATAACTACTATGACCCGTTAGATGCTTTATGGCCAGTGCTATTCAGCAATCTGAGGCCTCAATCTGTGTCCTGGCCTCCATGTATTTCCCCTGACACTGCAGCTACCCAGATGGCTGGTGTGAGCAGAAGGGCCAAGCACAAATGGAAACTAAACTCTGTCTTATTCCTGGAAGTGATAATTTCATCCTGGGGTCAAAGTACACCAGCAGAACACAGAGGGGAAGCTCAGCTCTGCAGAAATGCTTTGTTTCCAGGGATGTCAAGGCAGTGCTGTTAACAAGGATTAACATTCAACCAACATTCAGGAGAATTTGCCAGCCACTATCTGGGAGAGGTCTCTCAGGTGCTAGCTGGGAGCAGCCAGAGACCATATGCCCTTGTAAGAGACACACGCTGTCCCATTCCTTTAAATCATACCTGGTACAGAGACTTATCTGGGAGTTCACTTACCCGGATTTTTTCTGTCTCTTAAGGGCGTTATGGTCTAGACAGATTAGATTAGCATCTACTCTGTAAACATCTAGGGTTGGGAAATATCTCTTGACCTTTCTTAAAATGTCTTACCCACACATAAGGCACTGTGGTTTCCAAAACCCGTTAGTCTCTCTGATCAATGCTGTACAGGTTTTGATAAGTGCCATGAGTTTTTATGAGAGGAAGGGAATGGGCTAGAATGGACTGGTTACCTGTTTGAACAGACATAGAAATTGAAAACATGGATTTTTGATTCCTAAATCCTTTAATGGCCCCAATTGAGCTGTTCTGGTCTATTGAACAAATCCTTCCTACCTCATGGATAATCGACCTATCAGACTTCCAGAGCCACTGTGCTCAATCCTGCTGCCAAGTCGGCTCTTTTTGTTCACATGCTAAAAATCTTTATGTTTTGTTGAGAAAATGCACAACGTATAATGACAGCTATTTTCTACTCTCACTGTCTCTACCTCTTCACAAAATATGATACACACGGGCCTTGCCCCCAAAACTGTCCTGCAAATTCGGAAGTCTGGTTTACCAAACTCATCCAATATAGGTAAATTTGGGCTCATGCCTTGGTTTCAAACAAGAAGTGCAAGCTTCGTAATGTTCAAGACCAAAGTTATTTTGTATCTATATCTTCTCCAAAAAGAAAACTAGTAACTAAGACAGTATTAACCAGAAAGACACTAATGGTCCTCAAATACAGGCATCACCTACATAGGAAAGAGCTGTATTTCTTTGTTTTCAAAAGGTATCATATAGCAAAAAACTACAGTCACCTGATGCACAGGAATGAAGACTTTGAACAGTTCCTAAATATCAAACAAAAATTGAAATGGGATAATTTTGGCATGAAATAATTGCTATATCCCCTTAGATTTGACTCATAACTGGAAAATCACCAGGCAGAGATGGAGAGCAGATATGACAGTGTATTGCCTGGAGAGTAGGAATTCCTCAGCCTTGCAAGGCTTTGACCAACAACCTAAGTGAGCATGGTAAACATTTACCTTCAATTTATCCAATTACAAGTTGATAGGGTATTTTTCATGTTTCTTCTGCAAGGTGACAGGTACATGCCCACAGAACCCTAAAACTCCAGAGTTTTAAAAAAAAAAGTGTCCTGGGAAAAGTGACAGGAGGCCTGAGGTAGGATATAGTGTTAAATCAGAGTTATTTCAGCTTGTGCAGACCCTTTGAAAACTAGGCTGGCATCACTTTGACTTCTTACTGCACAAAGGTAGCGTCTTTCTCTCAGAGATCTGCCAGATACTCATGTTTTCTCTTTACCCTTCAGCAGAGGCCTTTCTACTAATGACAAAAAGGTTTCTCATATTGACCGAGATGTCATATCATGTCTCTCTCTTTCCCCCTACCCAGTTTTGCCAAAGAAGACTTCTCATTTATGCCTGTCTTACTCTGCTTCATCTGTCCTTGGTCTGCTCTTATATCATCCTTATATGATATTATCAATTTATTTATATTTAAGGTAATGAAAGATACCTATTCAAAGCTCTAGAAGCCCTGAGACATAGCAATTACAAAGACAAAGCAAAGCACAACAGTGTGAAAGAAGTTTTATCAAAAGGAACTTACCTGGGCAACCAGGTAGACCAGAAACACCTGCCTACTGAAAGCTCATCTTTAGTCTTCTTCTAAAGTGGGTGGGGTTTTGCCTCAGGGCCTCTTCAAAGATCATAAAATTCAAACTCTTGTGAAGTGTAGGTTCTATCTCATGGATAGATTTGTTCATGCATGCACAGTTTTGTCATGGGGTCAAGTATAGCCAAGAGAATGGAGTGGTCACGCTGGGGGCAGGACCATCTCACGACCAGCTTTCCTACTCAAGAGACCCTAGTCTGGAAAACTAAAGAGTTTTCACAGTTTATACTCTCATAGAATCACAGAATCACTAAATGGAATCATAGAATCATTAATCATCTTGGAAAAGACTTTTAAAATCATAAAGTCCAAATCGTCATCCCAGCACCACGTTCACCATTAAACCATGTCCTCAATGCCGTAGCCATATATTTTTTGAACACTTTCCAGGAATAGTGACTGCACCACTTCCCTTGGCAGTCTGTTCCAATTCTTTTCAACCCTTTCTGTAAAAAAACCAATCTTTCCTAATATCCAATTCTAACCTCCCCTGGTGCAACTTGAGGCCATTTCCTCTTGTCTTGGGAATCCTCTCATCTTCTTTGTGCAAGAGGACATAAGAATGGCCACACAGTGGCCATAGGACAACAGTGATCATAAGCAGATGCTTAGGGAGACATATACTACTCTATCCACATACTATTCAGCCTCCCACTATTTTCAGCTTAAGGAACTACCTGAGCAGAATGAGGTTTCTGCCCATTTAGTGATCCTCAGAGGATTTATCTCCCAAGATTTGTACAGTCTGCTCCATTGCCATCTGTAAACTGCAGGTATGTGCTATGTCACATTGCACAGGTCAAGTCCCTGATGCAAGAGGAGTCCCTTCATCCTGCCTGCTTCATTCAGTGTTCCTAGCTCTTGCACTGAGACAGGGAGTGGCCAGTCCCTACCCATACTCTCAATGCTACACAGATCTTTGCAGCCCTTTATCATATTCCACCTTCTTCCAAGCTGGAAAGCTTGTTACCAAAACCAGTCAAAGTCTTCATTGCTTCTGCTGCAATTCTTACCTGGTTTCGAGTCCCTCTGTCTTGGTCTTAGTCCTGAGACATCTGCACTCTCTCTGTTCTTCTGCCTGTAGAAAAGTGATAGTAAAAATTGCCCTTTTATTCCACGGAATAGTGATGACACAGAGAAGTACAAGTATTATTACTATAAAAGCAATACAGAATGCCCTCTTTTCTCAAGGCTTAGCCAAGGACTTGGAAAAGCAACAACTCCACATATCAAGGACAAGAGAAAACAGTAGTAATGTAAACAAAAATAAACCCATGGTACTATCTACATTTTTTTCATACTTGTTTAGCAACACATGCTGACTAAAACCCTTCCCATTTCATAAACTACCTCTGTCAACCAGTCCATTCCTGTGTAGAAAATCAGAACTGATGGGGCATCTCCCACCAAACTCTGATTATTTCACACAATTATATGGATAATAGGTCTGAAAAATATGACATGCTACAAAAGTGGGACTGCCAGATGGTTTTCCTGCCATTTAATCTGTCTCTCCCCTTTCCATGATACATCTCATTTCTTAGGACATAGGTATTAAGTAATTTCTCTCCCTTAACTGGCTCATTTTCAGCTAGGTGTGTAAAGTTGGTGTTTAATTTATTGTGTACAAGTTGTCCCGTTGTCTTAATGCTTCTGATTCATATATTTAAAGTGAGCTTTGTGCTTGAGGGTATGGCCTCATGAACATGTTTTAGTGAGGCATTCAAGGGTGTGGATTTACAGGACACCAGCTACCCTGCAATAACTGCACAGATGAACACCCTTTGCCTGCTGGTAAATGCAAAGAAAGTTAGCCCAGAGATAGTCTCAGCCAAGATCACCTCTGTACAATTGCTCTTCCTGCTATTCTCTGAATGCTGCTCCTTTTGCAGTAAGCATGACAGTTGCATATGAAGGCACCACCACCTCTCTCCTCTCCATAGTGATCCATCTCCAGACACAGCTCAAAGCAAACTTTTTCTTAATACACCCCAAAATCTTGCAAACTGAAGTGGTATTTAAGGGACCTTGCCACCCTTGCTGCATTACAACTTCAGCCGTTTTTTTCTTTCATGTTTATATGATAGGATATATTCTTTGCAGAGTCTTCATCATGTAGTATATATACATAAGCCCTCTAATTCTTGAGCCCTCCTGTTTCCCCCTGCTGGTTAAAAACGCATAGCAGGGGGGAGCAGAGGGGTGGGAAAGTGCAAGCAATTCCTCTAACAACTCTGAGTCAAACCAGGTACCCACTTTGGGAGGAGAGAGCAGAGGGGACAGACCTTGTGACTACTGAATAACAGTGGCTGCTGCCCCCAAGGGTATTTCTGAGAGCCTACAGGTATTGTTACACAATGTATATGCTTCACGGGGTCCTGAGCAGAGTTTATCAGCTGTACAGAAATTCCTGCATAGTTTATCATCTGGGCAAGCATCCCAGCACCACTGTTGTCTCTTGTTAGAGTCTCTTCAGAGTATCAGAGGTTCCCAAGAACATTCCCAGAAGCTTTCAGCTCAGCAGGAATCACTGCCAAGTTGAAGAGTTTCTTCGAGTTCCTTGTAGCAATCATCCTGAAAATTGCAGAAGAGGAGCTTGCAGGCTCTACAACTGTCCCTTAAAGGCTCAACTTGTAGAGGAAGACATTGTCTGGCCTCCAAAACCATTTATCTGAACTAAGACACATTTATCTCAACCTTGCACACATTTAAGGTCTCGCCAATGAGATCACAAAATCTCCTTGTAGCTGGAAATAAAAATTTTTCCTATGGTGATTTTCTAAAACCTTTTTTTTTATTTTAGATTCTAATAATCTCCCAGATCCCTAAGTGTGGATCAGCACCCCTTTCCTGTTCAAACTAGATTCTCTAGTCAGTTATATAAGGCCAAGTTTCCTCCCCAGGCAGTTTACAGCATAGGCACACAGGTAATGCTGTCTGCAGTAAATGATGCAGTGAAATACTCCATTATGTGACTTATCTCTCAGAACAGTTACCCCCTGAGAAAAGACTGCAGTTTTGAGGCCAGCTGACTTTTCAGAAATGGCAAACAATCAGTGGGACAAAAAGGTAGATTTCTCCAAAGGTGAAATTACAGTGTTTTCTTCTTTCAATATACAAAAAATATAATTCTCTGAAAACAAAATGAAAGAAAAAATTCCAACAACCGCCAAGCCCCTTTTACTCTTGAAGAACCTGCTTTTCCCTATTTATTTTGCCTTTTGAGGATTTGCCTTTGACATGTTCACATTTCTAACGCTTCTTACTAAGCAAAATGTTAAATGGATTACTTAAGTTCCAGTATATTGCTTCCTCTGAATCTGTTACTCTTGTAGTGGCACTTTCCCTTAGTAGCACATTGAACTAGTGTAGTTTATGGTCACCAGTACCCAGATTCCCTCTAGTGCTCAAATCTTCAATGAATAGAAAGATAAGTGTGAAGAATTTGCCAGCTTGAAATCCCTGCTATCTGCACAACAGACCAAAAAGTGGTTTTTAATTATTTCAAGACTTCAAACTCTGAATATTTGGCTGTATAATTAAAATCTGGATTTTTAAAATATATTGAAAATACATTTACCCTTCAAATGTTTCACCTGTTAGTTATTCTACTTCAAACTCTTCAACTCTACAGTGTTATTATTTTGTTTTCTTTGATGTTTGCTCCTTTTAAGCTAACCCCAAAGAATTTCACTCTCACCCACCATGGTTATCAAGCTGTGCTTTGTTAGCACTGTAAGTATTTATGATATACAACTCTCTTCTGCCTTTCCCAATATTTAGGAATTAATACCTTATATCCATTGATTAATAGTCCTCCTTTCTTGCTATTCCTTTTAGGAGAGTTAGGAATGACCACCAGATAATCATCTCCATCACTTGGTAACACTGCTCATGGTCTGGTGTATAACTCTTGTATAAGGGTGGTTGGTATGTAAATACCCTCCTTAATCGTCATCATTTGTTTCAAGGATAAAACAAACAAAACAATAACAAAACCTCCTTTCTTTTGCATGCTGGAAGCACTTGCCATTAATATTAATTTATTTATTTATTTAAACTTGGTTAAAGCATTTGCTCTTAGGCTGGGAATGTGACTGCCAAGTTTCCTGCCTGCAATTTGTTACGGCTCAGTAGTAAACTCCTGAAAATAGGAATTTGAAATGGAAATAGTGACAGGCCTTTTAACTACACTATAATAAGCAGGGTGTTTTATCCTGCATACTGTATGTTGTTACACAATGGCAGCCTATCATAATGTGCACGGAAAACAAACAGGGTCTCTTTAGATCACTCTTCTGGCTAAAACTGGGCAGACAGAGGAAGCAAAACAGGCTGGAAAGACAAAAGACTAGAAGGTCAAGAACACCACACCCAGACCTAAGCCCTTCTGTTACACAGTGGAGCACAGGGATCTTAGAGAACTTGCACTTGAATAAATTGGCTTTGATCAGCTTGCCATAAAAAAAAGGTGTAGCCTGCTATATTGCTAAAGGAGGTAAAGAAGGAAACTTGCCCATAGTCTCAAGCTGCAAAGTAATGTACCCAGATCCACCCTGTAACGCAGAGCAAAGCTCCAAAAAGTATGTTTCTTGCAAATGTTTCTTATCTGCTGGTAATAGTATGTTTCATGTAATCTGCAAATAAAAAACACAAGGACACTAAAGCTGGTTTGCACAGTAGCTTTCCAGGGACAACTGTAAAGTACAATTTTTGAGAGTTGCTGAACATCCAGAGTCCTAAAAATTTGCATGAGTTTCTTCCGATCCACACCTATGTAAATGACAGCAGTACTGCATCTTTATGAAAACAGAACAGTGCTACTGCTTTTTATGAGGTATTTGGCAGCCAGGAAAATAAGTGAATCACATGTGCAGAACAGAACAGCAGAGTATCTGGGACTTGAACAGAGCACTTCTGCTTTGTAGAACACATGCTTAAACACCGTATATTGAAGTGCTACATCATGTCTATTTTTACTAATTGAGTTTACTTGTGTTTGGGCACTGTACCAGCTACTCAGCAAGTCCAGGAGATTAATGTAAAAGCCTCTCTGCATTTAGAAAGTATAGTCACTCTAGATTTACAGCTGCTTACTTTGAGGGTGGCTGACTGCTGATCCTGGTGTCTTTGAGCAACAGATGGTTTTCTGAGCTGCACTGATAATGAAAATGATTTAATTTACCTCCTAATATCGAAATAAAGAGACAGAAAAAAAGAAAAAGCAATATATTCATCTTCTACAAATAGCATACTTTAGTACACAGCTGGATAAGAGGAGGGGGAGGCCCAGTCAAAACTCAAGGAATAGTATTAGAAATTCACATGAGGACAAACTTACATAAAATAACCCATCCTGATCTGGACTGTGAAAGTATTGGCCCTTGTAATGTTAGAATTTATAGCTTTAATCTTCTTAAGAGCTGCATGGCTCTTCTCACATGCAGGGAAAACAGATTTGATGTTTGTGAGATTAAAACTACTGAGCTGAACTTTGCTTGTTATTGGCCAGAAGCACTTGGAAACCTAATAAAGCATTCCATTAAAATCTTGGCATTTTAGTAACACAAAAGAAGTAGGCTTCTCAAAATATGAGTCCAAGGCAAAAGGACACTTTGGGGGGCGGGGGGGGGAAGATTGTGGAATTTGGATTTTAACAAAGTTTGCAATGACTTTAAAATAGATCAAAGGAAACATGAGATAGAGTGGAGCAATAAGTGCTTGATGTAACTAGCAATGTCCAATTCTTTGTTGTTTAAACTTTATAACATTTGAAGACACTTTTTCATTTCTTTTAAACCTCATACTTTTGTGAGCCTATGAGCAGCTGGAAAAAGTACAACACATTTCACTGACTGACTGTGTGGTCTCTAACAGGTAATGTGAGGCCCGATTTATTTAAAATTTTGAGGATCCACAACCACAACTGAGATCCAGTTGGGCTACTCATATCCTGGGCTTTAGATGATCAGCTTTATTCTGAAATAAAGAGCTCCATAAAAGCTGGCTAGGCTACAATTTTAGGTGCACAGGAAGCCCTCAGTGAACATGTATGCACTTGTAATCAGTATACGGTTTGGTTTGATCTATGAAGTCACAACTAATATTTCTGTAGAGAGAGTGATACTACTTGTGGTGATGGTATGAACTGAGTTCAAAGCATGACTGATCAAGGGTTAGGATCTTATCAGCAGTGGTAAAACCTTGTACAGTACCATTTGCCTAGTGCCAGCTGCACTGCTGACAACCCTTGCTTGCCTTCACCAAGGTACAGTGAAGAGAAGTCTCATACACAATGGCTTTTACTGTTCTGCTCTTCAGCCAAACAAACAGGCAGAAATAAGGACATAAAATGAAGTTTAAAAGAAGTAAAGCTTCATAATCAGCCCTAAATACAACAAGTCTCTTGCTAGGGTTCATTGATGAGGTTTCAGGTCTTGTCAGAAGGCAAACAGCATTTATTCCAACTTGCTATGAAATTACTTTGTCCTATCTGTACTGACAAAGCCAACCATGAAAACTATGCTAAAATTTGCCTGTGTATGGTTACAGCTAAATCAGATCTTCTACATTCATTCTACTTACAGATCAGGAAGTATGTAGGCTATCTTCTGGCAAACTTGTGGTTAAAACACTGGGAAGCCTGTAGGGATGATCAGGTAACAATCAAATGCCTACAAACAAATTTTATCCCAGATTTTACCCCACGCAGAGAACCAGTGTTGAACGTGGATTACACAGCTGGTGTGAGTGAGTCCTACACAAGCTCATCGCATTGTAGATGACGGCACAGAATTCACTTATGCAATTCTATTTTTTGCCCTTTCAAAAGAAATTCCCCTTTACACAGCTGAACATTACTGGGTGCTCATAAACTGGCTGCTAACATGGCTGGTATGCTTCATTTTTTGTGGCACTAACATATGAAGAGCCATCTACTGTAACAGATGCTCTTTGACAGTGCGAAATAACAGCACTCAGACTTAAACTGTAAATTATAAACAATCCCTCTCTAACTACAAAACGAATACACAGAATGGGGAGCCTTGTCAACTAAGATATCAGTAAATCAGGTTGAGGAAGACAAATTATTCACTAAAGCTAAAGTAACTAAAATTTTATTCAGTTAACATTACTGTCATTAGAGTTCTCCTGTTCTTTGCCATAATTGGTGGATACAAAAAAGAGTAATTATAAGCAGCACATAATAAAATCAGTTACATGTTTTCTTGCTATGGAAAAGCTACAAAAAATGTTTCTGTTCTTCCTTTTTATTCATTTCTATCAGTACAAAAGATGCTATATAAATGCTTACTAGTGGTATGTGCCTGGCCACATCAAGACAGCCCTTTCCCAAGGGATTTCATAATTATTTTTTCTCCACCAAACCACAGACAGGACTGTGAATTAAAAAGTGACCTTGATGGCCTGGTGGTGCAGCTGCCATGTATTTGATTATAAACTTACTGGTACTAATGCCGAGGAGTGGTGTTACGACATAAGCTGAAAATGAATTCAAGCATAGCTTTCTTCACAGAATGTCCCTGGTAACCTGGCTGCAAAAAGCATTCAATGCACAAAGATAATTTTTTTTTAAACCTTTAAAAAAGAAAGCATTCCTTTTTTCCTGTCCATCTCTTCATGACATCCCAGTGCCAAGTTCTCCAGAAGGATGTGCTCAGGGATAATACCCTAGATTACAAGGACTGTAGCTACATCTGGAGTACTTCTGATATCTCAGATATAAAACTTCTTCAGAAAGGACATGGAGAACTTGGAGGAAGCATGGGTAAAGGAATGGGCAACCCGTTACAGAGCACAGTCGTTCCTGCCCTATAGTGGCAGCCTCTCAGGAATTCCTGAACACCATGGCAGGGATGGTGAGCACAAAGCTGGCCTTCCCAAATGCATGCAACTTCCCCTCACCTAATGAGGGGTAAAATGAGCTGGCAGTTCACCGTTTCCTTCAGCATGTGCCAGGAGAAATTTTTGTGTCACTCAGTTCAGGATCAGGCTTGCAAGGCCCAATTCTTAAGGCTTTAGAAGAAACAGGCATGGCCAAGAAAAGACACTGGCAGTTGCCTGTAGGCAGGATCTAATACCCTTGCATTTCATGGGATTCCTGGATGGAAGTCTCAAACTCTGCAGAATCACAAATGCAGCCTGGTTTCATCTCATGCACTTGCAATGCCTGCATCTCCTATGATACCTGGAGCTAGGGTACCTTATCAACGTCTTGGCAGCATATGTTAAAGGAACAGGACTAGCTGAATATCTCCCTCTCCTCTGAGAGCCAAATTAGCCTTCTTTCTCCTTCACAGATTACGTAGGGAAGCAGGCACCAATCCCGCCAGTTTCGCAGATGCTGGCTCAGAGTACACACAGAAGTATATTTTGGGTGCTTAAAGAGCTTCACAGCATTGAAAGACTTAGCTCAGAAAATGCAAAAGGTCGGGGTCTGCCTTCCAGAGCCTAACAAAAGGGTGTATGCACATACTGAGGAAGGAGGCTCCCTCTGTTGCACAGAGCTGGCTCCATGGCTCTTTCCCATCTCCCTAGAGATCCAGGGTATTTGTATGCAAGTTAGGAGGAAGCCAGCAGACTAGTCAGCATGCAGGGGGACTTGGTGGTCTCATGGAAGATTGCTTTAGGTAACATAGCAAAAGGACCTCCCAGTGTGGGCTCTGACTCAGCCACAGTTTGGATGGTGAGAAAGCCTTTCAGTTCCCACTTGTCATAGCTGACCAGTCTCATTTTAATGCACAAAACAAACTCACTGTACAAATATGCCATGATGGGCAGTTTGTGCCCATGATGCAAGCTATACCCAAACAAGCAGAAAGGTCATAAAATAAGGATTAAAGTTCAATAAGGAAGCTGATAACGAAGAAGCCTACCCAGACTATGCCCTATTCTAGCCAACGTTACGTTATCTTCTAATTTTAGAACAGCTGACAGTTTTTCCCAGACCAGAAGTTGACAAGAGGCTGAGCAACACCAGTGTTGTTAAATCTTTGTTTTCAGGCACAGTGTTGTCTCCACACTGCAAGAAGTTGTTTCAGCATGTGAAATTTTGCAGGAAGGCACACACTGATGCTGGATGCCCATACAGGGAGCTGTGTAATATGTTGAAACCATCTGGCATTTTGTGGTTTTGCTGTATCAGTCAGACGCACTGTCTGGAAACATAGGGCTCAAACCCAGAGTCCTTAATTCAGGTCAGATACCTACAGATGCCTGTGGTCGTTTGGCCAGACTGGAAGCTGCAGAATAAAGCACTTAATTAGGTGGCTGAAGTTTATGACGGATTCTAAGAGCAGCCAAGCTAGAAGTCTATTATTGCTTAGGAAGTTTCAGTAAATGTAATTACTATGGCATGTTTGATATAATACATGGTCTTCACAAAATGCTCCAAAATAGCGTTTTAAAGATGGGTCTTTTTGCTGTTATGCTTTGTACCTTCTGACTAAGGAATAGGCCTGATGATGTGGATCCCAGTGTGAAGCTTACTGAAAACTACCACTAAAATTAATAGAGCATAGTTATGGATGAGTATTTTGTATAGAACTGCCTTCTCTGGAGTGTGAACAACGCTGCTGAAAGCAGGCTCTGGGTTACATTATTCCTGTGATCCAAATTTTTTAACCAGCTGATGTCACTAGGGAGATTTAAAGTCTTTATAATTACCGCTCAAGGCCTAGAGGAAGGGGGGAGGAAAGACAATGCAATTACGTTTCATATGTTGATTTAGAGAGTAACCTGTAGTGGTCTGTTAACTTGTTTCATCTATCAAGAAAAGCAAATTAATTCTGTATCCAGTCGGTTTTATGAGTGGCAGCTCATTTTGCTTTCCCAGTTAAGCAGGGGAGAAAGTGGCCTTTTGTCACAAACAATTGCTTCCTGCAATGCTGCAGAATAAGATGTAAAATAGGCAAAGAGCTTTGGATACAGCTTCCAATGTCCTACTAAGAAATAAAATTTCTTTCTTTCATCTTCCCTCAGAGAAGGAATTCAGGTTATGCTCTGCACTAAATTAAAGTGTTCTGCTCAGTTATGTACATGTACAGCTTTGAAAACTGTTCCTGCTTCTAGGTCAAGGGCTCTCCCTGTGGCCGGGTGCCAGCTTTATCCCTGGACTCCCATAATCCCTTGAAATAAATCAACTTTCCATTGAAATCCTCTGCCAGTTCCACTTCAGACTAAAATGTGCTGTCTGTAGCATGATGCTCTTTTATACTTTTGTGGAAACAAAAAAAAAAAGAGAAACAATGTGGCCATTGTGTACTGGAAACAGTTCCACGTAACCCGCATTGTGTATATTAAAGTCTATCTTTGTATGTTGCACTAACCCAAGATTTCAGTGTTTATTATTAGAACTAAGAAAAATACCTTTGACCAAAAGAATAATTCGACTGACTGAAAAGGATCCCAGCTTGTCTGCGTGTGTGCGTGTGTATCCCATTACTACTCTGCTCACGTGGACTGAAGTATGAGGATGCATTATACTACCTCCCTGGGCAGATGAAGGCCTCAGATCTTTTTTTCTCTTTCTTCTCCTTTTTTTTTATTTTCTTTCCCCCCTAATATCAATTTTCTTCTCTGTGTGTTATAAATGAACCCGAATACATTCACACGTTCCTATCGAAGACTAAAAGCTGTCACTTCATTTCAGGGAACCAGGCAGCTTTAAGCTCAGCTGCAAGAAAGCCCAGATGCTACTACATCTCCAGGGGAAACTTATCTACTCAGAAATGGCAAAACTTCTGAACAATAATAACAAAATACAGCTTAAAGATGCTGATGCTGTTCTCCTGTTGGTGCCGAGGTCAGTACTTTGGAGAGTGGGTGCCAGTCAGAAATTGCAGCACTCAGAAGACTGACATTTCTGAAAAGCTCTGCTTCTCCCCAAATCTCAGTAACTTTAAATGGTCTGCCAGTTAAATCAGAACAGTTTGGTATAAAGCCTCCAATTTTCTGACAACCTTTATATTCTCTTGGCTCCTACAAGGCCCTAAAGCTGATCGTGTATAATCCTGAACTGAATGTAAAATAAATATGAAAACCTGTCATGATTTTAAAGTTTTCCAAAGGATATTTTACTAAATAAAAAGAGCTGCATTTTTGGCACACAAATGCTCCATATAAAAATCACAGTTCTTTAAAATAAAGTTACACAATGCAGTGCCAGACTCTGCCCTCTGAAGTTCCTCCTGAGTGCTGGGGAGCAGCTATGTCCCCATGAGCTGGCTGGCCCTGAAGGTCCCATGCTCCTTTTCCCCTGCACAGTGCGAATCAGGGCTGCCACTGGCCTGAGCCAACCCAGCCCCTGAGGGTCCCTCCAGCACAGGAGCCTAGGGGGAGGTACCCGGGTTTCCTCCAAGCTGGGACACAGCCCATGGTGTGGCCAGCTAAATCTAGCAGTGGCAATTGCTTCCATGCTTGTGGTGCAAAGACAGCCTGAGCAAATCGTGACCTAGAGCTCACCCAGCCTTCATGTCCTTGAAATATGTTGCCTAAGAAAATAACAATTGTTTGCGGAAAGCTCTTCCGCTAAGCCTGTGCTATTTAGCGAGCTACATTAACTGTGTGCCAAGGTGTGGGCTATAAGCTGGAGTGTCCACAGCACTACAGCACGGAAATGAGTTTAAATCACTGACAAACTAGAGCTGATGTCAGGCTCCACTGGCTTCACAGACCTCCAAAACATCTGCAGGTCCAGAACACAGCTATAAGGCCAGACAGAGATGCATAGATCTAGCAAAGTAGCACCCAAACACAGCAACCTTGACAACGGACATGAGGTGCATTTTGAGTGAAGCTGTGAGTCAGCTAGGAAAGGATCTGAATACCACTTTGCAGGAAATTTGGATGACACATCCTGCAAGTCCTGGGGTGGTAGCTCACTGTTAAAGTTAAATTTGCACAGTACTTTTCAGATGGCTGGGAGGAAACAAAAGGAGGCAAGACAAGGCATTTCAGACAGGGAAAATCTGTGTTGTCACTCTCAAGGCTTCCAGGTTAGTCTGCAGAGTTCTTTCAATGTGCAGGTTTTAAATGCTATGCACCTGTGTCTCCTGATCTCCTGCTGGGACACGGTACAGGCAATTGCACTGGATATAAAACCACAGTTAACTATACACATAGAGCTTTAATTTTAGGTCAGACTTGGTGAAACTATCTGGTTTTCTCCTAGAAGCCCTCAGTAGACAGTTTCTTCACTTAGCTCTGCCACCTTCGGGCCTTCTTTTTAAGTGAGGAGTGCAGCTGAATGCAAGAATTCAAAGCAAAACTCAGCTGAAACCATTATGTTTCATCTGGTTACATGTCAAAACCTCAAACCTTGTGTACACAGAGCTCAAATTATAAACCCATCAGGCCCAACCCCAGAGCTGGACCCAGGTTTGCCTGGAGAGCCCGCAAATCTTTTAGAGAAGCTGATACAAGTTTTGAGTTCATAATGAGTTGAAAACCCAAAGTGGCCAGGAGACTTTTCCAAGGTCAAACAGTGAGCTAGAGGGGGAGCTAAGAAGAGAACCACAGCCCTGGCCACTTCACACACTGCTACCAACAGAGGTAGAAACTCACTCTGCTTGAACTTCATCCTGCATAGTCTTTGCCAAACCACTCAAAAGAACCACTTTTTTTGCCTGTTAATTGTTTTAATAAGTCACATGGCAATGAATGACTAAAAACTACATCATCCCTCTAAGGATTCAGCTGTGGAAAAAGTATCCATTTAGCTGCAGGGTAGTTATTACTGCATAGCTTTGATTTTGCTACACAATGCACACCCTGTTTATGGAAATGCTTCCACGCTGCTCCAGGTGAAATCATCATGACTTACAGGTATACTCTGAAGATAAAGGAATGACCTCAGATCCACTCATCTAGATCGCAAACAAGCCCTGTCCACTTATCTGAGTCTCCACAATGCTCTCAGATGCTGGTTAATGTCCCTTTGGACATTTTTGAATGCCACGCAAATCTTTGCGTCTATAACATGAAAATATAACTTCAAGGTGAGAAAAAACAATTGCAGTTAGAATACCTACCCCTCCTGCTGGGTCCACCATGGCATCTGTCTCACTGGGGAGCACTGGAATAATTTCAAGTTCACAGCACAGCACAATGCAATAATCCCTTTAGAATCTACGCCATCATGCAGTGGTCACTTATCTGCTGTTCTGCATGCAATCTACCAAAACTTTAAGACTCCTGGCAATACAGCAAGCAACTGCTTCAGGATTGAGGCTTAATGCTGAAATATCACCAGGGCTGAGGATTGCTACATATTGCTTTCTAATAGTCCCTGCTGTTTGACATGTGGAATGGCAGTTAGGAGCTCTGTAACTGAATCCAGAGTTCTCCACCAATAATTGAAAGTACTTCTACAATATGGGAAAAAGAGAAGGGGGATCAGGGTTAAAGGTTCAGGTCTGTTTAAGGTCTTGGAAACATTTTTGTGGGGTGAAGGGTCAGCATTGTTAAAGTAAGGCATGACTTACATACACAAGTAAAAACATGAGATTGCAATACATACCTTTTCCAATTCAGGTTAATTAAGAGTTTACTGTACTCCCAGCTAGTTTTGCTTGCAGGCAAATTTTTTTTGAGTTCAGCAGCCAGGACTGTATCTAGGGCTAAGCTTTCCCACCATATCATTCCAATAATAAAAGAATTTTTCTGGCTTCCTGTTAAACCATGCACTGATTACAAAATTCTTTTGCTTATTTAAGGCCAGATTCAATAAAAATCCTGTCCAGCTTCTGCATCATGGAAGGCCACAAAAGCCCTGAAATATTTTGGTTTTGAAGCCTGTGTGGGCTTCCATGGTTTGGATGCCGGGTAACTGTTCCAGTGAATGTGGTCCTCATAAAGCTTTTCAAGGTCCTGCTCCATATGGACCTAGTGATTTCTCTTTATTCTCTCCAGTGTGGATTACAATCTACTTCAGAGAATCTCTGATTTATGCCTGTAGCTACAAGCTAAATCCTAGAGGAATAGGTCCTTTTCATATCAGGTCACATCCTCTGCAGAACACTGACAGAGAAATTCGAGTTTCTGAAAAGCAAGTACCACTTACAAAAATCTGGTATGTTTTGCATGCTTTATATGAATATAAGTGAATGGTAAAATCTAAAAGGAAATTCAATAAACTACTCATTATCTATCTATATTCGTATGACTAAGCTACACGTGGAACGTAGCTTTTATCCTCCATAAAAAATGTACAGATGTTCTATAGAAAACTGTATGAACAAACTTTAACCTCACGACTGCTATTATTTTGTAATAAAGGCTTACAGCATAATGTGAGCTTTTTTTAGAATGTAAGTTCCATGTGAGTAGCGTGTTGTTAATTTAATATTAATGCAATGCACCAGGAAGAAGTCTGCACAGAATCTCAAAGACAGAGAATCACAGTGCTGCAGACAGGAGATTTGTGCCATGGATTTTATTTGTTTCAGCACTCGGAATAAAATTCTTTGACCAGGATTCCCATTGCCACAGGGCAGTGGATTCATCTACCAATGTTTTCACATGCATTGGCATGAGGATTTTGCTGCAGCATTCCCGCAACTGTTCCTGAGAATCATGTGGTTAAGTCACCTTGTGCTGCACAGAAAATTTACCTCTCACTGTCAAGTGCATATGAATGAGCTTCTTTTTTGGGAACAGCAAAAGGAAAAAAGAATCCACTGAATAAACTTTTGAATTTCTTTTGCTGAACCACCCTTCAGGTAGTAGGTGCAAAGACTTTCACTAAACTTGCAGATGTCAAATGCAGTGCCTGCTTTGCTTGCAACACAAATGAATTAAAGCAGGGGAACAGAACAGAAATCCAGCTTCATCCATAATTTTCCCTTCTCAGTGCCTGAGCCCTCTCCTTTGCAGCATATGCCATTCAGATTACGTATCTTGTATTCCTCTGAGGAGTCAGTTCACTGTCTCATCTCCAAATGCATTGGTGAAGTAATTTATGACTCCCATTATTATAATCGCTTAGCAGCTCCCAAGCATGTAAAAATAGCAACAATAATTTCTCCCACTTTTCCTTCCTTAGCACCCCATAGGAGAAGGAGCTTGATTAAATCTGTAGGGGTTACACTTGCACTTGTGTGTTTCTGTAACTTACATAGGAAGTTTGACATTTTCAGAAAGTGATGATGTCTACAGACATCTTATTCATTGCAGGAATTCCTCAGTCTAGATGAAACTTCTGGGAAGGTCCTGTGTCCAGAAGCTTCCTTCTTTTGCTTGACAGTTTCATTGCGTCTATGAAATGCACTTGTGTGCTATTATGATCATAAAGGGCGGCCCAATCTCAGAAACAAAGAAGGCCATTTGCTTCAAAGCCTTCAGGATCAAGTTTGAAAACCTACTCAGGACTCCATGCAATGAAGCAGAACCTCCAGGCATAACAGGGAGGGAAGAAATGGGGAGAAGTTTATGAACAGACCCATGGCAATATGTGCATGGTAAACTGACAGTCTGCTCCCATTTGTTCCAGTTTTCCAAGCATGTGATTGCAAATGTAGTTATCATTTTATGTGGACCATCACAGCTGCACTGCACTCATCAGAGCAAAGACAACAGTCTGGTCCTTGTGAAATGGAGATGAAGTTTTCCTATTTCTGTGCATATTCTGTAGGCAAATACTAAAGACCAAAAGTTCACAGAGGTGCAACAAATGTCTAACAAAGGCCCTCAGCACCTGGAATAGTTATGAAACAAAGAATTTCAAAGCACTCCTCTGCTTCTACAGTCATCATCTAGATCTAAACTGCTAGGAAAAAGTATCCTGGTTTTTCTAAAGGCATAATTTTAAATCCATTTTGGTGAAACCAGTGTAGAAGACATGGGCATTCTCATATTTCAGTGCAAAACCATGTCTGGTTTGGTTTAAACTTAAATCTTTTAGGAATTGATTTTGGATTTGCAAATAAGATGGTATTTAGCTAGCATGATCAACATGATTTCTGATACAGCTGTTTAACATAAATGGTATCTTTGACTTGTTTGGTTCACTTCTGGCCACTTGCTCTGCAGTGCAACGACAGCTTCAGGTAGCTACTGAGATAATTAGGGGAAGGCAATACTTATGCTTGCAATAATGAATATGAAAACTTAGATAACATCTACAGAAAAGCAGGCACTATAATTCCCCACGTGATCTCCTCAGCTCTCCAATGGTTTCATGTGTGTATGGAAGAAGCCTTGTCAGCTTCCAGAGATGAGGAGTTAGGAAACAGGAAAACAATAGATCCTTGTGACTCCTCTGGCTCCACCTTAGGAGGAGGAACAGAATGATTTCAAGGAGCTTCCTCTCATATGCACAGTTCCTCCATGCATGTTAGCAGCATTTGATGGTCTACAGTATCAAGAGTGATCCAATAAAAAATTATGCACTACCATTTTTCACTGGCAAAAGTTACAAGGGCAGTAACAGTACCCTGTACTACCCTGAAATTTCAGTAATGGGGATCAAGTTCCTGGCTGCCTCACAGCTGATGCTAGAGATTAATTTTTGTCAACTTGATTACCAGAGGACAGCTAAAGTTTGGGAGGTAGCTGTAGGATCTCACTCTTTAAAAGACCAATCCATTAATGAAGCTTACCAGACCACACATTAGCTGGAAGATTAGATGGGAGATTCAAGTCAAACCTCCATTTACTGAAGCCACAAATACCCCATTTCCATGTCCATTTGCTCAGACCTGGAGAGACCATGTTACATTTCTTCTGCTAATTTAGCTTGAGTGGATGTTTCAGCAGAGGCTGTGAAATAAAAACACCTCATACAAAAGATGTGACAAGGTGAGTAGTGTCAGCTGAGGTATACAAAGCAATATTAAGATCCTTCCGCAATGTCAGATGAGTAGACATCTGGCAGTGGCAAGGTACATTGCAGTACTTTGCATCCATGTCTGTGTCAGGCAATATTTCTAACACTGATACTCACTGACTGTCTTGCAGGTCTTCTGCTCAAGCCTTCTTTCATTTCTGGGAGGAACTGGGAGGAGACAGAAGACCAGGAGCTGAAGGCTGAGCATGCCTGGCAGCAGATGTATTTCTGTCTCCCTGATCTGTGCTGTTACTCCATAAAGTTTTCTAAAACAAAAGGCGACACAAAAGAAATGTTGGGTTGGCCTGCTTTATACCACTCCAACCACATGCTTTTTACAATCCGCTCCTTCAACAGAATGGCTGATTGCTTAAACAGCAAAGCACGACAAGCTGATGCATTAGATATTTCCATCAGACTAATGAGACTTATGAGGTGGGAAGGATTTTCCTCCTCCCTTCATCAGTGACGATTTCTTCCTTTGAAATTAATTGGAAAAACATTCTGAGGAGTATTTCCCATGCAGTTGACGCTCCTATCTGCTACAACCTGTGTTGTAGCTATGCTGAAAATGCTTTGGGCTAGGCTGAAAATGCTTCTTCCTCTCCTGTTAAAGGGACCAGAACTGAACCCCTGCTTTGGCTGCAGTTTCCCCTGCTTGCCATCACACCTTGCACAGTCACACCAAATTACGAAAGTAACAAGGACACTGCACATTTCTCAGAGTCCCATCCCCACTTTTTTATGTGAGGAACACTGCCACATCCCCCAGAAACTCCACATATGCTATTAAAAGAAAACAACCATTACTAAAAACAATCCAGCGCCTTCTATGCTACAAACTCATGGGCAAACTATTAATCTATTAAAATTTTTCATTAAATAATTGCTCCCAGCTGAGGCTTACGAAAGGCCCTGCCAGGCCAAAATGTCAGCTCATTTATGGGATTTATTATTACAACTGTCAGGCCAGAAGGGTTTGTTGCAGCAGATCTACGAGGCATGCTTGGACAGGAGCTCCTGCCTTTGGGCCAGCTGCTTCAAAAACAGAACCCACAAATATGAGATGTCAAGTTCTCATTTCAGGTCCTGCCTCTTCCCTTTCAATCACCATGGATCAATGGATCAGTTGAGCTGTTTAACAACTGGCAAAGACCACCTCATGTAGGGTAAGCATCCGTGGTTGTTCAGCTTTTGGAGCTGATAGAGGTCTTTGTCTCAGCTTTCTCTATTTTTAAAGTACTAAAGCATGGCTTCAAGGGCTTGTGACTCAATTGGCAGGGGAGGGGCAAGCTGGAGAATGAGGTGTACTTTCCTCAAGGTGGTGGCTGCTCACTATAGCCATGTGCTTCGGGAGGGGTGGCTGAGGGCATTTGTAAGCTGCAGGTCTGTTCAGGAGTCACAGGCTGATCCTGGTGCAAAGAGAGGATTGCACTTGGGTTTCATAATGGAGCTCATGGAAGTCAGTGAAAATTGAACTGCAGCCAAGATGGAGAGCCATGTAGAACAGATGTCTTTACAGAGGATAAAACAAACAAACAAAAAAATACTCAGAGTCTGAGTTAGAACTCTTGGCCCATGTTAAATCTGTAAAAAGCCCCAAAGTGCTCTATTGTGACTGTCCCAAACACTTAAATTCCACATGTATAAAGTAAAACACATTTGCATTGCTAATTTATTAAAGGACTTCTTGACCCAAAGTCAAATACTAGCACAAGTCTTCTGCCTGGAAAAGCTCTGATAAGTGTGCTCTTTAACTCTCTCTGTGAACGTTCAGTAATGCTCCTTTTAAAAGTACATACGCTTCTTCTCATGTCTGACGCTAATTATCTTATCAGATAACAGGCAGCCCTGTGCTGAGTAGGTATGTAATATATTAGCCTTGGGGAGGGGATTAAAAAAAAAAAAAAGCCTTATCTTTCAAGTAGATTTGAAACTGTGTATGATCTTTCTGAGTCTGTGGAAACTTTCCTCTGCAGCACAGATCTTATATAAGGGAGACAATGAAGGAAAAAAACAAAAAAAATCCCAGACCCGTACAGCTTTCAGATTGCAATACTCCAGGCTGTTCCTTCCTGTGGAATTTTCTCCTCTATCAGTATTTTGGAATGGCATACAGGTTAAACTGTTCATCTGGCAGGGAAAGCAGCTTTGGTAATTGTAAGTTTACATTACACTATAAACAATCGGATTAGAGTAAACAGATGAACCGTATAAATAAAATGTCACTGCTTAGCTCTCCTTTGTGACTTGTATTCTGATACCACTACTACTGCTTTTACTACAACTACTACTACTACTACTACTAGGCTTCGGCTGACAGCTCAGCCTGAAGCCCTTTATTCATCTTTATTACTACTTCAGCTGTTTTGAGAGCAAAAAGGCATGGAGGACTTATTGGCCAGAGGCTCTCTAACCTAGCAGGCCTGCCCGGGAAATCAATACGCCGCACTCGAGAGCACAAAGATGGATTGTGAAGCCGGGGCTGGCAAAGGAACGCGGGCTGCATCTGGAAGGACACGGAGACAGCCAGTTCTGCTCCACCAGAAGCCTCCCAGACCGCGCATGTTTGCACACCAACCTCGTGGCACCCTTCCAAGACAATTTGTGAACCTTGGTTCACACCATTTTCAAAGTAGGTCATACGCAGTAATCTCAGCCGAGGAGAGATACCCTGTCAGCAGCAGCGGCTGCGAGGAGGGCGATAGCTGCGACCAATGAGCGAGCTGGTGGGAGCGGGGAGCCGAGAGCTCGCAGGGCGCCGGGGCCGGGCCGGGCCAAGGTGCTCGCCGGGCTCCCACGGCTGGCGGGCGGGCTCCCACACACCCTGCCTCTCGCCGTTTATAGCTCGACAAGCACCCACTGCTCTCCTGGACACAGCCACCGGCACGGCTTAAACATTAACCCGAATGAAAATACAGTAGGAGAAGAGATCTAACCCTTACTGAGCTCTGTTTTCCTGACAGCAAGTATCACAGCTGATTCTGAACCAGGGGATTTAAATTTACTACGAGCTTTGGATTATTGCCTCCTAACGTGGTTCTGTCACCTGCCCCTGCTCTGACAGTCAAAACACAGCCTTGAAGGTAGCTGTGTTGACAGAGAGGATTCCTAAAGCACTTACAGTTTCCTGCATTTTCCTGTATCCCTGTATTCCTGTATCAACATGCTTGAGCTGTTTTAGGGGCATGAAATTAAGAACGGGCACATTTAAAGGTGTATTTTTGAAAAATGGTGTCCAGGAAAATAAATGCAGAAATGAGTGTGTATATTCATTTCCACACTACAACAATAAAAAAGAATCAGAGAATTTCCAGTTTCAAGCAACAGCACAGAACTTCCCAGGCAAAGGAAGTGCTGGGAACGCGTTGCCTTTAAAAGCAGCCTGCACACCATCAGAGATGACTTGATGCTAGAAAGCTACAGGATTGCCTGAAGAGTGCCACAGCGTTATGTAATTCATTTTTTTTAAACGGGTTAATTTTTAAACAGGCTCAATTTAACCTTGTTCCTGGTCAATAGTTACAGGAATCTGAATGAAAATATGCTCTCTGGAGAAATCCACTCCAATATAACAGGCATGCATCATTTTTAGCACTGAAATCAACACTGAAACAGCAGAGCTGGACAAGCATTGCTTTTTTTGAATTTGGCAAGTAAGAGGAATGACTTTCCTCCATTTAAAAAGCTGTGCTTTTTCCTTCTTCTCTTTCTTTCCCTGTGATGTCTCAGACCAGAAATCTTAAACAAAAAGAAGAGAGAGATTTCTGAAGGTACCATACTCTGCAAAGAGAGAGGGGAGACAGGACCTTGAAGATGAGCAAAAAGGCTTATCTTCCATCCAATAAAGAGTGCACAAAATGACTGTCTGCTCCACTGGAAGTGACCTACCTGGTCAATAGCTTGTCCAGGGAGTTGTAAGACATGCAGAAACATGCCCCGATGTGCTACTGTTATCAGCTAAAAGGGTGCTGTAATGACTTTTTATGCAAATAGACAGAAAAATCCATAAATCCAAGAAGAGTTATCACTCAGTACATCATCAAGGGAACAATTTATTCTCTAACATGGGCTGCGATACTTTCCTGCCAAAATTGCATTGCTTGTTTGTTATCACTAAGCTTTGAAAAAAAAGTAACCAACAGAAATCCCTTCTGCTGCTGCCTCTGGAAAAGAGAATCCCTTTTAAGAAAAACTGTAACAAAGAAAACCCCCAGACACTTCACTATTTTTTCCAGAATGACAAATAACTCTAGCTGTAGTTACAAACGGTCTCAGTATTGTACAATTTTGGGTCATGTGAGTTTTATTACTTTTCAGACTAGCCCAGCCAGCTGCTGGCAGTTATCATTTTAGGACTGAGAGCAAACTACTTCGAAAACAAATTTGTTCAGAAATCTTTTTAAAGTGATACAGAAAAGAAGTCCTTTGTGTCCTTTTCCATTTCAGTTTGAATGTAACATCTTTTTTTTCTCCAGTCTTTGAAAGGAATGAGTCTCCAATGCTAAACAGGTCACAGAGTAATTATGCATCCACCTGAAAATTAAACACACATTCAAAAGCTTAACTAACAGCATTTACTAATTCATAACAAGTATATGTCACTCAGTTTTTTCATGGTTGATCATTAGGGTGTAAGCAAAACCAGATCACATCAAACCCAGAGAACAAATGCTGTAATCTTTCAGCAGGGTTAAAAGGAAAGATACAACAGCAGGGTGATACTGTGTTGATGAAGCTCATCCAATACTGCAGGGCAGCCACAGCAAGTCCTATGTGTTTGAAATCTTTGTCTGAAGAGGGGACGGTCTCTGGGATTACTCAGGGAAAAATCAATCCTGAGGCCTGGCCAAGGTCCTGTGCTTGGACAGGTCAGCAGTCATTCCATGTTTGGGCCAACCGGAGATCAAACCTGGATGGCTACTTTTGACATTGTAAACCCCTGTCTGAATTGAAAAGACAGCCAAAAATTTTGGCAAATCCTTTTATGTTCAGTGCAAAGTCAAATTTATTATCTGTGACATGCACATCTTCTTGCTTTGGTGTCACCAATTATTTTTTATTAGCATTCTATGTTTTCCCTCACCTTTCATAACACAGGTTTGGCAGCAGCATTTCAGATGCACAAAAGGAATTGAATCTACATTTCCTTTACAGAGTGAAAGTGTTTGAGTTAGTAACATCTCTTTTACAGATTTCCTTGGGGGAAAGAACCATTTTTCTTTGAGAGAAGAATGCACAAAGCTGGCAGAGATCAAAGGCCCAGTGAAGAAGTTGAAAGGACCCCAGCATGGTCTTTACAGGGGTGCATAGTGGCTCAGAAGAACTGTGAGCTAACATAGCTGGTTTATACATGACCTGCCTGCCTCCAGCTGAGCACTTGCTGTGACCGAGTTTGGGATTGTTTTGGAACAAGTGCTGCAGAACTCCAGTAAACTGGCACTGGTTAAAGGAGATCTTTGGCCAATGCTAAGATTGAAGATGGATTAAAGGTGACTTCGGTCAACCTTTGCTTCCTTATGCCAAGTTCTCTAAGATCAGCACAGGTAAGACTGAGTGCTAAGCTATTATTTATTGCCCCTTGGATCTGCTGCTGCAGTAAGTTTGAAGACTAGCATGACCTGGCTCTTCCCAATTACCTTTGCACTTGGCAAAAGCTTGGCCTCACAGCATTCCAGATACCCACTGTGTCAGAGACAGGAACCCCACACATCACCTCCCAGACAATTTTTAAACTGAGCTAAAGCTTTTCTTTCATAAAGTTATTTTTAATATGGTTTCTGGACTGCTCTAGTTAGGTTTGGGGGATTTCACATGGTCTCTTCTGGCTATGATCAGCAGATAGCTAAACTGGAGTAGGGCAGAGCTAAAAATGGGATTGTTACTAGTGCATGTTCAGTGGCACACACATCCTGACATGCTAGAGAAGGGCTTCCATGTCAGTTCTGACTGATGCGCCTACAGAAGTGCTGCTGAGGGTTCACTGGGGCCTCACAGTTCTTGGTGGCCAGAAAGAACATTCTCTACCAAGCCAAATGGTTGAAAGTGTGCATAGTGAAATTGCAGAGTACATTCTGGCCACCACTCTCTCTCCTCACTTGAGTTGCCTCAACTCTGCTATTGGGAGCACTGGAATAAGGCTGGTGTAGGAATGCTAGGGAAGTCAATGCATTTATACTGATGTAACTGGAAGCAGAAGGTAGCTTAGAGGCTCAAAGATCTAAGCTTGTGTGTTACCCCAGCCATTTCTGACCAAAGTGCTTAGCTGACCTCCACTGAATAAACCAGTGTTTCACACTTCCTGCACTCACAATGTCAGCTCTCTTAGAGCTGAAAGAGCTGCTCCTGCACCTCATTCATTCATGACAGGTAGCACAATTGCTGGCTCATCCTGAAGATCTGCATGACCCAGGGCCATGAGCATACCAGGGCTTTTAACATAGTGACTTGCATCACCTCAGCTTAGCACCACCCAAGTAAATGTAACCCTTCAGTTCAAAGCACATGACGTTTTTCTTGTGTTGGCATCAAACAAAATAGCATGCTAATCCTTCTGGTATTAGTCAAATGGGGCTTAAATATCCACTCATATGCTTTGCAGTTGCAAGATTTCCCTGGCAAGTGTGTACTCTGGTCTCAGTCATGGACCCTCACATAATATAAGCTTCTGTTAAGAAAAAGAGAAAACAAACTTCAAGGCAGCAAAAACTGCCTTTCCAAGCTTAAACTGAGTGCAAACTGTAGCAACATTGGCTTCCTGAATCCAGGAAGTTTTTCCAGAGAAATAACTGCAGTTGTTGTTCTGCTCCTCCATCCCGATGCTCCTCCAGCCAGCACCTCCTGATGGAGATTACCAAGATCCCAGCCTATTCTCCAGCAGGGAAAACCCAACAACTCCCTAAGGTGAATCTTAAAAAATGTGGTAATGGGGACAGAAACGGAATTATTCACAAGAGAGAAAGATCCTGAAGGAAGGATGCTGAAGAAAAAGATGAGTAACAGAAATAGCTTGCTTGCTTCATCTTCCAGAGAAGCAAGGAGGAGGACGAGGGATGCTGAAATGAGAACACTACTTCTTTTTTCCTCCCGTGACTATCAGGAAGTTGACAGGAAAAAAAATGGAGCTGCTCTGGTTCAACAGCTAAAAATTATAGTTTCCCACTGAACAAATACTCACTAGCTATAAAGGAGGAACTGCATCTCCATGCAGGCTACTGCAGTACTTCCTTGCAGAAATCCCCCAGATCCCAAATGCTGGTTCACTCATCTTCATCTAGTGTGTGTTTACCCACATCAGACTCGTTGGTATGTTTCTCGAGCCTAATTTTTTAAACAGAAAATCATACGCATTCTCTTTTATTTTCTTCAGTGAAATGGTGAACATCAGCCTGGTGATTACTTTTATTTTTACCATGTTATGTTTTTAACAGATTAAATATTGTAATAATAAAATACTTGTTGGGATGTGTTATTATATTTTAGTTATCATAACCTGAATACCACATATTTTACTAATTCAGGGTACTTGTCTCTTGACCACTACCTCATCCATGTGGTAAAGTCAACAGGAAAGGCATATCCCTGCCAATATCTCACCAGTGATCCGAGGGACTCACAATCACTAAAACTGAGACTTTTCTCAATGTAAATAGCATTTTTTTTTTTTTTTTTTTTTTTTGCAAACCCTTTTTTTTTTTTTTTTTTTTTTTTTTTGGCAAGCCATTTGATTTGGCTTAAGCCACATAATGCAGAGTTCTGTCCATCTGTCCTACTTAATTATAATGATTGCAGAACCTAAATTTGCTTCCAAACATCCTTAATTAATATTATACTACAAACTGGGTGGGTAAGGGGAGGAACTCCTCTGATTCCTAAAAACTCCCAATCAAACCAAAACAAGGTCTGGAACATTTTACATTATTTTTTCAGTGTCACTGCTAGAGACTTAACAACCACAGAATGTGCCCCGTGGTCTTTGATAATTTCATATAATAAGCAAACATTGTTTGTTGGCAAACAATTTGGTAAAACATCTTAACTTGCATTCTTCTCTGTGCCAAAGTACAGAAGATTTGTTTCACCTAGGAAAATTTACATCACAGGATACATGTGCCCGGCATGCTCTTTGTAAATAGAAAATGTTGACCAAAGTGCAACAAATATATTATTTCATCTGTAAGTAATAACATTTTAAATAGAATATATTTGGTTAATTCCAATTGCTTTATCAAGTCACAGGCAGGGGGAGAAAAGCCATCTAGTGGACAAAAGTGTAATTATATCCCAGAAAATATTTTCAGGCACAAAGCTTTTACTGGGGAACTGTTTTTTAATTTTTGTTATTCATCTGCCATTCTGCTTAACTAGGAATATCCCTTAACTAGGAATACTCCAGAAGACTCCGGGAAATCAGGGTTTGCTGGAGGGCAACAGCACAGGTCTCTAAACCCAGATTTTTGGCAGATTTTTTGACTAGCAATTGTCATAAAACATAGAAGAAGCTTTGTCCCTCCTATCCCTCGCAGAGAATTAATCAGCATATTTCTTACAACGCTGTGAGGGTCATTAGTCGGTTGAATATCTTATCACTAGATTCAACACTATGTGCCAAGCAGACTGGCATTGCCACAGGGTTTAAATAACTGAGCTAATGTTTAAACTTTTGTCCCCTCTGATCCCTGAAAAATAATGAGAAGAGACTTTGTGACTTTGTAAACAGATGAGCCAAAGGGCGCCCAGAACAGCCTTTTACTAAAATTATCTTCGAGATTCTCTGGGACATGAGATCAGGGAGGGCTGGGGAGTGTGAGGCAGAGCAGCTGAACGACCCTCCTCACAAACCTGCACGTGCGACTCATTCAGCACTTGACGCAAAAAGCGGGGAGAAGGGAACAAGAACTTGCATCCCAGTAGTACTTACAACACCCTCTGGCCTTTGCTGAAATGCAGACTACCATGGTTGTAGTGGCCTGTGCCAGGAGTTAAGTAGCTGAATGTATACCAAGCAGACAGGCTGAGCTGTGCACTGCTCTCATTTTTCCATTTTTGCTGGGGAGAACGAGGGAGTAAACACAACAGCCTTTTTTTGTGCATCATTTTCACAGACCTGGCCCCCAGATTCACCCCCTTCTGCCACAAAGTTCAGAGCATTTAGTTAGGCACTTTCAGCTAATCTTAAAGAGCAGATAACGATCAGTCATGCTCAGGCAGGCCAAAGCACTGAAGCCAAAGTATAATTTCTGTGGGATTACAACAACCCAAACCACCATCATCAGAGACTATACTGTGATGATGTAATCAAACATCTGTAACTCCTGCTGCTCCCAGCAATATACTGAAGTGGGATTAATGACCTGTCGCTTAGTAACTGCTCTGCTGCTGGAACAACAGGTTTTGTTCCCTCTCCTGTACCCCTTTTGTTTGAAGTAATAGGTAACAGGTATTTTGTGCTTCCAGTAAAAACAACAACAAAAAAATTACAAAAAACTCTGAATTAATCTTTTTAAATAGTTGGTTTTAGGAGCATCCTATGCAATAATTTCCATCTGAGACATCTTTGCAGGGGCATGAATTTACCCAGCTTTTCCAATTGGCCCTACACACACATGCTTAGACATATCACATAAGCAGCAGGCATCTCCTTACATCACTGCTCTGTTTGCCTCAGCATGAGGACAATTTAACTTCTGATAGAACCCCCATTTGCTGTGCTCGGACAACCCCTGTGTTACTGGGTTGTAACAAGAGAGAAATTAAACTTCGAGCTACCTTGCACAGACCTTCGCTGCAGTCTCTTATTCATCTCTCTCCTAATGAATCACAGCCTTTTCTCTCTCTTTTCATAATAACCAAATAAGGATTTCAGGGTTTGGCCCATTCACTACATTCTGTGTTTTAATACAGACAAGAATGGAATACAAAATACTGCCAGAAGTTTAGCAGCAGGGGCAACCTTTTTGCTATTTTCATGTCTACAGCTCCCGATTCAACAATGCCGACTTGCTGCTCTGCACGACCGCAAGGCCAGGAATTCATAAACAATAATAATAATCACTGTCCAACGAGGCCTCACCCCAGCCATGCATAAGTGCAGGACTGGCACAGAGCATAAAAATGCTGCTTTGTGCCTTTACAAAGCTTGCAATATAAACTTTGCACTGTCAGTTTAAAACTTTGGCATCTGTGCCTGCAAATGGGGAGGAACCCATTTTCAGATACTTGTGAAATATAAACTTCAGCTGTTGCCAAGCCCAGAGATAGATTTGCTCCTTTTTATTTTTAAAAGTTTCCTGAATATGTGAAGAAACCCACAAAGACATTTTAGAGACGTGCAGCTATGAAAAATGTACATGCTTCTGGGTTTTTTTTAAGGAGCATTCTCAATCATTGTAATTATTCCTTGAGAATGCTTTTTAAAAAAACAGAACCATGGCTATTTTTCACAGCAACAAACCCCTAAAACAGCTCTAGAGCTTTCTGTGGAATTTAACAAAAAAATTGCCTTTCAGCTAAGAGCAGTAAAAATAGATCAAAAACCAATTAGCTGGCCCACATGGCAGAAGACAGGTGTGCTTTGGATGTGGTATTTATACAGAATCAGGATAAGCATTTTTTTTTTCACTTTTACACAGATTCCTGAAGACTGTAAACATCACAAACCTCTTTTTGCCAATGCCCATCCCAACCATTTAAAATACCGGCCACTCAAAGAATAACCTTAGGATGCAGCCTAAAACATTTCATCTTGCCTCCTACCAGGTTATAAAAGTGAATTAGCATGAAAAGCAGCAGACTGATGAGTGAATTATGGTAATAACGCACCTTCAAAAGCAAAAACAAGTAAACTCCTTTGGAAACTGCAGCCGGAGAGAAGGCTGGGAACACCGAAACCAATTACGACTGCTTTAGTGTTACACCTGTTTAAATTAATGCCAAATCCAGCAGAGAATTATTTACATTATGTTATTAACAAAGGGACATATGAGTAATGGGAAAATACAAATGGTTTATGCAAAACAGGCTCTACTGAAACCATCTAAGAACTTCAGGTATCTGTGTCAGAAAGCAAGGCTGTGGTCAGACCTGTGGTACTGACTGCCCTTGAGACAGGCAAGGAGGCTCCTGCTCCCTCTCCAGCTGCTGGTCACTGTCCCCAAGCTGCCTGATTGATGCCAGAATAAATACTCACGTAATTGCTCCTTATACAATTCAGTCAAAGATCTTCCCACTTTTCAATACTTTGAGGTTATTTTCTAAAACTATATTGCTCAAGCAGAAGCAGATTTAGGGACAAGAAACTGTGCCAGGAATCAAAAAGGGACAGTCTTCTGCAAACACTTGGCAGGTGACAAGCAAATGGGAAGAGGCTGAGAGCATTGACTTCTTCCCCAGACAGACTACAGTCTTACTACAAAAGGAGATCAGGTGCATACAGCCCCTTCCCCTCCTTCCAGTTTCTGAGGATTCATGTATCTACATACAAGATGGTTCCCCACTGTGTAAGACATTTCATGTATTAAAGCATGTGACAGACAAGAAAAAACATATTTCTAAAGAAACCAAATGCAAGGCTGGGAGCTGGACTGAAGAAGTCTGGCAAATCTGCCCAAGGGCAGGGATACCTCCGAAGTCCAAGTTCCAGCTTCCTCTCCATGGCATTTCTTCTTCCATATCCTGCCTTCCTCCCCTCTTTGAGATCTTGTTCAGTTCCTGATGGTTTGGGCAGGTGACCATTGACTGAAAATGACTGACCACTTGCAGAAGCAGGTTTCCAAACCCAAGCTGCCCTCCTCACTAATGTCATCCTCTCACTGAAAAATGCCAGGTCATCTCAGGCAGATGGCTGTAGTCAGGCTTCCCCAACACCGGCTTGAAGCTAAAATCCCTTTTCTCTCAATTCATCCTCTTATGATGCACCTACTTTAACTAGTTCAGAAATGGTTCCTCAAGTCAGCAGAAAAATCAAGTTGTGTCTTCTACTTCCAGCAAGCACATTTGATAGTTTTGACATGGTGATAACTATTGTCCATTCTTGTCACAGCCAGGACACACATAACCCACTTTGATTGTTTAACTCAGCAATATGACAGAAAAAGACATCTCTCTCTTTTATACCAAAGAAACCTTACAAAAGGGCTTATTCTATACAAAGAAGATGGTACATTAAGATCAGCAACACATTTTTTCACAATTCAAGTTTCACTAGAGCAGTAAAATAAAGTGATTCTCTTCCATTCCCATACCTAACACAAGCACTACACGGACAATAAAACAGGGCTTTTACAACAAACTGGACAATCTCCTGCACCCCAGCAAAGCTTTGGGGAAATTAAGAATGGAAATAAACATTGCATAACAAGCTACACAGCACATAACAAAAAAAAAAAAAAAAAAAAAAAAAAGGCAGAACTCAATGTTATATTCAATGCACATCTCAGAGCACTTTGCCAGATCCTTGCTGTCTCCTGAAGAAATGCTCATTCCAAGAATGGTTGAACACCACAGAGTGACCATGGGCTCCGACAGAAGTCTGTGAATCTGTTCTCAAGAAGCTCCCAACTGTGCTTCTAAAGCCAAGATGACTGCCATTTAAGGTTCTCCAGGGCTGAAAGAGCTTACACATAAGATTTTCCTCTCACAACCAGAACACCAGGACCCAGAAAGAGTTCCAGCTGATTTTCCAAGCACTGAGTGACTGACTTTCTCAAATACAGCTGCTTTCTTCATTAGGAGACTAAAAATAGTTCTGCTCCTAGCAGGCTGACTTCCTTTTAAGCCTTCTGCCATACCCATGTGTGTATTTCATTCAGTTTCTGCATGTCTGTGCCACTGTAATTCTATTTCAGCCTTTAAGTACATTCAAGAAATTTTTCATTTCCCTCGCCCATATTCACTCCAGATGTCCTGAACTGTCCAAAACCGTTTCATGTTAGTAGAATTTGTAGGGTTATTCTGGCATTCACACTGCTCCCATCTGCTTCAATATTTTCAGGAAAGATCAACTTTCTTCCGCAACTGTTAAAGAATATGGACAACGAGTTTATGGTTTTAAAACATCCATTATTAACAGTAGATGTTTTGCTTGTACCTTGTACAGTTAGAATAATTGAATACTACCATATCAGGCTTTCACTTTTTCCTCTTGGAGAGATGCTGGAGTGAGAAACCAGAGGAACTGGATGATATCCCATGTCTTAGAGAACATACTGCAACAGCATGCAAGTGTCACTCCATGACACTGCACCAGCATGCAAGAACCTCACTGTGAAAAGCCACACTGAACACAAGGTGGTGGAGACTGTGGGAGCACACTCTGAAGTGCTCCTTTCAGTCCCAATCAACTTGTTTTCAGATCAAGGGGAACTGGGCACATCCACTCCCTTGTAGCTCACATGGTGGACATGAAAATCAAAGTGCAAGAGGGATTGTAGGAAGGGAGGAGCCAGGACAGGGATATACGCTCTGACTCCTCTTAATGTGACATTAGCCTATGCTTGGATCCATATGGCTCCAGAGGGTTCAAGATGACCTGGCCAGTAAAAATCTGTGGCATATTCAGTCTTGAGTGAAAATGCCCAGTGTTGGACAAATGATGTATTAAAAATGTGACTGACACACCCACCAGAGCTGGACAGCATCAGATACATTTGCTTCTACCCCAGGAAGACTTCAACCTTCAACCTTCCAGCACAATTCTCTGCATCGCTTCACAACAAACAGTAAACTTTCTAATCATGGGAATACTGTTTCAAACAACCTAAACAAGTTGAGTTTAACTCCTAAAATTCTAAGCTGAGGTATATTTGCATTTCCAAAGGTTTTGTAATAAATATGATGTGTTTCACTGAATCTGTCCAGGATGAAGCTGGGAAGCAAAAGGGATCCCAGCACTCGGGATATTTCTAGATAAAAAATATCTGCATAAGCATTATGAAACTTTGGTAACATTTCTGCCCATCCTTAATCTTCTTGCAAGTGTAGATGTGTTATCTAATAAACTTAAAGATGTACAATCTTTCTAATACAGGTAAGCTACTTGCAAAACTTTTATTCCAGGAAAGATAATTAAAAGAAAACTCCAGGACCTTTTTTTTTAATCTGAAGTTTCAGTGATGTGAATTGCTAACTATTGTCTGAGAATACAAAGGTATCCACAAATCTTTCTTACCCTACTTACTTCTACAAGAGTTGGGGTGGTTCGTAACCTCATGCTCTTGAGTCAAAAGTTGTCCTATGAACGGTATTGCTTTGGAGTTTATGAAGAGGAAAGAGAGAAGGGAAATGTATTGATACCCAGGCAGCATTACTTAAAATAAAATATGATAAATGGTGCATCTCCTTCCTCAAATATATACTAAATAGGTCCCTTCAGAGTAAATAGTCCTAGCCATTTTCCATGATGCTAAAAATGGAGGTTTCAGCTCTTCTTTCTGCCTAAGTAGGAAATAATAACTGACAAGAATGCCAATGCACGTAGAAAGCAAATTAATCCAGCCATGTTTTGCTATGAACAATGTTGCTGCACTTCTATGATAAACTCAAACAGGAGCAAAATTTGGCTTGCTCTATCTTCCCCCTCCAAATGTCTCACTCTGACCATACAACTGTTCTATTTTCTGGTTAAACATTACATGGAGTGTGTTCATTTCTGCTTCAGCTAATTTAGCTATGCTAAATGCAAATGCTTCCTGTACTTATGAATACAATCTGTTCATAGTGAATAGTTTTGAAGATTTGGATGAGTTTAAACAGCAACAGTATCCATGTGGGACCAATCTTCCCTGGACAACTCTTATGCTTTGATTCATAAATTCTTTCCATAGGAAATATCTGTGGAAAATCTCCAACACATCCAGAAATGCACAACTCAGTTGCTTGAGTTATTATGGGTTCTTAATAGTTACTGCTTCTCCCTTTATTTCTCACTCTTATAACAACATTGGCTCTTGGTTTCACATGAGACCCCTTTTATGCTTATTTTCCATTATTATAGAATGTGTATTTAATAACTGCAACAACATCCATTGTTAGTACCACCACACAAATCTATTAAAAAGCAACTTCCAACTCTGAAATAATCTGAAATCTGCATCTCATAGGTGTCTTAAGGCACCTCCTCACCTGCTGTTACCATTCTGCATGTTGATTTACAGTGTGGAATTAAGACCTAGTTTCTGGATTATGAAAAAAAGCATACCATTCTCTGGTTTACAACACAGAGTTTAAGGAAATCTTGAAAAAACATTTAGCTTTGTGAGATGTAGGGGTGACAGTGGTGGAAGCACAATGGAAAACCTGCAATTGAACTTCTAAGGCCTGTGGCATTCACAATCCACAAAAGATGAAGCAGAAAAGCAAAGAGGGGGATTATGGCTACTAGGATGTCAGAATGTGCCCAGTTTGTCACAGATATCAGAAGCTGAAGGACTTTTTTCCTCTTCAACAGTTCATTTTGGAAGTGAGAGCCCTGTACTCAATTGCCCGGAGTGCAGAGCTTGAACATACCTGGGTGATTCTCTTCTCATCTCTGGCAATTTGTCATGGATCTCTGTCAGAGGAGTTTAGCTCTTTACACCAGATTTTGCAAACTCCTCAGGAAGTCCCTGTCCATCCAGGAATTGGTGTACCAGTACCAGGTGTTGCCTTAACATGAGAAGGACTTCTCCTGTAGTTGAGTCTATTTTTATCAATCCTCCTTGGGATATGATCCCATCAATGGAGTCTAACATTTTCCTAAATTAAAATTTACATTCATCATAAGAGCTTTAGGCAACACTTGGCAAATTGCAGCTAGCCAAGAAGTTAGAAGAAGAAACTAGCACTTCTGGTCCACATGGGTCCAGGAATAAAGTTTTTAGGTCCTAGTGGCACTGCTTGTCAGTCAAAGAAAAGAGCAAAAATTTAAGACCCTTTTACAAAGCATTTGTCTTTCAATGTTTGCATCTGACAGACTCCAGTTAATACAGCATTTCCTCTTTATTTTTTTATTTTCTGTCTTCTTCGAATGGTGTCTCTTCCTCAAGATTCAGGCTGGTTCAGGGGTATAAGTAAATGTTGAAGGTCTCATTTCTGAGCATTGTTTCCCTCATTCCTTGTATAATTCTTGACTGGCCATTCCACTAAAGGTTAGACCAATAACTGCAAACACCATCAGATTTCTCACCTCCCAGACCAAGACAAGACCATAGCTCAGTCTTCCTCTCAGCAGGAATGCACCAGCAGCAGAATTCTTTGGGTAAGTGTTCTGTGGCTTTCTTTTAAAAAACAAATTAGTCATATGCAGAGTATGTCTAGAGTGGAGAAAAGCCAAAGATAGAAGTCCTTTTACAGACCTAGTTATGCCAGCTGAAGATGACGATCTTCCCAGCTGCCTCTCACCCTTGCCAGAGGTTACAGCAAGCTGACCTGCTAGGGAGCCAGTGTGCTTCAGGCAAAATGAGTGAAGTTGGCTGAAAATGTTTAAATATTTAATCTTTGTTCACTCAGGTTCTTTTCTGACATGAACAGGTTTAAGTGGTCCCCATGAACCTGAACCACAGGTCCAAGGAGACAGTAATTCTAGTGTGGGTAATAAGTCTCCAGTATAAAGACGGATATTTGTAGTAACCTTTTCAGCAGGCACTATGCAAGACAAAATGTATTTCCACAGTTCTGCACTAACATAATTCTCTACTATCAGTATTGTTCTTTCCATTCCCTCACTGGATTATCCTAACAGTTTGAGCAACTTCATTATCACATTTGCAGGCCTGGACCTCCTGAGAGACTTATACCACCCCAATATCTGCTGGAGGGACAACAGATCAGGACAATAAGCAATCCAGGAGGTTTCTAGAGAGCATGAATGACAAGAGCCAATGACAAGAAATTTTCTGCTGCTCATGCCCACCAACAAGGAGAGACTCATTGGGAATGTGAAAGTCAAGCTCAGCCTTGGCTGAAAAGATTATGAGATGGGGGAGTTCAGGATCCTGAGGGCAGAGAGGAGGGCAAAAACCATGCTCAAAACACTGGGCACTTCAGGAGAACAGACTTTGGCCTCCCCGAAAATCTGCTTGGAAGAGTCCCATGAGATAAGGTATTGGAGGGAAGAGAGGCCTAAGAAAGCTGGATAATATTAAATAATCATCTATCTCCTCCAAGATCAAAAGAGGTCCATCCCAACAATGTTTAAAAATGTCAGGAGGCTTGTATGGATGAAAGAATAGCTCCTAGACCAACTTAAGCACAAAAATTAAGCATACAGAGGGTGGAGGATAAACTGGGAGGAATACGGAGACATTGTCTGAGCACCCAGGAACAAAGTCAGCTACACTGAAGCCCAAATGTAACTGAATCTGGTGAAGGGTATCAAAGACAACAAGAAGGGCTTCTATAAGTGCATGTGTGACAAAAAGAAGGCTAGGGAAAATGTGAGCCTATTACTCAGCAAGACTGGGGACCTGGTGACACAGGATATGGAAAAGGCCAAAGTACTGAACACTGCCTTTATCGGGTAGCAGGACTGGCCTTCAGGAATCCCAGGTCCTAGAGACTGTGGAGAAAGGCTGGAACAAGTGAAATACACCCTTAGCAAAGGAGAATCAGGTCAGGGAATACTTAAGCAAACTAGACATATAAACTGTTCCACTGACTCTCAGTAGATCCTAAATAGTTTAGCACAGTACTAGTAGCTTGGATTTCAAGGGCAAAGGAAACTGTTAAGAAATGTCAAAGTTTACCTTCCATTAAGCTTGCCAGTTTGTAAACATGAAAGAAAACACATGTGGCATTTGACTGTGCCCTGATAGTTGATGATCAGGCCAAGCAAAAAGCAGGTATGATAAGTGTTCTCATTTAAGTTGCAGTCATTACCTCATGCTTCATCCCTTCTGTTGATAGCAACCTTGTCTCACAGCCAAACAACAACAACCAGCATGAGCATAAACAAAATCGATCATTCTCCTTCTTATAGTACAAAAACATACATAATAAAACCCATCAATTCCCACAGAGACACACTTTAAAACAGTTAAGTTGCCACTACAAAAGAAACATAAAACAAAAATAGGCTAATAGCATCTAAAGGTATTCTGTTGAGACGCTGGAAGCTGTAAATGGGTTAGTTTGGCTTTCTGAGTTACTGTTTGCAGACACATCTCTACAAGATTATCATTGTGAGTTACTGTTGTGTATGTTTAATGGATTTTCCTCCTCTCTGGTACTGGTACTAGGTTCCTAGTCTGGAGTTTTGTTTCTTGCCAGATCTAATCAGCTAATACTATGTTTTACAATATTTACTTGTTAGCTACTAAATTTTGGATTCTCAGGCCAAGGAATGAAGGGAGTGAATGCTACACATTTGATTATGTTAAAACTGTCTCTATTTTCATCTGTTTATGCTAGAGATATATTTGCCTTGTGAAAATCAAGAGGCTTACACTTCTCCTACATCTCAGATAAATATTTTATATCCTTATTTAGATGCAATTTCAAGTATAGCTGACTGTGTTGTCTTAACTTTATGTACTAATGCTTTCTTAGTAGCTCTTACACAGCTTCTATTAGCCTTTAGCCACTCCAGGGTCCTATCTTAAAACCCTCTTTCAGGTAAATAAACATTATTGAATGCAAATGCATGTGAATTCTTCCTCACTCACTATCTTAATTGATAGGGACACTATGAAAAAAATCTGAAACACACGTATGCTAGCTCCTGTTTTTAATATTATTTTTTAATTCTCTGCCACTCCTGTTGAACATATGGCTACTGCCTTACAGGATCTATGAACAGTTTAGTGATAAGCATTTTTCATTTCCATCAAACTGGATGTTCAGTTACACCAAGAAAGTGAATTAGTAAGGTATCTTTGCTACGGCTCAGCTTAGCCACTCCTAAAAGGAAGCTCTCAAAATGCAATCACTGACCTGAACTAAGATTAGGGATAGCACAGTGATGAACATCAGACACAGTAATCTTCTGTGTAAGTTCCCTGCAGAGAGGTCACAAGATCATGCTTAATTTGAGAAAGACAACTTGTATTGCACCATAAATAACTAAAACCTACAAAACCAAAAAGGCAGTTCAGTGACATCATCTCTGTTTAACAATGCCACTACCAAAGAAAACAGAGAAAGTCTGATTTGCAGTTTTATGAGAAGTATGAAAATCTATAAAGTCAATAAACAAGAGTTTTGTGTGGTGCAAGGGACTGCTGGAAAAATTAATGTGCAGGTAAAGGATGAAATTTCTGCCAGGAATCAAGCAGCTTTTAGCCTAGACTGCAGATGAGCAGCACAGTGATAGTCTGATGTGGTTTTACTGGAGTAACCAAAGACAGCACTGTGAAAATTATATCCATCTTAGAGTCTCGGTTCCTCTTTGTACTGCTCATCTCTCAGAAGCACGTATTAAAGTACTGCAAAATGCAACACATGACACCGATCAGCTTCAAACATCTGCTGTGTAGCACATGGAAAAGCACACTACAGAATTTCTAAGGAAAGCTGCCTTGTAAATTTGCAGGAAAGCTTTACTGCTTCTCTTCTGTAGGGAATTCAGTTAAAACCAAAATTTTTAAAATTAGGAAAAGTCTGTGTGGAAAATAGGAAATGGCAGAACTTTGCACACTCTCTCTCTCACACACACACAGAGACACACTTCCCTGCCCCATGCCCTCTATAACACAGGAGTATTTACATTCCACGGCAAACAGCAACAGCAACCAGCTGCCTTTCCCACTGCCCCATCAATCACCCGACAGAGCCTGACGAGCTCTGCTTTGCGAACACAGAACCCAGAAGCGCTTCCCAGCTCTTTGCTGTCCACGCTGTCGGTGGCTGTCAGTGCACACAGACAAAGCGTGGCTGTGTACCACCTCCTCCCACCGAGCCTCGCCGCCCAGACCCCACGGGAAGGCGACTGGGCCTCGCGGTGGGAAGGGCTGGCAGCGGGGGTGCCGGGAGCCGGTGAACTGCGGCCGTGGGCGCTGGCAGCGAGCTGCAGCTCTAGTACGGGTTTCACCAGTCAGGGGGTCAAGTTACAGCATGATTCAGATGTGTGGGGCAAAGCAGACCCAGGGTATCTTGTAAGCCGGCTAAGACGGGAAAGGTGATCAGCCTTGTCACGGCTACAAATTGAAACCGTGATGTAAGGGGAGCAGGGACGGCTGCATTATTAATCAATGACAGGGTAGCATCTGCCGAGCAGACAAACCCCACCAGTCAAAGCCACGCTCTCTGCCGGCCTTATCGCTCGAGGTAAGCCAGCCAGAGGGTATAATCCCTTCTGACATTACTTCCCTGCTCAGATTTCTAGGGCAGGCCCTGAACACAAGCAAAACAGATGACAGTTCTGGGCAGCCAGTCTTTCTCAAAGGCGCTTGATAGGAACATCTGCAAATCCCCTGCACACGGCGGCCGGCCGGACCGAGGGCAGCACAGCTGGGTCCAGGGCTGACCTCAGCCAGCACCAGCGCTCCCCACTGCCCAGGCAGCTCCCTGCCTGCCGCCCTCTGAATCCACACCGGTTTCTCTGATGTCTGAACTAAACTTTTATACCCATACCATGTGTAATGCAGCAATTTATTTCCTGATAAGCATTTGATATTTATATAACTGCAGACGAGAGAGGAGGAAAAAAAAAACCTCTATCCGAAATAGCTTTATAGATGAGTCGTCTCATTGTCTAACAAGCTTTTCATTGTTTTTAATTTTCATTTTTCTCCATGGTTCAGGGCACTTTGAAAAAAAAATAAAATCTATTCAGTAGTTTCCCACTCATAATTCAAGGAAGAGAGTCATGTATTATAATAGAGATAATTAGCTTTGACTGAAAATAATAAGCTTGGCACCAAATATCCCCCACTACTGCACAGAATAACCATTTATTGTCTTATATACTCTCCATCATGCCTAATTACTGCAACAGTAATTACTAACCTGTTGAAAGAACAAAAGAAAATGCAACTAGCTCTGCACTGAAATAAGGAGAACATTGCGGATTCTAATACGAAGCTCTTGGTTGCTCTCTCTTAGAACACACTCACTATTTAGACCCTTTATCAACACATATGCCTCTAAGCTCCAGAAAAGGAAACACATCCACAAATAGTCTTATTACAGTTGTTAGGTCCTACCCATTTAAGCCAAATGTCTCTTCCTTTGCACTGAAGGAATGGCACTGATGTTTGGATTTCTGGGAAGTTAAGAAGGCAGTGCCTGTCCCAGGCTGTGTGCTGCAACATTCGGACTTCCATATGCTGGGCAGATTTGCTTGCCTACTCTTCTGACCCACCAAACCTCTCCCTGGCTGTTATTCTGTCTTGTCTCAACAGACAGGCTGCCAATCATGCCAAAGAAAGAAAACTAACAAACGCAGCCCTTTTTGTTCAAAGAATAACATGTACTTACAGGGCTTGAAGTATAATTTTTATCTGCAGAAATCTGTGTTCATGACAGCATTTCCCCCTAGTTCCAGTACATCCCACTGTTGCTTCTGCTTAAATTCAGTCTTGGAGCTTCACCCGTGACAGCTGAGTAAGCCTTGGAAAAAAGCAGCGAGCGGCAGCACCAATCCCTTTTGCTGCTCAAGGTCATAAAAGAATCTGTGTTTGGGAGAATGTGTACAGCCACCTAAGAAAGTAGAGGGAAGTGTCATTAGTGTTCTTATGTCCTTTTCCATTCAGGTCCCTGAATGGGACCTATCCCTCTCTCTGTCAACGAGACTTGAAGAAAACTGGTGCCTTCCAGATACCATCAATACTTTTCAAAATCCAGACTGCCACAGTTGTTATGCTCATTGAATTCAGGAACTGGAACAAAGCCACACAACATATGTGAGCATTCACAGCTAATCAACCCAGCTGAAATTTTAGATATTGAATATTCTCTGGGAAACTGTTCGCAATCAATCCACAAATGTAAACAACACAACCTCCCAACTCCAAAAACCCCAACAAGCTATAAAGTAATTCATAGCATAAATACAAACAAAAAATACAACCTAGAAAACCTCTGAAACAGTAATCTGAAGCACTCAGTCTGAAGCATGATTTACACACAGACTCAAATAATAAGACTGGTTTAACTCAGAGGAAGTTGGGGGCTTTTTTTGAGTTCTTGATGTTTTTGCCCCCTGCATTTTGAAGCATTAGCATTTCAGAGCTTTTTCAGCAGAATCATGGGGACTAAAAATTGCCTTTTCACCCCAAATTTTAATTAATTTTTTTTTTTCCCCCTTGGTCCCACAATCCCAGATGGTACAAGCTTCAAGGAAAATGCAACAAAGACTCCAAGAATCACATCTAATAATTGTGTTTTCTTCTTCCACTGGATATGCACTGCTAGAAGACATTCAAATAATGGAAGGACTCTCCCAAAATTACAGGAATACCAACAAATGCAGAAGCCATAACACCTGATTATCCCGCTGAGAGAGAGGGGGGCATGATGTATTTTTAAAATAAAGGGAAGACTTCATAGTCTAATGGTTGTGTCATTGGTGGGTTTGGTATAGTAGAACAGGATAAAATCACTAATGTTTTTTACAGCCTTTACTTGGCCACAAACACCACATCAATATACTTTTAATAAAAATATACACATTTTTCCTCCCCTCAAACCCCACTACCTAAATGTAATTTGACACCAAGTTTTAAGATGTCATCAGTGAATTTAAGAGATACTTATAGCATGATTAGAGCTTTGCAGCTACTTAAGTTGTAAATGACAATTTAAAATACAACTAATATTTTCTTGATGAAACATCTGATCATTACCTAACAGTTAAAAGATACCAAAAAAATTTTATGGCATTTACCATTTAGAATAACACAAAATCAAGACAAGGCATCAAAAGCCAATGAAGTTACATTTTTTCCCGCACTAAAGTGTTCAGTTATGGACTCATTTTGCATGCCACCATAAATTTCCCTTATTAGCTGAAAAAAAAGAAAAAAACATAATAGCTTCAAGTGGGTTATTCAAAAATTTCCAGTTTTCCCACCTTCCTAATTCATTTTATGTTTAACCACTTGACTGTATTTCTCAGTTATTTTCCAAGCCACCCTTCTCTGCAAAGCACAATACATTATCCAATGGGATCCAAAAAGACGAAAACAACAACAAAATCCTCCACCAAAAAATTGTAAATTATAGGCATTGCTCCAGCCAGAGAATGTTTCTATGGGCTTGCAAAGACAACAGGTTTTTCTTATGTGTAGGATTTATATAGTGTGACTTGGTACTCTTCCGGAAGCTTGCTTTCACACACTCCAACCTTGTTTGCTTTATCCTGCATGAGTCATAGTGAAAAAGCACACTTGGGAAAAATATCCAAAGAAAACATGAGCAAACTAGTTAGCTGGAAGTAGGACAGGCCTATGCCAAAACCAGAGACTCAAACAAATCTGAATTTTGAGAATACAGACTTTAACTTCATATGTATTCCCCATGTCTACAGTAGGTCTCAGAAGATTAATCTGAGTAATTAGTTCTACTTGTAATTATGCTGTTTGGTCACTAGTGCCTTTTGGCTGTTTGGATGCTGTCAGGAAAGGAAGTGGTTTCTGGAGACAAAGAAAAATGGATCATAATTCATTCTGTTTGGAACTGCTGCTTTCCTTACTAACAAATACTTCTTTAAGCACTTTGAAAAATCTCACCACCCTGATTCCCAGACATACTCAAAAGACGTCAGAAAATTATTCTGACCTACCTCTATGCACATATAAATCTGACTTTTTATTGAACAGACTGCATGACTCAAGATAATAAACTTATAAAAAATCTTCAGTTTTGCATGCATCCAAACTTTTGGTCAAATCTAAAAGAAAGAGATACAAAATACAGATTTTGCTTTCAATGCAATTGCTCTCTGCATCTGATGGTCTTTTGTCTGAATTTTCTCTTCAAGACTCATATCAGTATCTCCATTAAAAATCTTACTGGCTCTTTTTAGAATAGGTGGGTTATCTGATTATCTGATGCAAACACATAATTTTTACAATCATTCTTTTTTATAGCAGGAGCCACATACACAGAGTATGTTATAAACTTGTTCTTATACAGAAAGGACTTATATCTTTCCAGTCTGAGCAGATTTTTTTACTTCATCACAGATTGTCCTTTCCCCTTCAGATGCCTTCATTAAGGATATAGGCTTGGCTGCCAAGAGAAACACATTACAAAGAACTTCTCCAATTTATAAATGCCTATACAGCTGATTCAACAGGACATACAGACCTGGGTATCAAGAATAATGCACACATCCTTATAGGTAGAAATGGAAGTTCTCACATTCTAAGTTAATACAGATGCTTTTTCAGAAAATGTTTGTATCTAGGCTCTTCATTTATTTTGGAATGTCTTTACAATTTCACCCTCTTCTGGCTTTAAAACATACCCCACATGAATAATATAATGACTGGACATGTCTCCAGCATTTTATGTGCATTCTTTTACAAAATCTTCAAATGTGGTCAGAGGAATTGTAAAACTCTCTGAACAAAGCATCAGCTCGTCTGGAACTTAGTAATAATAATAATAATAACAAAAAGTTAATTAATATTCACCTCTGTGGAATTCTCTGGCATGTACAATTAGTGCTCTACAGTCTTTCTCTACCAGGTAGATCTTCTCACTATGTGAAATTTGGCTTTGACAAAGCTTGGGTGTTGTTTGGCCACCCGATCTATATTAACTCAGTCTTACTCTGCTGTAGGAAAGGTCAAATATGAGTGTCCTTGGTCAGGTATTCAGACTGGTGCATCTTTCTTGACTTAATGCTGCAGCCTGACCAATGCCTTTTGCTCTAAGTGCTGTCATTTTTAAACCAAAACTTGAACAGGAACTGATCAGTATGTAATGAAACAATGCCATCCCATCAGTTTCTCCAAAGAGCAGCATATAGGTTTCTTCCATTCTGTTTTGCTGTTTTAACCACAAAGTATTGACATTTTTGATGGAAGCACCAAAGGAAAACAATTGTTGCTAGAAATACTCGGCCCACATATTTACGGGATTATGAAAGCGCTACCTCTGCTGTAATCCATATAGGACTCACAGGCTCCTTCTTCCTTCTAGTAGTGCAATCATCTTATCCTGCGTTTGCAGTCTCTTTTTGCCAGATAGGTCTACTTAGCCAAAATCTTGAAATCATTGCTTGCTCCTTGGCACCAAAAGCAACTCCCACACAGAATGCCCCAGAGCTTAATGTCAAGATTATATAGATATAACAAGGTCTTTACATTTCCCTGCTCTAAACAGTGCCACCGTGGTCTGACACAAGGACAAGGGTTTCCATTGTCCTCTGTGAAGAACATTTAATGCTATCCCTTCCTCCTCCAAATGAGAAATCATGTGTTGCTTGATGTCTGATTGGTCATGCCCTAAAGCAAACACATCTTCCTCGATTAATGTGCCTGCATCAGCCAAGAAAGCCTGGCTCCTGTCACTGGCACTCCTTGACTTCCAAGTATCCTGAATGAATCATCTTTCTTATTTCACATCTTATGGTTCTGCAGCTCCTTCAGCTTTAGCTGTCAGTTCAGACATAAGGTCAGCTCTGCACAAAATGACCAAAACTCCTGTGTCCATTAAGTTCACTGAAAGACTTTTAAAACTCACATATCTGGGTCCTTCTCTCAGTTACCAACTAACTTTCGCATTTATGGGTTTGCCTCAACTAAACCATATAACAAACCACCCCTCCCTCCCCTGCCCCCACCCCAAATCACTGTCAAGAGTGTAACATCTGATTACAAGGCTGTAAGTTTCCACAGTTCAGTGTACACAGTGTCTATGTTCAAAGCCTGGGCTGCTGTGGCACAGAAAGGGAATTAATACCTCTTTTCCCATGACAGAGTGGTTGCTTCAGGCTACACTAAACACAGTTGAGTAGTGTAGTTTGCAATGAATAAATAACTTCAGTGCTGCCAGTTCTATAACTTTCCCGTATAGAAACATTTCAGGAAAACTGTTGTTTATCTCCTGCATACCTCCAAGATGGTATTTGTATCACAGTTGTGCCAGAATATCCCAGTTACACACCAACAGGCCCTGTTGCTCCACAGACATTTTTACAGTTACATGAAGGGTAGTTGGATTTAGAGTTTTAATAGATACTAAGAACTAACTGCATAAAGGAAGTACGAAGCAGAGAGAAGGACTCTGGGACCCAGAGGTGAGGGAGCTATTGCTGCTTTGTTGCACAAGGTGTATGACTTTTACATAGGGATCCTTACAGCTGAAGTTCTGGAGCTAGATATTATGTGTGCAGCGTTCATGAAAACTCAGGTCTGTTATAATAACGGGGATAAAAATTTAGTCTACATCAGTCTGTCAATGGGTCTTAAGCTCCAACATGCCTAAGGATTCTCTGAAAACAAAAATTCTGAGCCCAAGACATGTAAATATGTTGGAAAACTTTTCAATGAGATCAACAGATTCAGATGACATCAGCTAAAACTCCCACACACAGCTTCTGGCCAGAATGATGCCCACCTTGCCTTGGCTATATTTGCTTTCCTGTACTTTCATGATGTAGGTGAAAGGGAACAAAGCGTGTGCTATGGCCTCCTTTCCTGCCACCTCACCACCTTTTCCAAGTTTCATTCAGAGAGGGAATACCACTGTACCCAGCAGAAACAGGACCACATGCCTGGAGAGACAGCAGCTTGAAGCATAGCCCACCTTCTGTCTGTGCCCATACCTGCAGTGTGCTAATCCAGAGCCCAGCCAGAAGTCTCTTGATGAAACCACTTTAACCCCAAACCCTGCCTGTCCCTTTCTTTCAAGCATAAATACTGGCTTGAAAAAAGGCCTTGTTCCTCCCATGAACGTGAGTGAACAGCTTCAGCAAACAGGTCCATCTGGAACTGAGAACACTGAAACATTGTTTTTGTACTTTCTTGATCTCCAGACTGTCTGGGACTTCTGATGCACCAAGAAATACACTCAGTATTTCAAGCAGCCTTTTAACCCACTGGCTAGATGGGGTGGGATGAGAAAAGGGGGTCAAATGGAAGCTGCCTAATGACAAAATCTGTGAGCTCTGACCTTCTGTCTGAAGATGAAAGCTGTGTTGGATGATTTTTCTATAGATGAAATTAAGGCAGCTTTTAAGGCTACTCTGCTTGAACTCTTGGTTGCACTTTGGTATTGTAAACAACTGCCAGAGGGGGAGTTAAGTGAGTGGAAGTCCAAAAAAGTAAGAAGTGTTTTTAGCAGTGGAGAATATTGATCGTAGTGAGAAACCATTTATGCCCTGAAGGGCCATCAGCTGTCACTATTCCCCTGGCTCCAGAGCCATATTTAGGTGTCTAATATGAGTTAATTAACATATTAATTAATAGGTGGGTGGAACAGTGTCAGTCTCAACAGATAGGGAACACTGACATCAAAATAGACTAATTAACATAATTTGAACCTGTCTAAACTCACAATTGATAGCAAACACAGAAGCTGCAGCATCGTGGCAGACAACTGGCATAAAATCTATTCCATTTGATGTGCTTTCAATGCGTGGCCAGAAACAAGCAATATTACCTGACGTGGTCAGTTAATGAATAATTGGCACATGGGAACAGCAGATAATCGATGAAAGGCTTATTCCATTTTGAACTCACAGTCCCCTGAAACAGTTTAAATCTTATCTAAGGCAGTTCTGGATGATCTTTATATCCTCAGAAGCATTGGTGGATAACTCAGGGCAATGCTTTCCACAGGCTTAATACGTATTACATAACACTGCATCACTTGAATCAACTTCAGGTTTCCTGCATTCAATCTTTTCCTCATGTGATTAGAAAAAAAATGAATAGTTCCAATTCACAATTTCATACCATTCATTAATTCAGAAGCAAAAAGCTGAAATTCAGTTGTAGACATGGCCTAAATTCAGAGAGATTCCAAGTACTCAGCTCAAGAGATAGATCTACCTCTTTCATGCTGCTGAGCTCCCAGTTGACTGATAATGCCTGAGGAACAGCAGGTCTTACCTAGATCATTTTATTACAGCAGATACTGCATGATTTGATCTTGGAAGTCCAGTGTAAAGATGAACACTTTAAAATAAATTTAAAAAAAAAATTTAAAAATTAAAGAATTTTGTCCAAAAGAAGCAATTAAAAAAGCTGCTAGCATTGAATATTGTGAGGGAGCAGTGCAAAGGAAAAGAGAGAGAAAATGGGTCTAAAGTGAGATCCTAGCAAACGGGAATGAAATCTCACTTGCTGGCATGCACTTCAGTAAACAGGTTGCATACTATACTCTGCTTCCCCACCACACTCCAATTCAAACGCAGCTCACATACGGAGTGTGAATGTTCTTGTTCAAATCCCATAAGGTTTTTATTTCTTTTGCTTATTGACAAAACAGTAAAAACACTGTGTTGAACAATTTTGCTACAAGAAAACAGCAGTTTGTCAGAACGACCGAATAAGGCATCCCTCAATTGAGAAAACCACAATGTTATTAGGAGTGGAATGTAACAGATGAGTTCATTATATGGATACTGAGAGATTTAATTATTTTCTCTTAAAAGGTAGCACTTATACAAGTTATACGGTATTACAGGCATACGAAAATTACTTAAAAAGGAAGCAGAGAATGATGTTGAGAGGTTAAGTGGGGTATTCCCCTTTATCTCCTCAGACAATACAAAGCAAGCAGATACTCAAGGAAACTGAAAGGCAGTGAATTTACCAACAACAAAAGGAATTTTTTTATTCAGTGCACGATAAATAAGCTAGGAAACCTGCAGTCTTGAGACATTATTAAAGCCAAGAGCTTATCAAGATTGAAAATGAGATTTTTCTATATGCACACAATAGGAAACTGGCAGTAGCTCAGAGAGGTAGGTTCTTTTGAAAATTTCTGACAAGACCTAAAAGCTAAAGTTCCACCTTCAAAACTAATTTAAGCACACAGCAATTACACCCGCATGAATGAACCCTGCTTTTGTAATTGTCTTCATCATTCAAGGCTGCACTAGTGCTAAGAGCCTCTTAACTCAAACTCACCCTACTCTTGTCTGGCCTCTCTAAGTAGCAAAGCAGGCTTGCTTTCATCTGTTCCTGGTTTCCTGTGAAGCCATAATTTGTGGTGACTATACCTGTTGCATCCTCAGGGGGCATGACCGAGGTGGTTATTCACTGGTAAATTCTTCTCCAAGATACAAGTTCTAGACTCCTATAGAGGCCAGAAAAAAACCTGTGGTTGAAGACAGAACTTGGCCTCCCACATGCACTGGCAGTTGGCTCTGCATGTATGAAAGGCTTTAAAGGCCATTCTGGATTCCTGCTTTAATTTTTAAACTACTTTGACAGAGAAGGGCAAAATATTACCTTGCACGAAATTACCATAAAGTGAGATGAAACATGAATTAGGTACAAAATTCAGCAAGTAACAAATTCAGCCAATGAGTGTAGCTTGGATTGTTGCAAAGTATATGCAAATGTATGCTGAGCTCATCAGGCAGTTTCATCTAGCGACGGGTATCCTATTTCAGTAAAGTATTCACAAAACTGTTACTTATGCTTATCCCATTTATAAAATACCCAAGCACTTAGGACAATTCATTTCTTTGCCTAAGGACAGGAGACTCCTTATTTGGGAGCATCCCTTTGCCACTAACCTACTGTCTGTTGCCACTGTGCTGAGTACCCTCAAACTCTCCTCTTTACTTTGTGTGAATAGACTTTCACTAGCAGAGGAGAGCCCTAACCATCAGCTTGCTTCAGTCTGCCACCAGTTCAATTTTTTGCCTCTACTCTAAGTAGCAGAACCCAAACCTCTAGTGAAGCCTCTTGTTTTAGCTACTTGTAAACATTTAACTGCCTCTTGGGCTAAAGGGCACACAGAGAATGACAGCCAGTGGCCAGAGGATGTGTTTAAGGTTCTGTACTTGCTCAACTAAAGGTTGTTTATGTAAATTTGGAAAAGATAACAAATGTACCAATTCATATAGCAATGCCTAATAGAATGGTAGAATTGGTAAAAAGCCTTTTACAGAATGGAGAAGAATCTGAAATTCTGTGATGAGATCCTGACTTGGACAAAGCTTTGAGGTTGATATAAATATGGTTTTCCCTGCAGCAAGATCCCTAACAAAGCCAAAACAAATTTCAACTGAAAAAAAAAACCAAACCCAAAAAAACCCCCAAAAAAGACATATATTTTGAGATTACTAACTACAAAAGTTTTTTAAACAGAGAAAACTCACAGCAACTTATTTATCTCCCTGTTTCCATTATTTACACTTAATGCTGGGACTTGCACTTTTCCAGACCTAGGATTTCATGATGGGAGCTCAGAGTGTGCTGTCCCTAGAAAATACTGTTAAGTTCACTACTTACCGAATCCGCATCAGGTAGTTAGGATCAAACAAAACATGCCCATGTGCTGTTGCTGCAGGAATGGATGTGTATTCCCTTGCAATTGGTCATAAAAGAACTTGCTTTTCTATTACAGAGCCTCCTATCCAGAAATAGGAAGTGGTTTCTTGCTGTAACCACTGATTCCGTCTGAAACATCAGCTGGTCAAAAGGGAATTGTTTAAGGATGGTAATAAAAAAGCCTCTCTCCCTCATCTTTTTTTGAATAGCTGTACCATAATTTTCATCTAAGGAGAGGAAATTACCTTTATTCCTCTATACTCATTATAGTAAGTTCACGACCATATGTGAAGTGCGTCTTTGGTTCTTCCATCATACAGTTTACATAGATAAAAAGAAAACTCATCTTCACAAAAAGGCAGAAATAGCAGTAAGATGACAGAGATGCTCCTCTATGAGCATTAGTTTGGGGTCGCTTTCTCACCACTAAAAAGGGAACTGTCACTGAATTTACAGAAAGAATTAGTTCATACAGCTAATGTACTATCAATTTCCATCTGAGCACCATGAACAGTAACTTTTTTTTTATGTAGACAACCCCAATGCAAAGAAACTTCTCTGATCATCTCTTGAACAACTACAAAAATTGAGTTTATTTACCCAGCTAAGAAGCCACTGGCTCTGCTAAAGTCAAAGCTGAGACGTATCTCTTTGTGCTGAGAGGGCTGGGGGCCTTTTCTCTGTGTGACTCTAGAAAACAGATTAATGCTACTTATTCGTATCCCAGAGCTTTTAATGGGTTTGATCAACTGATGTTTATGCATTGCTTTGAGGATGTAAATATTCTTATGAAAGTTTATATCCATATCTTTTGGCCGACTATTTTCAGCACTGAGATCACTTCAAAATAGCTATATGACATTCAATGAAACAAGGCTAAAGAAAAGTCAGTGTGATTATCTGCTGAGTGTACATGTAAGACAGTAAGTGGTTTAGGCATAGGTATTTATGAGACAGATCTCTGTTTTCTGCTAAGAATTACGACAATGTTTTGGCAAAATATGGAGATTTGCCAGAAAGGATAGCAGCAATGTGTATTGTTTGGCATTTTTATAATTTGCCTCCCACCCCCAAAACATGCCTGCCTTGACTGACTAACCTCTAATCTGTATTTATATTGTTGTATCTTTATCTATTATGCATTACATGCACACAAAGCCAAGTCTCTGATCACACAGAGATGCTATTTAGAGTACACAAAACTTCCCTGGAGGGTTTCCATTTAGAGAAGGAAGCCGATTATCATAAGTCTCATGCAATGGTAAAAATACAAAAGGCTCAGCTATTTCCACTGCAGAGTATCAATGTCATTCATGTGTCCCTATTTTAATATATTCAAGTACAGCAGCAGTCCTCCATGAAGAACTGGGAACAGGTTTCCAAGAACATCAGGTAGGAAATAGCTTTTGTTCTCTCTCCTGCTGTTGTCCAATTTATACTTCAGGAAAGAACTTCAGACCAAAATTTACCATAGTCTGTTATTCAACTCACCTGCAGTTACTACAATTAGTGACTTCAGAAGGTTACATGCTGCTTTTCATTTTCGCATGCTTGGTCTGCACAGAGGGATAAAAAGGGGGCAATGTAATCAAACAATACCATAATAATTGTACAGAGCAAAACAAAGGGGAGAAATGCTATTAAAGGGAAAAAATGTAAAAATTCATTTTTTCCATGTAAACTCATGCTGCTTACCAATGTCCCTCAAAACAGAATAGCAAATCATAACTAAACACAGGTAAAAGAGTCATGCTGAAGCACTTGGGTTTTGGCAAGGGATGGGCAGCAGAAGGGAAATGCGTGTGGGTGAGAGTTTCTGAATACTGCTGGGTTGTATCCTTTGACACTTTATGTTGGGTCATTTGTGGGAACACACTTGGATGTTGGGTTCTCCCTACAGATTAGATGAGAGTCACTCCAAGGGCAGCTTGCTCCAGTAAGGACAACACTTAGATTAAGTACATCTGTATGTAGCCAGCTGGAGGCCCAACTCTTGAGACTGCAGGGTTGAAATTCATTCCTCTGGGACTCCATTAGTACCCCTGGCATGACACCAAAGATATTTCTTATGGGAAAAAAAAAAAAAAAGAGTTAACTAGTTTGCCTTAATAGCCTTAAAAGATATACCACACTAGCCTTCTCTTTTGCATTTTCATTGGGTGCTGCATGCTTTTCTTCAAGGAGGTTGCATCCACTTAGACATGAAGTATCAAACTGATCCTCTCCTATAACAGATTCGTAAGATGATGAGTAAATAAGCATATTAATTGATCTCTATTGGTCAGACTCTTACCAAAAGAGGTTACCAGAGGTAAACTGAATGAGGTTACCGTGCCTCATTCAGGTGATGACATTAAAGCAAGTTTGTTAGTCCAACTGGCTAGAATAGAATCTCTGCCTCACAATAATTTCCAAGTTGTGACCATCTTTGCTAGCAGTTCCACTGGAGGTCAAAGGCTGATGACACCAGACTAGGAGTGTTCAGTTAGCACAAAACTGGCCCAGTATAAATTTGCAGATAGGATGAGCTAAAGTAAACAAACAACTGAATAGTCTTCTCACCCCTCTAGCTGATTCCTTCCCAGTTACAGCAAAGCACATAAAAAGCCAGGAGAACCAAAGTGTTCAGTTAAAGGTCCTGTGCCCTGTGTCTTTTATATTTATAAAAGAGCAAGTGGTTTATGTGTTTTTCTCAACACTGGCAATGGGAGGGAGCAACTAGAAGCCTTGTTTCTCCCAGCCCTGTTGAAACATCTTGTACTTTACTGAGTTAATGGGTATAAATAAGCAAGTAAAAGAAGAGAGGTCTGCACAAAAGGAGTTTTTCACTTCTGCTGCATCACCAGCCTTGTGCCAATAAGGTCCAAGTCCCCTAAGTCAGAAGAGTACATTTTGTCATCTCAGTTTGTGTGGACAGTGCAGCCATAATAATTTGTCTGTACATGAACATGTGCCAAAGGACAGGGGTGTGTTCTTACATATAGGCAAATAGGAAAGGGAAAGAAAAGGCATTTTGGGAGGTTAAAGGGCAGTGCTGAGTGTTGCAATCATATATCCTATGACTGGCTATCAGCAACACAGAAAATTAGATTTGTTGTAATGTAGAGTGACACTGGCTCCTAGTGCTTTGCAAATAAAAAAAGGCTTGTGACTCTCTTCAGCATAATGGTTCACCTTCTGCAATAAAACAGGGACTACTTCTTTCCCTCAGGGCCCAAAACTTAATTGATGTTTAACTTCTGGCTGCCAGGTACTCCTTACAATATCATCCACATCAAAGCACACGTGCCTTTGCTTCTCTCTAGCCACCCTACCTTCCATCAGGAGGAAAGGACACCTTAGGACACTTGCTAGGGCTACAGTCCTGTGGTATGCTGGAAAGGCAGTCTGCTGCTCACACATTTCATGGCTACTCCATGGCCTGGAAGGAAAGGCAGGGCAGGATGCTCTGACCCATGAAGAGTTAACTCCCATTTGGTCTATGCCTCTATTCCAGCTGACTGGAAGGATATCTGGATCTTGGATCCTTATCCCTGACTGCAGAGAGTCGCAGGTGATGAGAAGCTTGCTGTTTGCAGCCCTGCCAAAGGAAGCATACAGCTGCAGGAAACACTGACATGCCTTCTGAAATGGCCTAGTGCAGCTAAGGTTCTGAGACTTTCTTTAATGTACAGAGCTTTTGATATTTTTAGATGTTCAAATTAGCATGATACAGCAGCTGGCATGAACCCAGCCTCTTCTAGTTTTGCTGGTATCTGCTCATATTTCTGCTAAGAGATTCTCCCAGTAACAGAGTCACAAAGCAGGACACAGTCATCACACATACACGAAGACTGCAATCCCCAGCAGGCCCTGGCTGCACCACTCTGTGCCAATACCTTGCACACTGTCATGTCTTTCTGGAACGGCACCGTGATGGTGGGGCTTGGAGCTGCTGGGCCTGATCAGATACTTTTGGAGGTGTTTTTTTAATGGGGAAGTAGAACCTTGATGCAAGGTGGAGAGTGTGCTGGTACAGCAGCATCAGAAAAATGTACTTTGGAGGTGCTCCCTTCCATCTCCAGAGACTTTCTAGATGATCATAGGCACTGGTATGAGGAGGTAGCCAAAATAAGAGGCTGCCAATAACTTGTATTTGTGCTAAAGAACAAGTGGCAGGGCAGTTTATAATAAAACCTACCAACAATTTCTCCATTTCCTTCTCCCCATTTTCCTTCATTCTCATCCCCTTCATACCCCTGTGAAAAGGAGGGTTTCCCAACATTTCAGACATACAAATCACAAAAGATTACTCATGAATCACATAATTCCTCTTAGTTCCTGGAAACTAGGTATAGTTGGGAAGAAAACCCCGACATTTGGATTTCAGATGTCATATCTTGAACATACCAGAATTTTCTCTCTTCTTGTTTAAAAAACCAAGAGACAGAACAAATGTTAGAGATCCAATTCTCTGCTGCACAGCTGTATAAAAAGGGGCTAATATGTTACTGGCTTAGAATAGTCCGTATGAAATGATGGAAAAGGAAACACCTGGTACCTAATGAGATGTTACAAGCTTCTATTTGCAATGAAAGTACACAAATGTAAGAGGAAAATGGACTCATGCAGCCTAAAGCCAGGAAAATCCAACGAGCGAGGATTGATCTTTGGGCCTTCAACATCAATAGGACTATTCATGCACTTAAATACACATGTGTATTTTAGCACCTGGCTGAATTAAAGCCTCAGATAGCAAATCAGGAGATGGCTGCTTGTTTTCAGCCTGCAGAAAAGCCAACCCTTTTTGAGAACTGCACTGATTACCCTAGTTTATAATCTCCTTAATATCACAAGTTCCATAAAGATACATTTTGTTCCCTAGAGCTCCTCGGAAATCAGCTAAACATATGGACTGCTTGCTTACACCTACTACAGAAGGCTGAGTATTGAGGATTTATATATTTTAGTCTATGTGGTGTAAATATGTATAAATTTATATTGTGTTAATTTATGGCATACACTACAGAAGGTTTTGCGTGAGCTACATTGCATTCCTTCCCACGTTTCTGCTGAAATATTCATCTTCGGGTCTTTTTCTCCATGTTTTCCTTAGTCTCGCCACAGATGTTTGGGCAGCTTGTGTTAGAAGGGAGTGTGCCTTAGAAGTACATTTAGGAATTTAGGTGATGAGAATACCAAACTCAAGTGTGTGGCTACAGCCTGATGGGGTTAACAGGCCTGATGAGCACTCCCCAGTGTCTCGGACCTGCCTTCTGATACCCAGGCAAGCATCGCAACACAGCTTGTGAATTAGCACCACCGAGGCAGACACTCAGCGCACAGAGAACTTCTGTCTCCAGGACTGCCAAACAAGTGCCTGACAAACATTGCGTTCACACACAAAACACGGATACATAAAGCTGCCGTGCCAAAGGAAGGACTGATTCGCACAAGAACAGCCACCTGTGTATCAACAAACTGCACTCAGCATCAGCACCAGCAGTTCCTCCCATCTGCCTGCACGCAGCTCTCCAGAATGAAAATGTATTCATGTGTCCCAATCACTCTGAAATCGATAGGACTCTTACTGTTGGATCAACAAGAGCAAGGTCAATCCACTGGGCAGAAACAAAGCCCTTATCTCCCCCTGAGCCCTTATCGCAATTCTATCAACACAGTCTTTGTGTACAAGGACTGGCAGTAACCCAGAAGTCCCAGTGCCAAAATGCGGCACCATTAAGAACCTGCTGCCTGTCCTAATATCCAGCAAGAGATATGAATTCATACAGAAAACTTAATTAAAGCATGACCTAATCAACAAAAGTGGGGCCCAACACGCTGTTTATTTATTTAGCATTCCAGTTGTGCATCAACACATTGCATTTCACTAACTTACTGGAATATGAAAATGCACTACATAAAGTTACATAAATAGTACCAGAGGGAGTTACCTGAATAAATGTATCATACACAGCCAAATAAATCTTTCAGCTCTTACAGAGTCCCAAATGCAACACTTACTACTAACTCACAGAGAGGAATGAGTAAAAGGATGTCTGCAAATATTTTCTCAGACACAGTTGTAAACTACTTTGAATTTTGACCCTTTTCCCCATTCACTGTCCAAAAGTATTTCGATGTTCTGTGTTTATGGCAATGTACTGCAAGATGTGGATCCAAAGTCCAATGCTGCTTCAGACCTCTGGCTAATTCTGGGGAAGTTAATTTCTCCTTTGAGGTCCTCTGGGAAAGACGCAGTTACAGACATTTTTCTCCTGTCCTCTTTGCTTTTCTTGTCTATCTAGGATCAGGACCGGTTTTAGAAGGTATTCTGATTGCTAAAGCTGCAACCAGTGCTCTTGCCAATCCCATCAGTCACCTCATTTTGCCCTTGAGAACACAGCAAGCATATCCTATCCCCAAGTGTCTGCAGATCCTCACCAGATCTGGCCCTGTGCTCTGGCACGGTGAGTGCCCACCAACATGTACATTACTTAATACAGGGCTGCTGCTATTTCACAGGGTGAAGAATAAAAGATACAGTAGTAAAGATTTCAGTAGAGTTTAAATTAATTTTTCAGGATAGCTTTTCCATTACTACTACTACTACAGCTACACTGCACAATAGTAGAAGCACCAAAAATGCTGAAAAAGCATTTTTGCACAGAGTGGGTGAATAATTCTAATTTAGCAGGCAAAATTAACAGCAATTCAATGAGGGTACAGATTACATTACCCTGTTATGTCGTTGTATGAAGGTTTAAAGAGACCATACATTTTGCTGGCTTTATTTTATAAACAGGCCAACTAAAACCTCACATGTGAAATACTCCACAATGAAAACCACAACCGTCAAACTACTGCCACACTTCTACCTCACCCTTGTTTGCCCAACTCTTTCCCAACCTATTAACCTGGCCCTTCTTGTCTCTCATGCTGAAAGGATCTCACAGTGGAGTCTAAAGTTGCTGAATTCAGGGAAACGTCACAAGGGCTGAGCATGGAAATAAGTGCTCCCTGGTCCCACTACATGCGCCTGCCTAACTGACTCTAACTCTCTCCAACACCAAAGAGCTACACAGCACTGGGAAGATGCTGTTTGGCCCTCTTTTCCTAGATCAACAGAGCCACATACCAAGCTAGGGTCCTGAAACAGTCCTCAGAGATGAAATAGACAGTAATACAGTTTGGAGTTCTCATGTGGCTGATTTTCCAATTCTTCTACTTTCCTCCCACTTTCTTCATCCTCCTAGGATTTAAGTACTGACTGAAAGATTAAAAACAACAGAAGTTAATAATCATCCTATCAAGCATTAGAAAAAACAGAACACTCTCAATGGGTGTTGATGGCTTCAATACTTCAGTAGGCTGAAATATATTCAGAGAGTGTTTCAGTGAATTTAGGTAAATGGGAAAAATTGTTAAGAAAAAAACCCCAAAACAATAAAATTCAAAAAAGCAAAATCTGATCTGATCTGGATAATTAACAGCAGAAACAGGGCTAAATTGAAATAAATTATTCAGTGCAAGTACTTCAGACAGCTCTTAAGAATAACACATGGATTCATGGCACTCTTTAGGGGACTTTGTGCCTATAAACTAATTAATAGATCTGACTTCTCCATATGTAGTTTTTCCATCTGTAACAGATAAAGTATGGATAGGTTTCTCCATGTAACAGGAAAAATTAAAACTGAAGTTATTTTTGTAAGTTGTAGAATATTCTCTAACTTATTCAGAACGCAAATGTGTGAAATACCATGACAGAATGGAAATTGATTTTGTAAAATGTGAGAGTGAACGACCGCGCTCTGAAACATGTGGTGCAAAGTCAGAGACAGGGCGCACGGCTTCCTTCCCCTCCAACCACCGCCCAGGCGTGTCGCAACCCAAATGGCAGAGCAAAGGCAGAAGGGCACCTAATAACCTGCTCCTTGCTACAGCCAGTGAGCCAAACAGCCACATCAGAAACATTTTCATCCCAAAGCTGAAAGGAAGGCCCCAAGTTTTTGCCATCCCAGTGCTTTGTACGCTTTTGCTTAAGCCTTTGCAAGCCCTTGGACCCTTTGGTTTAATCAACACCGGAGCTGCTCCAGTTACTCCTTGGAACAGCTACCATGCTGTGCATGTAGGAAAATGCTGTACAGCTTCCTAGGGCAAGCAGAGCTTGCAGGAGCTTGTCCAGACTTTTCTACTGGTTAGAAATCTGTCTGCAGCCATTCCATCCAGCTCAGGATGTGAACATTGCTAGAACTTGGCTGAGAAATAGCTCACTTCTGTTTTTGCAGATACCTCACATTTCACAGGATTAACCTTGACACTTGGATTTCAGAGGCAGCTTCCAAAATTTTAGCCAAACTAATGTACATCTGTCAGGGTCATCCATGTACATTAACTGAATCCCATCTGTGAGGACAGACAGTCTCTCTCATGCTTTCCTCCCCCTGCCTGGAGGGCTGGCCTGTGTGGGAAGTTGCCATTCACACACGTATTATCATACCTATTTTTTGTAAAGGTTACTTAAAATTCAGTGTATTAGTAGAAAGTGTCACAGTCTTACATCTCAGTATTTCAAAAGCAAGAATTGTTGTACAGCCAAGTCAACATCAACATTCATAAAACCCTCAAACCTATTCAGAGGTTCATAAACGTGGGCAGTTGTTTTCTCTGACATCTTTTCTCCCAACATGTCTCATGATTCCCATCAACAAGCTGTCTGACAGTGGTGCCATGCCCAGCCACTATCTGTGCCAAGAATTAACACCTCTTAGTCACCTCCCCTCTTCTTATCCCAAACCCATCTCCAGCCCATACCTCATCAACCAGCAGACCAAACATCTGTCCACCTTCACAAGAAACAGCCTCTTATCCAGCCTAATTCCCACAGCTCGATGCCCAGCCATGTTCCTGCCCTAGTCTCTAAATGCAACATTTGCTTGAGTGTGTTGACATCAGATCTCATTATTGACTTTAAGGAGAGCATCAAGAAGAGTTTCCTCCACTTCATCTTCTCTTGATGAATACAGACAACAAGCCCTGACATTTACCTTTAGTTACCTTGAATAATTGCAAACTTTTGGAGAAAACCTGGAGTTTCATCCTATATGAAGTTAGGCCTAAACCCAAACTAAATACTCCTTAACATTTTTGGAGGCTCTACTCAGATGCGGGGGTTTGGTTTCACTTCTCCTGTAAACTGATTCTGCACCCAAGAGTGCTAAGATATGTTTTCCTTTTTATTCTAGCATTTTTTTCCTCAGATTTCACTCCTTAGAGAGCACTCTCTGCAGAATTGCCTTGCTGTCTCATTTGGGTCAGTCCGAAATATAAAAAAAACAATACACATCTACTTTCTTCTCTTTTTTGTGTTGGGGTTTGATTGTGGTCTGCTGTTTAAGTTTTGGGGTTTTTTTGCACACCAATGTCTTTTTAACAGCTGGCATTCATATGTTCCTGTCCTTTCTTTGTAATTATGTGCATCTTCCCTTTGTCATTTTTAACGTGTTTTTCCCTTTAGCAGGCTAAAAAAAGAGTCTTATATGCAAGAGATCCAAATTTGTGATAGAAAAAGAAGACCATGAGAACATTTCAAAACGAAAAGCAGACAAAGTAGCAAAAGAGCGTATTGTCTCTCTATCAGTCCCCAGCCATTTAACAGCGTGCTCCATATGCAGAATTGTCATAGTCTTTCACACTAACTGTATATCACAAGAATAAATTCATTTGGCAAATAAGAAATCCTTCCATTGTTTCATTTACCTTTCTGCTTAAGGAAAAGTTTTCTTGTCAGTCTCTCTGATCTGTATTTAGTATACCCGTTACAGAAGAAGACTGAACAAAGCTGGTTGTATGTGACTGCTCCTCCAGGTGCCGGCACTCCCGTGGCTGAGGTGAGGGCAAATGGGAGCAAACAGGAATCCCGTCTTCTCAGCACTCATCCTGTATAGGCTGCTCTTATCATGGAGTCACTGTGCATCAGGGTGAAAGCTGCTCAACAAAACCACCAGCTTCTCCCAACACCACGGGGATATTTCCACTTACAGCTGTACAGTTAGTTTGATATCACACATTTTGTTATTTGCAAACGTGCAGCCAGTTTGGTTGGAATGCAAACGAACCCAGCCCAAGACCCCATTTCCAGCCTCAGCCTCTACTCACTGGCCATGCTGGGCAGGGGGGAAAGAGGAAAAATAAAAGAAAACCTGTTCTCTCAGGGGACTGGGCTTGTTTGCTATACAGTAGTTTCACAGAGGTGAATCTTTCACTAACCTGGTTGGCTGACACAAATTGTACTGGGAACAACAGGAGGCTTGTCAGACTGTTCCAGCATACAAATGAACATAACAGACGGGTAGCAATAAACTCACCTAAAGATAAAATTATGATCTTCAGTCATTGAGAAAGATGATAACTTAACCACAGGATGTATAGCAATTAGCTTCCTCAGCAGCCTACAGAAGCAATATATACAAATTACAATATAATCTTCTGCAATTTGAAACCATTTAGGATCTTTAGCATCGTATACTTGGATCAATTTAAATCTTTAAGTAGCTATCATCTTTCCTTCTTACTCAGAGATAAATATCTCCTTATTTTCTAGTGAAACACAGTAGATGTTGTTTTTATGTGGCCTAACTGTATTCATTTCTTTATTGAAGTTAGCTGATTGAACTGTTACGAGATCCCCAGGACTGTGGTTGCAAAGCACAAGGAGCGCTGGCCGCGGCAATACCTGTGTTGGATTGCCCCCAGTGGCAAGGAACTGTAAAAGACTTTGGCAAAGAGAGAAATGAAAAATTTCTGATTGAGAAATAGGTCTGCTGGTGGGAGGAAAATAAATAAATAAATAAATACATAAATAACTCTCTGCATGTGGAAATCTTTAAGCTTTCATCCATTTCTAGGAAACTGGAATGGCAGAAGCATGCCTCCTACTCCTAAAGATATCTGCACTGTGGGGATAAAGGGAAACTACTGCAGCACAAGCAAGGTTTTCGCAAATTGAAGCTTTGTCAGAATCACACTGAGCTTCCCGTTGGTCTGGGTCTACTTATACTTTCATTACAATTCTGTGTTTCTTTCTGCTATTCCCCTCTGGACATATAATACTTAAAAACTAGCACAAGAACTTGATTCTCTGCAGTGTACAAAGTAGCCAAAGTATTTCTTTCTATGGTCTTCTTCTTCCTCCTGCCTTGTTTTTGACTTAGCATCTGGCAAAACTGGAAAAACCCTGGGACATAAAAATTCCCTTAACTCTGAGTAAGCCCTCATTATTATGTCTTTCTTTATAAAATGGCCTGTCTGATTAATGCCTGTTTGCATGGAAAATTCTCTCCTCTCCTTTGCTCTCTCCTGCAATTGCTTTGCATTTTAGTGTCTTCTTTGGCAAGGGAGAAAAGCTAGATGCTGGGTTAAATCATGGCCGCTTTCTGAGATCTGTGGTACTTTTGCTGTTCATTTCCATGGCACCAGGATTTCACCCTTATTCTTAACAAGTACAGCCTCCAACAGTGGCCTACCACACCACTTAAAGTCTCTGGAGCAAATGACCTGGCCCAAAGTTGCTATTTAAAATACCAGCAATTTTGCAAAAGCCTGTTTAATTCATTAGGCTTTCTCCAGTCTATTCAGCCTTGTTCAGATGAATCCAGTAAGCTGTGTTCTTTCATGCCCTCTTGCCTTTTAAGTGACAGAAACTTTGCAGACTGAGAACTTACCCCAAACAAGTCTAAAAATTAAAAATCCCTCACAACTGAAATCTGAAGCTGATACTTCCATATATGATGATTTTAGAGGGACTGAATCTTTGCCATCGAAAAATGTCTATTTAAAACCTAGGCCAGGAGAATATCACTTTTTTACAAATCAGTCTTACTTAAGTTTATGGCAACCAGCAACAGACCTGCAAATATTTATGTATTTGGCAATTACAGGCAGTTGTCTGGACACTCAGCCAATGGAATTAAACATTTGAGAGATTGTGATTCTATGATATAATCTGGTTGTGAAGCTAATTACACCTCTTGTCATTGTTAACAATGTATTATTATAGAGACAAAAATCTTGGTTCTGCTAGTCAAATTCCACCGAGAGGTATAGACAGGAAGAAAGAAAGAAAACAAAAGAAATCAAAACAACTTTATGCTCATTTAAGAAATGACTACCCGAGTCCAGAAGAAAAAAAAATAAAACAAAAGAAAGTTACACCCAACAAGAACACCGAAGTTCCTCTAAAATGCTAAAGGAGATTATACATGGATAAAAAGGAATACAAGGCTATTTTCAATTAATCTGTGAATAATCATGTAAAGTTGAAACTTCTAGAAAACTAGCATGGAAAAAAAATTATGAAATAAAATCTTGAACATAACACACAGTTCCAGCTTTGCAAGTAAGGCGATACATTCCAGTACACCATGCAGATGCCAAGGGTTCTCTCAGACAAAAGCACATCTCTTTTGAGAATCAGAAGTCCTTTTTAGAAGCAACAACTGAATTCACTACCCCTTGTGATCTGCAGTCTCCTAGTTCCACATGTGCAGCAGATAATACAAAGCAAATTATAAGCCTTCCATATTTTCCATGGTGTTGCTTAGTTTGTATGCTCAACCCTTCATTGCTGGCTTCAAACTTCTTTGGAATGAAGATTAATTTCTCAAATTATTGCATCATAAAATCATGCATGCCCTGAAAGCTATGTCTTATTTTAATAATGAAATTAAAAAAAAAAAACAAAAAACAACCAAAAACAAAAAAAAAAAAAAACAAAAAAAAAAAAAACAAAACAAAAAAAAACAAAAAAAAAAAAAACCACCAAAAAAAACCAAACCCAACCACTATCAAACATATTTCTAAAGCAGTAATTGAATTTTTGATTTTTTTTCTGACAACAATAAACCCCAAAGTCTAAGGAGTCTGTTTCTTGCAAAACTGAAATTTTAAACAAGTCTAAATTTTTTCAAGATCATAAGTTACTGCACTCATGGAAAAATTTCAGTGACCTTACTAAAAAGAAAAACTTGATTATTTCTATTTGTAGAGAAAACTGAGAACCAGAAGTAATGAACAGCAAAACAACTAACTTTTTAACCCATACACAGACACACAATTCTGAAAAATTTATCAGATCAAGGAAAAGCTCATTATTTTAGAGCTTTTGTTCAGCAAACTACTACAAAATGAAGGACAAAAAAGTAGCTACAGAGAGATTCTTTCATAGTTTCAGAATTAATATTCTAAGCTGGCCCAAGACTGTGCAGGTCATGCCACAAAGTTTACCTGACTGCCCTGACTCACACATCCTTATGGCAAAGGGTAAGGATAGTGACATGGTTAGCTCCTACTGTTACTTTAGTATAGGATGTTTTATTCGTTCTTGATTTACCTAAAAGTGACCTGGACATTCAGCTTGACTTCTATACACCCCATAAATGAGAAAGGCATTTAAGTTTCTTTTGGTATAATTATCCTTATTACCAATAATTTCTTCTAGCCCACAGCAGATGTACAGTAGAGAGAGGAAGGAGACCAGATTACTATGCTCCAAATAATGCTACTTCCTTAGTTTTTTATATTGATACTACTGCTAATGTTTTCTTTCCAAAGCCACAGAAGAAGCTAGTAAGTGCAAAGAATAAAATGAAAACTGCACTTAGAAATGGCATCCTCTTCTGATCAGAAACCAGTCAGCCAATAGAAATTGTACTTGTGTCTTTGAATTTAAAATGTGACTGTACTCAGTCTCCAGAAAGCATAATTGAGTATGTAATTCACAAAGCAAAAGGGGAAAAAATGGTATGTTAATGTTCCAGCCTCTAACAACCTCTGTCAGTGTTTTAAATCTGGAACTGCTGTTCTTTTAAGCAAGACTACTGGTTTTGGAAGCAATAGAAGTAGATGTACTTAAACTAAATTGTGTATCATTTGTATTCTGTACACTCAGAAACTCAACATAAATGTTAGAAACTTTAGGAAAAACAGGGCAGAAATATGCTCAACTATGCTTATGATGATCAGGTTTTAGAAAAGAAAAGTTGCATGTGCACCTCAGTCCACAAGACTTTCACACCCACAAGACAACAAAGCCTGACTGGTATTGCTGGCAGCTAACTTCTAATGAGCATTAAAAGTGCAATAGAAGATAAATCAATAATTTTTTCTGTGAATAATATCTTATCCTCTCACCATAGAAATGTGAGCTGCCAACAGCTGGGCACATATACGGCCTTGAAAATGCCATTCCCTTTCATGGTTGTAAACCATAACAATAAATCCTTTCAGTAAGATCATTTTCTGTCTTCTGCTTGTTCCTACAAATAAAGAAAGGCATGGGCCTATCCCATTTTCAAACAAAAACAAAACAAAATTATTTGTGGATTTAACAACAATAATTTAATTTGTATTAACCATGGCACAACATAAACATTTTCCTCAAAGCTGAAGGAAAAACAGCTTATGCATATTTTCCATGTGTGGGGTTTTTTTTGTGTTTGTGAGCTGCTGAGACTGCTTTCATTAAAGCAAACTTAAAAAACCCACTTCCCATGTGAATCAGAGTTTCATATTTAAATGGCAGGATTCCTCATTTAATGGTTTACTTGTCGATTGAATTAATATGATGTTTAGCAAAGGTGGGCCAACCAGGAAACAGAGTAAGAGGACATTAAAAATGTCCTCTTTAACATTAAATAACATTAAAAAACAGAAACAGGGAAAAGTGAGACTGAATCAGTATAGTGCCAGAACATGAGAACGGGTACTTTTTTGCCCCCTTTTTTCCATCAAAATTAATTTCTGACATGCTTCCATGCCCTATGAAGTAAACACAAGCTTCAAGGCAGAACTGTGAGAACAATCTTGCTTAGAGCCACTGTCAGAAAGTGATAAAAGACAAAGTACACGAGTTTCAGTTGTGGTGGCTGGTATTGGCACTGTCAGTGTACATCGTTCAAAAATCTGCATTAGTGAAGCCAAATGTTTGCTTAAAATGTCCTTGCACTTGATACTGCAGCTTTTGTGTCTGTGAGCTACATGGTGGGCATCTCTTGGAAAGATGGTAGGGTAGGTGGGAAACTGGCTGGTAATGGTGGTGCTGCAAAACAAGCCACTTATTGTAGCTGGATCACCAGGACAAAGAGTGTTCCTCATGAGGTAACACTGACAGACCTGTGAGATCCTCAAAAAACACAGCAGGAGGGTACAAAGAGTAGATATGGCACCCAGACCATGGGCTCAGCATCCCTGCATGTAGAGCTGAAGGGTTGAATGGCAGCTCTAGACTCCATTCTATCCCATCCTAAAGCTATAATGAGCTCCATATGTCAAGACCTCCGTTGTAGATGCCCATGTTTGCTGGACACCCAGGAGATTAAGGCACTTTTGAAAATGTGTCAGTCAGGATCTTTTAGTAGCCAGTCTTTTCCTTAGGTGTGAGCTTGGTACAATTGTTAACTCTGAATGCTCCTCCCATTGCAATAGGAATCACTCTACTGACTCAATTTAATGGGATCTGAACTTGCTGCTGTTTTCTGCCAAGAAAGCAGAATCTTTCAGCTCTCTGCGCACAGGAACAGAGATGTTAAAATTAGCCACAAGCAGTATATTGCTCCCTGAATACAAGAGAAAGGTACTGCAATTTGCTGCACAAAGGCAATTAGTTAAAACATTAATCCAAAAAGTAACAGCTTTAAAGGAAGTGTTCTCTGGTTTGCTAAGACAACTATCATGCACACAGATATCACACAAACAGCAAAATGTGTATGTTCAGGTTTTGTTTGAGAACCCCTTTGAGGTCACAGCAGACAGCACTGTTACTTATTTCTGCGTCTTACAACCAGCATTGAGATGCTTTCTAAGCTGTGCGGCACAGAGCACACAGAAAGGTCACTTTCTATGTCTCATTTCTATCCTTCTCTGCTGGTGGAGTAGCCATATCAGCTGTTACTGCTTCAGTTAATCCCTGTCCCCTTTCCAAGGCCACTGGAGGAGCTGAGTAATTTCCACCAGTGCAGGAGGTTCTAGCAATCGTTGTTAAAGAATGAGGAGGTAGAGAAGAAGACACCCTCAGAGTTTCTGCTCAGTTGGATTCTGTTCAAACTAACTGTGAGACATAGCTGCAAAAACAGACCTTACAATATCCCAAATAGGTTGTTTCTGCTTCCCATTCCTAGGCCAGCAGAGGCGCCTGAGTTACGAAATTCACGTGTTTTACCATGCTGGGAATCGGGGACAGACTGTGAAATCGGAAGTGTGTACTGAGGACACTATCTCCATGTGCTGGTTCAACTTGCTAATCTGCAGAAAAATGAGCCCAGCTAAAAACAAGAGGCTGGAAAGGTGCTGAGGGCCAGAGCTCACATGAAGACGGCTTGGTGTAGCCAGGATGGGGGTTGTGGAAAGTAACAGAGGGAAGGCTGGGAGTGCGGACTTCCCATTGTGGATAGGCATGCTGGCAAGGTTGGCGTGGACATTAAAAAAATGTAGCACTGGTGTGTAAAGTCCTTTCTTTCTCTCTCCCACTCCAACTGAAAGCAGCAGATATTTTTAAAATGCAAAAGATACAGAACCATGAGCAGAAGCAGAATTTATCAGAATTGATGAGAGCTTTTTGTCTTCCTTACAGACAAATAGCTCTTTGAGCAGCAGATCCCATGAGTGCCTGCATCTCAGGGCTTCTTTCTGCCATGGGCACTCATCTGATAGGCTCTGGGTCTGGGTCCTGCAGCCTGGAAACCTTCTTGCTGCCTTCTCCCTTCTCCCTGACCACCTGCTTTCAAGAACTTAAGACATTTAATAAACCCTATGCCGCTGTCAGATTTGTTTGAAATATTCTATGAGTTCATAAAAGATTTGTTTCACCATATGGAAGGAGAGATTAACAATTAATACAGCCTGTCCTAATGCATAATGACTTTTTCATTAGAAAGCAAGTATAACAAAATTATATAAACACATTCCTGCTCTGTTAATAACCACTTACAGGCCAACTTATGCTTCTGGTTACATGGTTGTAAGCACAGAACCACTCTGATTCACTACTTCATTTCAGTGACAGTGAGGAATAACCTGAAGCAGCAAATCAGACTGACATATACACACCACCTAAGTACTGCAGTTCTCTGACTAGCAGGCAAGAGTGCGTGTTTATCAGAAACAATGGGGGCAGCACGTATTAAATCTTTGAATGACTCCTCACTTGTGTCTGGCAAATTAAAACATCTCAAATAGCAGGTTAGAATTAGGAGTACACTATCGCATGCCTTAATTTTCCCTTTTTAGTAGCACACCAGAAGTACTTATACATATCCTAGAAAAAGCTGTACTCTGCTGTCTGAGGTACAGCATTTTCACAGGACATTCCTAATCTAACAAACATCACAAAGTGAACAAAGCAAAATTAATTTCCTTTGTTACTGACTACTGCTACTTATAATAAAAGAATTTTAAATCTGAGTTCATTTTGTTCAGCCATTGTTTTATGCCTACTTTTGTATTCTATTGGATTAGAACAGATTAATTTGTTTGAGTTTTCTTCCTAGACACTTTTCATGTCCTGGCTCAGTAACAAAGCTTCATTTTTAAAAAAAGAACAAAGTCTCAACATCTATAATTTTCTCCTTCATGCTACAGTTGCTGTAAAAAAAATAAAAATCTTAACAAGTATAATATTTGGACTTATACTAGCTGGCAAAGTAAATTTCTCAGTAAATGACAACACTTCTTCAGATAGTTGTCTTCAGCCCATTTTTTAACACTTTATACCACTGCATTGCCACAGGCCCCAGATCATTTATTCTGCTAGTCAGCTGAATTCTTGCTTCTACCTCTGTATTGACGGTTCTGACAGGAAAACCTTTGTTACTGCCAATGGAAAACCAAGATGTGACAAAGTTGAAAAAAAAGCTTTATGATCCCTCTCCTGAGATGACAGACTGCACCTCCACTTGCCCTGAAAGCCACCTTGCTTGTCAGGCAGTGCTAATGTCTCCTATGAAAGCAGGGAAGCCAGTCCCAGACACGCAGCTTCTTAAAACTGTGAACTGGGGGAACTTGTGCTGTTGCACCCTGGCAGGTGCTCAGCTGCTGGGGCAAACTTGGCACCATCTCTTCTCTGATCTGAGGGCTCCTAAGAACGCAAAACTCCCCCAGGCAGCCTGCTCATCTTCTGTCCTTAATCAAATGGGTTGCTGGCCTTTCATTTCACCAGCTGGAAGCCAGCAGGCAAGTCATGGGAAGCTTCTTCCACAGCAGGTCCCAGCTTGTGTGGTTCCAGGGCTAGGCTGGGCTGTAGCAGGAAAAGGGAAATGGCTGAAACTCTGTACTTAAGGAGAACAGGGATGCGTTCCCCTCCATGCCATCTCAGGCAAACCATCTATCCTACCTTCCAGCTGCAGACTAAAGATGACTGCTTTTATCTGCTGCTTCTATCACAACACTCTTCTAGTGGTCACCAAGACCTGGTGCAATGGGGCCATGGTATTGTTTGGAGTCTCCCAGTCCTACCCTCATACAGGCAACAATACCAACTGGAAGCAAAGGCATACTTATGCTGGGTCACTTTAAAACCTGTGCACTGAATATAAGCGTTCTGCAGTAGATTCAGTGGGATTTCCTGCAGCACATACAGCAGTGCATTTTTACCCACGGTAAGTGGCATTTGCACTAGCCTGGTTTTCATGAAGATCAATCTTGATTCCTTCCTAATAACAAAAGAGTCATCTTGAATGACAGGTATTAGCCAATAAATTAATTAATAATACTGATAGATATTTTGGGAAATAATATTCTAGGATAGCAATTCAAATAAAGCTGGACAAACAGACCCACAGAAAAGTGAGTCACTTGCCCAGAAATGTGTTTTCACAGTTTTTAATGGTAGCAAGTGTTATTCTGATACAGAGCAAAGAAATAAAATTATAAGAATTACACACTAAGCCTAGAAAACACAACAGCCATGTCCTGTTACCATTTTTTAAAGTCATTAGTTCATTTCCCTGTGAAAAGTAACACTGAAAACTCCCCACGCTCTAGCACAGTAATGGCAGCAATTCCTTGGCATCCTGTTCATGGATCACTGTCAACTTTCTGAATGCACTCTGGGCTACCACGCTGCCTTGTCACACCAAACTTTAAAGGCAGCATGGCTTTGTAAGCTGCTAGCGATCTGTGAAGCATAGCTGAGAATCACTGCTCTTGATAATGTGACTTCAGCAAATCTCGAGTGGACTAATGACAGAGCTGCCTACACCCAAGGTCAAATTGTTCTGCTGGCAACCATTTTGGTATTTGATTTCTAAAGCTGAGGCAAGTGGAATGATGACAAATCCAGTACTTCTTCATTTAGAGGTTATTCACTTAAATACCAAACCACTAACTTCAGCTGTAACTCCTGGGATTTGACACGGTGGTTCAGTTTGGAGTGTCTTGCTGTAGCAGTGGCAGCCTTGAGGAAAGCGACGAGACTTATCCTAAGCCTTCTCCTGGAATCAGATTGCACAGTAACAAGGAATTCCTGGCACTGTGGTACAGTAAACAGTTCTCTTATGTCCAGGATATAACACCAGAACAGATGATAATAAATAAGCCACTTCAACAGGGCTGTGAAAAATGATCCATGACATATCAGTAGCATAGAAAATGTCATCTCAGAACAGGGTTGTCTGGATGCCTACAGGAGAGCACCAACTGTCTGGCTCAAATTTGCAGCCTACTCCTGGTACAGTGCTGCGAGCAGATTGGTGACTGACTAATTCTGCACAGTGGTTCCCTACCTACGGAGCGCTCTTTCCAGCTATTATTGTCATAGCGTATCAAACGGGCTGTCACAAACCTGTTTATCACCCTTGCCCAAACTGTGGCAGGTATCCAGCAGCAGCTATTCAGTATGGATCTCTGCACACAGTAAGTGTAAGCTCTCTGGTAAGCTGCACCAGTGCATCTCATTCAGGACAGAAGTACAGCCCTCACGTATCCTGAGATCACCACAGATACATGGGATTAGAAGTGCAGCTTGTTATATTAAAAGTCTCTCTTCATGATCCCTTTAAGAGCAGTTCACAAAAGCTATCTCCAGCCTGCTGGGACCATGTTTCTTTCTACAAGCAGCGGAGAAGTGACCCCGATGGAGAACAAGGTCATCCAGAAGAGAAGCCCAACCTAACCATCTCAGAGCCTTCTCTCTATTCACTGCTATGGAGCCTTTGCAAATACGCCCTCATTTCATGCCGTCAACTCTTAAGACTTTATCTCAGAGTATTTGATTTGTTTCTCTTGAAGGTCCTTTTCCTTGAGTCATTTAATTTTCCAATAATATAATATATTTGGTAAAATACACACACACATACATATATTTATATAATTATTATTAAAAACATAGGCCTTGCTGTTGTGGAGAAAACTTGAAAGTGTTAAGTCCAAAGATTTAAAAAAAGAAAAAAAAAAGAAAAAAAAAAGAAAAGAAAAAAAAAAAGGTGGAGAAATCAAAAGGCAAAATAAAACAAACAAGATATGACCTCAGCTTTTTTTAAAGCCAAGTTCATGACATGTCATGCCTTTACAGTAGCAATACTAACTTTGTTTTACTGAAACAGTCTAAGAAATAATTTGAAATTTTGGAAATGGAATACTTCCATTTGCCTTGTGTCTTTTTCCAAAGATTTTTTATTTTTCAAAATTTTTTCCAAAATTTTTTATTTTTTATAAATAAAATTCATAAATTAAAATTTGGCTTTCTCAAATTCCCACATTTATCAGAATTTAATTTTATTTGTCATTTTAAGAAAAAATTAGCTTTTGACAGCAGATTAGGGAAAACTCTGCCTCCTTTTAGTATCTGCACATGTAAGAATTGTAATGAGTTTTCCCAAACATTATGAGCACTGCCAGTGACTGACCGTCACAGTTGCTTTAAGTAAAAAGGACTTCCAAAAGGTGTAAAACTCTGTTCATTCCCAACAAGCATCCAGTAAAATGACCATTTCAGAAACCAATTCTTTATCCTTAAGGTCATGTCTAAAATGCTGGATGTTACTCAGAGAAAGAAGCAGTCTTAAGTACATGCTGCCTTGTTAGCTGTTGATTTACCCAACATGATATGAATATTCTAGGTCAATTCCTATTTTCCTTCACCTGGATAATACTTGTGCAATTCCTCTTGTATTTTTCTATAATCACTAGATGAAAAGAGGGAAGCGCTCCAACAATTTAGAATAATTCACTTTTCCAAAGGAACGGATGATTCAATAGCTGAAGTTTACCCTACAACCACTACATTTGAGGTGAAGAGGATTTTATTTTTATTTAACTGTTGGAGCTCTTTGAACTACCTCAGACTGGATCTTTAAAAGTTAATGCACATAACTATTAACACCCATGTTCTCTAGTAAGAGTTAATTAATGGAATTTATATTAAATTCTTGGAAGAAATTTCACAAGGGGATCCCCCATACTACAGGCTGGTGTTCAGCCAGTAGCAGTAACTTGCACAGGACATGAACAAGTCTCCAGCTCATGATCTGCAGACAAGGAATTGGCACTTCTGGGAATGCCATATCTTGCCCAGGCAGGCAAGTCCTAGACTCTGTTACAATCTCCTCTTTGCCTGGTGAGTTTCAAGTTATAATACCAAGAGTTTTTTAACTTTCTGTAGCATCATAGGAGGGGAGCAAAGGAAGAACCAGTACAAACAGGGATTTGTGAGCTGTTTTCCTAACTCCATGTGCTCTGTATCTTAAATGTCATACCACAAAGGAACCCTAGGACATGGGACCACAGGACATAGAGGCGATGAGGATATAACACAAGGTCTCTCTTCTGCCCTGTATTTTTCACATATAACGTCTGTAGAATTTTGAGAAATAAATAAAAAAAAACAAAAAAAAACCCATTTTATTTGACATCTTCTGTGAACCACAGAAATCTATTCTGTATACCAGTGGTTACTTCTGTTAGGAAATTACTCAACACACATTCAGTCTACATTTCCTTACATCAAGCTATTTCCTACACTAAGCTTTCTCTTAGTTCCAGCCTCTGGTTCATACAATTCACAGCCTTCTGTTTTTTGGCATTAAAATCTGAATATGATTAGCAGAGCATTGATGTAATCAACTTTCAGCTATTCAAAATGTATACAGGGACATTTTGTTTTCTGTTACTTTTTCTAGACTTATTGTTATGGTGAATAGCATTCTTTATTTACTCTCGAAAGGAGGATGAAGAGTCTCCCAAGGGGAAGAAACAACTTCCTAATACAAAAATAAAGCACTAGAGAATACAGTCCTGGCCCATGTATAAACAGATAGACAAGACATGTAAGAAACAATGGGAAAATGCTTTTTCCCTTGGTAACTAAAGGTCACAAGCAGTGGCATTTACTACTCCAGTTTTTCTCAATTTCCAAGGGGAAAACAGAGGAAACTTTTGTCTTCAGTCAAGTCCCCAAACATATCATTTGATCTTATTGTACTACCTGAACCCTACAGTAATCTGTGACCCATAATACAGTTTCTTTGCACCTATACGCACTCATAGCAGCAAGACCTTGTGGATTGTCACATAATTAATTTATCCATATTCCATAACCTAAATTGGTATTCTTCATACCACTGGTTAATATATAAACCTGACACACAAATACACAGATAAAGATCTCAGATAACTGGTAAATACTTGGTCTGCTTAGCCACAGTGGGCTTGGGGCTGCCACAGCTGTAGGACTGACTGTATGCAAATAAAAAGATGCCTGAAAGGTTAAAGTGTGTATATACCATGTCAAACAGCCCTGCTATGAAAGAAAACATGGTAGCTCCACGTATGTGGGAATATGAGTTTCAAGACAAGGCTATAATCCCTGTAAGGAAGTCCTCCAAATGGGCAGCGTCACTCAAGTAGCTGGCTGCAAGGGTGGGATTTGGTTCAAGATTAAGGCACTTAATATGCAGTCAGTGTATGAATTCCTACTACAGTCAAAAGAGACCTACTCAATCCAGTCAATGAAGCTTATAGAACTATTCTGCTGACAGCTGAGAAGTGTCTGCTCCAAGGTAAACTAAACCACATGATTCCATAAACTCCACTGATTTAACTGTCATTGACTACAGTGGGAACTGAACAGGAACATGACTTGGGTTCTAGAAATTTATACATAAGTATCTACAGTTACAGTAGTTTTCTAAAAACCTCATCTAGAGTTTTGATCCAGGACAAAATTCTGCTCCAAATGGCAGGAGGAACTCCACATGGAAGATGACTTGCAGAACCAAAGGCTGTGTTAGGATTGTGAGACTTAACATTTGGATGCACATGGTGAACAAAACCTCTGAGATCATCAGTGAACAACTTGCTGCAGATGTTGGCTGCACCACTCCAATAGACATAAACATTGAAAGCTGCTTGCTTCCAGAAGCCTCTGGTAAAGAGGCACTCACATGAGTGACTTTATTTAAAGCAGCATTCTAAACATTTCCACAGTTGCTAGGTTTGGCTATGCTGACTTAGACGGACAGTCTGGTCAAAGATGGACCAAGAGTCCCATGGATGCCTTCAGATTCATGCAGCTGTGGCAATGCAATACTGGGTACTCAAGTCTCGTGAACTGCTGGAGGCAGCCTCAAGGACAACATTCCTTTTACCTCCAGTACAGCAGCACGTGTATAGGCCTGCAATGTGTGAGCACCACTTCTGCACCTTGCTCGCAGCTGCACCTACACCTCCTGCTCTGTGACAACAACATTGGTTCTGACCACAGGTCCCAGATGCTGAATTCACAGTGCTGCCCACAGCTGCAGTCCCACTGAAGCAGAAGGATCAGTATCTAAAGCATCAGGGTAATCTAGGGATAACTAGATCTAGAAACATACAGAAAAAGATCAGAAGATGCATTTGAATTAACTGGTTCCTCCCCTTCCTTTCCTTGCCAATCCCCTTCTTGCAAGAGAATATGTCATCAGCCTCATAATTACAACACCCACATCCCTATTACCATAAGAAAAAAAGCAAGGTAGATGCCCTTTATGTGCCCTTTCCAAGTCTTCTGCACATTTCATGCTACTCCCCTAGACATAATGGGCCAGAGTTAACCTGTTTCCTCACCTGACGACTTTGTGACAACTCTCAGCAGACACCGTCTGCAAAAGCCTTTTCTGCAACACGGCAGAGCCAGCCTGCAACAGATCTATTCATAGAGCAAAAGAGAAAAACCTTCTCAGGATTGGAGGCTCCTAGGTGAGCAGCGACAGTAACTGATCCAAATGTTTCCCTTGTATTGTATGATCAGCAAGAATGTGTGTTTTCATTTGAATTTTCACCCTTTAGTTTTCTGCATCTGGTAAATACTGGCAAAGTAAATGTTAAGATGTCAGCTCTCTCTCCTAAGAAGTGATTGACAGTCCCTGAGTGCTCTGGGCTTTTTATAACCAATGTGACTGACAGCTTTTAAGTGGAAGCACTTCGTGCAAGTTTCAAACGTTAGTTGTCTGCACGAATAACACAGAATATTTGCTTTTCTTGTATCTATCTAATGGCATTTCCTCCTGTGCCAGCAGCCGCTCTAAACCCTCAGTTGTTAAAAGAGGGGGAAAAAAGTCTGTGTTCTCTGCTCTGCACATTTCCAAAGCTCTCAGTGTAACAAAAGGCAGAATAAACCAATGCTTGTACTTTAAGTTCTTGCATTTCAAAGCAGTGCAACAAATAATTAATTTCTCTTTGTATCGTGCTTAGCTAAAAATGATGGTGTCTTGTACAGTAATATCTCTATTTTATTATTTTCAAGCACTCTGCACCAAAAACAGTTTCAAGAAATCCAACAGTATTATTACTCTGTCAGTGCACCCAACCAAAGTGCTAGCAACCATGCTACTGAGTTCAGGATATCTCTTGCCGTGCTCCTCTAATAACTAAGGAAAACAGATACACTAAATATTAGACATAAAATTTAATGTACATACCAGAAACGTACATGATACTTCTCAAACAAATGTGCCAAAATTAGCATCTTGTACAATTCTGCATTTGAAGTCCAAGCATAGATAAAAGTCAAAATAGGGAATTTAATGCATGAGAAATTGTTTGATTAAAGGCACCTATTTTTAGTTTGCAACAGGCAAGCAATTTAAGTGCTGTTAATAAGTACATTCCAACTGTGAGAGTAATTTGTAAAAATGTTGCTGGCCCTTCTACCCAGCAAAGAGACTAAAGGTTTGAACAGTGTTCATTTACTGGAAAAGCTTCCCAGAATGGATTTGAAGTAGAAGGAGTTGAAGGACAACCCGTTTTTCAGAGCTACAGAAATATCCATCATTTCATGTATACTTCTACACTGAAGGACTTTAATTTGTATTTCTTCTACACTGTGTAACTCTGGAAATGTTTTCCATGTGAGCACTTCAGTGCAAATCAATCAAAAAACATCTTGTGCTTTCTGAATAAAGTAAGAGGATAGAGGCTTTACATAAAGGTAGGCCACTCAAGATTAAAAAGCCTGTTACCACAGAAAAATCAAAGAGTAAGAGCCCTTTGTCCTTAACCATACTGATGAAGATCAGGTGAAGGCGCACTCCCTTGATTCTTCCACTTTCCAACACTCAGTGCTCAGCACCCCTATCACCCCTATCCAAAAGTCTATGTGCTGCCTGACAGCAGGGAAGGCACAGCTGAGCCACCAGCCAGCCAGAGTCGTACCATCCCTAGTGTTCTTCTCCCCTGACTGACACAGCCCTGCAACTCACGTGGATGATACAGGGTACGTACAAGAGGAACCTGCTCTTCTCTTCCCTCACAATTTCTCTTTGCTGAAATGCACCTCTGCCTAGAAACAACCTTGGGGGCTCAGGAAAGTGAAGCTGCAGAGTTAGTGAAAACACTAGGACACTATTCAGATTTTGCCATGCCATCACAAGAATACTGTTGGAATACAAAACTAACCTTTCCAAATCTGTAAACCACGCATTCCTCTTAGTGGAGAGCCTCTGGCCTCCTACAAAAGAAAAATCAGTTGTATACTATGTGACATTCACCTCACTTTCATGGCTAAGGTACAATATTTTTATAGTTACCTTTTCTTGTTCAGTTACATTACTTCAGTACTTTTTTTAAAGGAATCTATGTAGCCATAATTCGTTAACTGTACAACAAAACTTACTCAGAGAATAATACAATTTCCTCTTCAGCTTCTCATTTTTCTCAGCTTTAATGCAGCTGTGTAAGACTCTACTCTCTCAAGAGGGCAGAAAAGAATCAGGTTAGGTTGGTATCTTCACGACACTGACCTTAAAGTTCACTTAATTTTTTCCCCCATCCTCCCCCACCAGCCTTTCTTAAGTCCTTTCCAATACATTTTTTACTGTTGAATATACCTAAAAATAGAAAATGGACACAGATTAATAATTTTACCTCAAAATTTATCAGTGTGCAAAATAAACAAATTATTGCTCAGCAAATGTAGAAAGATACTTTAATCTTTAGTACCAACTGTGTTCATTCATTTGCTTTCTTTTTATACAGAAAAAAAATAATCCTGGTAAAAATTAGAAAAGAGAATATTAGTTTTATTTTCTTTAAAGAAAATAAGTGAAGTCACTTAATCCTCCTAAGAAAAAAAAACTTCTCTAAGTTTTGGAGAGCAGTGCTTTATTTATACTGGTTTTAGGTACTATAAACAGTTAAGAATTTTTGTGTTCCCTCTGTATAATTGACTTAAACATGCGCAGCAACATCGATTAATCTAAGCCACATAATTTCCTGGAAGTGTTTTCTTTATATCAATGTTTTTCAGGCTGCAAATTACAGCTCAAACAGAGCTAGTGGAAGTTCTACAGAACTACAAGTTATTTTCTCAAATTTCCAAAACCTCCTGCTCCCCACAAACAAGTGGTAGTAAAAGAGGAAGAAGTATGTCTGCACTTGAGTGGTTTTAAAAAAAAAAAAAAGGAAGAGGAAAATTTTCCCATGGATATAAGTGTTTCAAGTTTCTACATCAAGTAATTTGAATTTAGAATACTTTTAAGTTCCTTCCTCCTCAAACTGTTCATTTCATCACTAATATGCACCACCTGCATTTTTAGAGGCTGGAAACCCAGGATTAGATCTGACAGCATGCATTTGCTAAAATAACACATTCATCTATTTTACTCGTTATATTAGCTAAGATTTAGCTAGCAATGATTTATTCCTGAACATTGCACTTGGCATCTGCTAGACACACTGAAAGTGCCAAGGTTAAAAAAAAAAAAAAAAACAACCAAAAAAACCCGAGAGTTTTTCCTGACCCTAACCTTCCTTCCAGGAGAATATTATTAAGATGAGGAATACATACTTTGTATTGGGCATATGATAATTACAACACGATCAGCAAATAAAATGCTCTTCTGAGATTACTTCATTATCCCTCCAGTAAAATAAAGAAAATACATAATGTGAAAAATAAAAGACAATTCTAAATTTTCACAGAATTCTTCAACTTACCATAACAAAACTTCAGTTACAGGAAAGTCAGCGAGCTGGTCAGAAGCAGAGTACGAATTCCTGAGCCATGAAATGGGAGAAGATAGAGGCTTCTCAAACCCAGTGATGCTGGTTTTTAAAGCTGAGACTTTCACCTTTACATAATGAAGCTGGAAGAACAGGTTCCAGCTATTGCACTCAGTAAGAAGAGAATGTCCAAAGAGATGTGGTATAAATAAACATGGAGTGAAGAAATTTGTTTTGTGGTGTAGCCATGTACTGCTGCACAAGATGGTTCCATACACCCCCAAGTATGTGACCTTGGAGGAATATATATATACCTCCAAAGTACCCAGTATCTGTCAGGTACTCTGAATAGAGCATGTCATCACTTAGTTTTGCTCTGGTTTTTAATGAGAAATTCCCTTCATTCTTCAGAGTGGGTTCTGTCTGGTGTAATCCGGGATTGTTCACAGACAGTGACATTTCTGCAAGACAGTGGGGTTATGCAAAGGCTCTGTGGCCTTCCTGACTCAGCAAGGAATATGTTGGTAGGGCTGGAATGAGTCGGCCTGTTTGGAACTGCTCAGGGACCATGGAATTATACGAAGAACTTCTGTAGTGACTCAGAGACATTGTGCTTGCAGAGGTAGTTGGGACTAACCTTTCTTTGGTGAAAGCCTGGTGATGTGTTTAAGGTGCAGCAGGGATTAGAGAAAATAATCTTAAATTGACAAGGTATGACCTGGAAAGTTCAATAACAAACACTGGCAGTTTGCAACCTTAACAAGAAAGATTTTTTTTTCCCCAATCAGCTATGTTATGTAAAAGAGAGAGAACATATATATAATTCAAAAAGGTATTAGAAAGCTAGGATTTCAAACCACTGAGTTTTTTTTAAAAATGTTCCTGCTTCCCTATTCTCTTCTCTTCTACATATCCCAGATCTGTCATATTTGTAAAAAAGGAAATAAGAGTAAAAAATTCCTATTCTTTGGGAAAAAATTGAGTTAGTATAATGCAATATTCTCTAGCTAGCCGTCAACAGCCATAACAACTGCTTAGCTGTAACAGCTTCCTGATCCACTTTTCGAGGAACTCATTCTTGAGCTGACATATTCTATTGACGATACCTAGGCTCAGGGCCTCTAGAACCTAGTTTTAAAGTGGAAGATAACTTTAGCTCAGTTACATTTTGACAGGCCTATGAATAACATACAATTCAACCCCATGAACTGCGTGCAGTGATTATTACAAAGCCAAGCTGTCTCTGTAGAGTTACATTTTCTTTACTGTGCACCTCCATTGAAGATCAAGGGTTTTTTTTTAAATAATATTCCTGGGGAGCTCTCAATCCCATGGTGATATGAACGAGACAGGTACATATCTCCAAGTTACAGCTCAAAGAGGCCTCAAGTCACCTAAGCTATGACTGCACTCAGCTCATATCTTCAAATTTGCATTCAAAACTGTAAATGCTAGGAACAATCTTTATTCATTTATTTGTCTTGTTGCTGGCGCCATGGCAGAGGATCCAAGACCATGGAAAATACATCTGATGGGTTAGCAGAATCTCTCTTACCAGAGGCTAACTTACATTTCCTAGGTACTCAAGCCAGTCTAGTAGAAGACATCAGAACCAAAAACTTCCACCAGAAAATGAATGTGTAAAGAAGGTGGCCTATTTTAGCACAATACCAAAGCAGAGGGATAAGAACAGAGCCAGTAGGGAAGGACAAAGTTAACCAGACCCATCTAGGACTGTCAGAAGAGAATCATGTGCTGCTCTAGATTAGCAGAAAGACCCGCAGTCCCATTAGGTAAAAGGCTAAGGAAAGTTGGGTCAGAACAAATGTGGTCAGTTAGGTAACAGAAAATGGCTTCTTGGCCTGAGCGTGGACAGGAAGAAACTTTAACTGAAAATGCCTTCTTTGGTTAGACAGACTAACTGGTGTTTAGAAACCAAGCTAAGAAAGCACTTTGGTCTCAGCTTAACACTGTCCCTGTGGGTAGCCCCATTTGTTTATTTTGTCTTGAACCTTCCAACATCCCCTTTGCACAAATCATCTGGTCTACAAACTCTTGGGCACTGTCCTCTCTTCAACCACGGCTTTCCGGCTCCTTCACAAAGCTCCAGGCCTATTATATTTCAACCTGCTTGTCATAAAGCCTAACAAGCTCTTTCAATAGCTTCCTAACACTTGAGAGTTACTGAGTTTTCAATGCTTCCTCAGCCTTACTTAAAAGAGGCTGGTATTGGAAAACCTAATATATTCAATGTGACAGGGATGGGTCTACAAATATACTTGTCTGGTTTCTATTGACATTTAAAAACAATGTTAGTGACAAAAATGTAATTATTCCTAAATTATGGAAACAAGGAGCCAGGCAAACTGAATGAACTTTTTTTGAACCTCTATTCATTTCACTTCAGATTTTGGCAGAGGGTTCTGCTGGTTTCTATTTTATCCTAACCAGTTTATCCATGTTCCAGACTTTATATGTTCTCTGGCTGTAAAGCTTTCCTGTGGAATTTGCCCATTGCTGCAGAATTGTGCTGGAGAAATCCAGCTCAGCTCTGAAAAATAAGAGAATTTTCTTGTGCTCACATGTACAGATAAAATCGAGAACATGCTCTGAAGCATATGCTGACATAGTTCACTCTTCGTCATGTTTCAGGCTGCTTCAAATTGCAATTCTGAGAGGTGTGAACTACCTCATCAATTTCAGCTGGGGCTGGAAGGATTTCCCTCTTCCAATCTTTAGAGTCTACTGATTTGCACTGTGTCATGGAAATTCATCATTTTTGCTACAGAATTTTGTTTTACTGCAGTCTAATGCTTTGTTTTCTTCTGACTTTTCTAAAATCCACCTACACAACTGCCTCTTCCTTTCCAATTGCAGTGGGCACAAATTGAAATAGAGGTAACTCCATTTAAATGCCCTTTTAAGATAGAACTTTTACTGCAGGTATGATTGGACACTGGCACAGGTTGCCCAGAGAGGATGTGGAGTCTCCATGGTTGAAGATACAGAGAACATGACTGGAAAAGGTACCTGGGCAGAGCTGAGCACTGGGTGTGGAGTATTTCCAGTGGTCTCTTTTCACCCCAGCTGTTTTGCAACTGGGTGAATTTCCCCATGGAGGAAGATGTTTGCTGTATTTTAGCATTTGTTCTGCCTACACTGTTCCACAGTCCTCTCCAGCAACCACCCAGAGACCTAATGAGCCTATAGAGGTCAAGTCCACAGGTGTCAGCCTACCAATCCATACACTGTCCTACTGCAGCTAGAAAATGATACATCAGCAAAGCCCTAGAAAGAAATTTTCCTGACCAAATGCAAGGATGCTAAGCATTCATCAGAACTGCCTGGGTAGGAAGTGGAGAGCTGCCTTGATGAATACTGCCATCTCTCCAGCTGAGTGAATTCACAGAGAGGAGAAAAAAAACCTAAAAGAACAAAGACGAGTTTTGGTGCAGAAAGATTAGAGTACACCCACAGACGTAGAAGAGGTGATGTTTTGGCAAGGAATCTATGAGTCAATGAGCAGCGTACATACCATGACCTCCACAAACAGCTGTGTTGACTGGATTAATTTCTGGTTCTTCCTACCTCCCAGTACAGCAAAGTAACGCTGAGACTTGCGTAAAATAACTTCAGTGCCCACTTTCAGCTGCACAATGCCCACTCTCAATCCATTTATTCCACCACTGTTACATTTTCCCTTAAACTGTGGTGGGCTTTTGCTTGAACAGATTTAGCCATATCAAATTTAAGTACTTTGTTCAGCTACTCATCCAGGCTCCCCTTAGAACAAATCAAAACAGGCGGATGTCTCAGAGTACCTGAGACAGGTGAAAGAAACAGAGGTTCAGAGAAGGTTGTTGAGCATCTAGGTTTCAGCAGAGAACAACTTTTAGATACCAAAAATTGGTTCACGAGCTTCCTATGGTGGGCACTCACCTTGTCATTGTCACAACACTACAAACAAACAAACAAACAAACAAAGCATTCCAAGTTTAGTTAACTACCACAATAAATATTTTTAAGCTATCCCACAACACCAGTCATCTGACGTGGAGCAATGCAAACTGAAAAGTCTATTAGCAACTAAATATTTTAGTCCATCTACGAGGAGCCAAAACAAATGGTCTGGTATCTCCTGTTGGCGGCAGCTGGTAAAATGAGAGTAAAGGCTGGTCACCACATTTTCTGCTGTTGTCTAAGAAGCAGCAGGTAGGGATCAGAAAGTACTTTAGAGTCACCACCAGGAGCTTCACAATGGACCAAAGAAAATTCAAGATATACTTCATTAACAACTGGAAATGAACCAGGGGTGGGAGTGGTGAAAATCAATCTTCAAAACCATTAAGAAATGAAAGCTACCTGTAAGATACCGTGACAGCAAAAGTTCCAAAATTGAATGAAGCATGAAAATTGCTTTGGAAGAGTAGGACACAGGTGGGAGTCAGAAATCTTTTTGCCTAATTTTGTCTCTGATGCACTGAAATTACTTTGGCAGATCTTTTATACCCTTTGTGCCTCTGTATCCACATCTGTAATTCAGATCACAGCTAACCTGGTAACGTTTACCTCACAAGGACATAGAAAGGCTTGAAAGTTGAGATCCACGATGTGGCTTAGGAAATGCAATTATTTAAAAACTGAGCACTTGGGAGATGATCAATAACAGTTCTGAACAGCATTAAAAAATCAAGAAGGGCATACTCGGGCAGGGGCTCAAACAGCTGGAACCAAAGAAGTGTGTCCCCAGCTTAATTCTTCATGGAGACTGGGACCTCCGTTCACTTCCAGAAGCACACACACCGGCTGCCGGCCATATTGTGCTATTAACCAATGCCTAAGCACAAACCAAACAACAACAAAACCAAACTGCCCAGACCCCACACAGCTGTGACTTCTTGCACCGACACCACAAAGATCCAATAATATCTTTCTTTGGTGGGAACAAGTGTCCTGAAAGTAACTAATCCATAGCATAATGAACTGCAAGAGTAGCAAACTGCAAACCGCCCACAGACACTCAGATGACACCACAGGTAGTAATTCAGCCCTACAGGATGTGGCCTCATTGAAAAATGATGCACCCTGAGCAAGCCACTTGCTGAAGGTGATACAAGGAAATGCTGCAGGATTAATTTACATTCCTACCCCTCTTCAAACATCATCTATACAAAAAAAACCAACATGAAACATAAGGTAATTGAGTTACCATAATGAAACACTGCAATGTGAGCTGATAGGTAATAGTGTCCTTAAACTAGACAAGATGACTTATTTCCTTAAAGACTCAGTTCAAATGCATTAGTGTTAACTAATGACAGCAGGAATTTAATCCCATTTACAACAGGCTGTTTTCGCTATCTGTGAAAAGCTGATGTAGTTAAGCCATGGGAAACTGAAGAAAGTTACTGGAATTAGTGAGGGTGCATATGTTTCTGGGTTTCTAGGAAGGCTGAAGTATGAGAAATTCACAAATGTGTGGAAACTTTTGATAGCATTCCAGTTGAAACAAACTTGCAACAAACCCTGCAGAGAGGTTCATTCAACAGGATGAGCTAAGCAAGAAAACAGTCAGTTCTGGCTAGTTGCACGGATATTAGCAACAGCTGTGAACTCAGTAAACAGCCCTGTTTTCTGGTTGTCAAAGAGCTGCTAAAGCAGATGTGAAATGCATCAAAAATAGGTCACAATCAGAAAACATGCAAGAGAATGCAGCAATATGAGAATGACCTGAAAATAAGTAATGCTGGAACATCTCGGTAGTGTTTATAGCCCTGAAGTGTATGCAGCTCAGAGCATACAATAGGCTGCTTCGTGGGGTTCTTATGATAGGACCTTCCAGAGACAGCACTGTCGGTGTGAGAAGGGTGCAGCACTCTCAGCAGCTGAAGCGTCAGACACAAGGAAAGGTACTGAATTGCACTCTGCTTTCCTCTGAATTTGGTTTTCTGAGAGAGGCTTTCATTCCTGTCCTTCTCCTCACCCCCAATCCCAAACTCTATAATTAACTCAGACTGAGGTATCATAATGAGCCAAGCGTGGAATTTGCCACTACAAACAGATTACAAACTCATTTTGTCTGATAGGCAGCCCTCACACTATAGTCACTCCTCCAGGGACTGGAATCATCGCCAACGTGGTAATTACATTCGCCCTTTTTTTCCTTTCCCATTTTAAAAGCCCATAGAACCCATTCCTTGTAATTCCGTCGCATGGAGATCCACTCAGATCTACTTCTAGGACTCTTGCAGTACTTAAAACACTGAAGTTCCTTTACTACCAGATATATGAAGGAACAAGATTAAACTCTAAAGGGCAGGCTAAGAAAGATAACATACTTGGGCTATAACAGGACTAAACAAGGCACTGACATGTCCCATCATTCCCCGGCGAGCCTCTGTGGCCTTCACAGTGCAGGTGTGGGATCATCTTTGGCCAAGTGCCTTCAACAAGCTGAGTCCAAGCACCGTAGCCTGAAGCAGGCTCGAATACTTCCCACAGTCTGCAGGCGAGGAAAGACACTCTCCTTTACTGGATTGCTTTTACTTCCATTACCATGGCAGGTTTTACCCCTCCACAACCTAAAGACATTGTATCATAAGCATTAATACAGTAAGACTTATCAGACAAAAAACCCAAAATAAACAAAACAAGGCTGTTGATATATTCCATACATGGTAAGGTCAGTCAATTCTTATGTTTAACTGGGAGCACAGGTCTTAGGTAAGCATTCAGCAACTAAATCCCTTAAGTAGCAATGGCTCTGAAACAGTGTTTAACACAGAAACACTGAACAGACTTCATGCTGTTAATGTTTTAGACCAGCAACCAAGCTTCCAGAACTTGTCTTCTCTCCTTCAGAGGAAGGGACGAGAAAAAAAAAAACCAACTCATATCCAACTTAAAAGAAACCCTTTGTGGCTTGCATTCAGTTGGAAGCCTTTGCTGAAACAAATGTTCATTTTAGCATGGATTTCTTAGAGACCAGAATCTAGGGTGAAATGTGGTAATTGACAACAAGGTTAAAAATGGTAAGATCAACATAATAATCATTGCTATCAGCAGTTATGTGACAGTGCTCCAAGGTCCTTTTTTTTTTTAAAGCTAGTCAGCTTTTATTATTATCATTCATCTAAGCAATAACTCAAAAGCAGTCATACTTCCTGAAGCTAGCGGTGTGAATCCTGGAGGCTGAAGCATGCTGCTGCACTCTGCTCTTTTGAAGAACAGTTTTCTACAAAAGGAGCCTACAGAGGGAGAACAGAAAGCTGTTACTTTCCTACAAGGACATAAAAGGATTGTTTCATTCTTTCAGAAGAAATTGGGCTACGTACTTGTACTCAGTTCTTGGCCAGCTTGTTCCCTCCCCTCCTCATGGGGCAGCACGTTACACACATTTGGCCGCTGCTCTCCAAGTGCCACAAGTGCTTTCATTCCAGTGGGGATGTGAGTTTGTGAAGTAGCTTGGGTGGGTAGGGACAGCAGCAGATTTAAACTTTGCTGACAAACCATTTAAGAACATACTTTCTGTCTCTACAGGTTGCAGTTCATGGGTAAGCTCTCACTTCCAAAAACAGAGAAATATGCATTTTTACCAAGTAAATATCATGCAGACAAATCAGATGGTAACTATTTCAGAAAACTTGGCCTAAGTTCCATTTACACAATGCTTTCCAAATGTTCCATATTTGCAGAATAAAGACAAAAACTCTGATCTTTATAGTTTGAACGTGTCTGTTTGGTTTACTTTTCCTTTCTGGCCTAAACAGAACTTTCATGTATATGACTTCTGATGTAATACAGAAAATCTAAATAAATCCCAATGAAATAACTGTCAGCTGACAAGGTTTGGCTCAGAATTTGGGGCTTCTAACACTTCAACTCTATTTTCTCAAGTTGCTTTCAGATGCATTTGGGCTGGACTGAAAACAAATCCCATAAACTTCTTCCTTAAATTTTTATTGACTTAGTGAGAGAGAAATCTTTCCTCAAAGACAACTCATAAACTGTTTGTCATGAAATGCTGTTACAGTCAGGCACTGAGTTACCTTTTTGCTGCAATCTGTTGATAGAATGTTTGAAGCAGTGCTTTCCCCAAGACTTCCACTAGCCGCAGCATGTTTTGAAAATCTGAAATGGCTTACTTCAACTTGCCTGCAATGATCTGTGTTTGTCTAGTAGGAAGCATAAGGAAGTGAATGATTAATTACACTCTTCCCAGTAATTTAGAAGTGCTGATGAATGCCAGGAAAGATTGTAATGAGTACTGAAAAAACCCCAAAGGCAATACATTGGAAGCCTTATTGTTGCTTTCAACAGACACAAAATAATTAAGTTTGCTAATTAGACATCACCTTTCAAAAAATAAGTAACAATAGGTACATTTCACGCTGTCCATATTTTTGTGCAAAAATCACAAGCTGAGCACATGCAACTGTAGCCAACAACTGTTCATCATCACAACCCAACAGCTTAATCTCAAAATTAGCGATGTACATAGACATACACACAGTCAGATAACTTCTCTTCAGTAGACATCTTTCAGCCTGTCATTCACTAAGCAGCTCTGTGCTTCAAGTGCATTCTGTGGCAAAACAAGCAGAAAATATTTCTGTGTTTCACTGTCATCTCAAACTAGGAGATCATGTAAGATACTTTATTTTGTTATTGGGTTCACGTAATCTTTTGCACAGAACAGAAGGGAAAGCTGCCCACTTGGGAAAATAAAACACAACTACATACTTCATTCAGTTATTTGGAAAGCGTTCTAAGCTGTTAATGATGTACATCAAGAATCTGTACAGGATTGGTAAAGTTGAGGATTTTCTCTGAAACAACTGAAAGATATTTTGTTGCCCTATTCACGCTGTATTATTTTCAACACCATATCTTATATAATTAGTTAGCTTAAAAACTGTACAAGGTTTCATACCTTTACTTAATTATGTAATTCTTTACTGTGAGGGGGGTGAGGCAGTGGAACAGGTTGCCCAGAAAACATTCCTGGCAGTGTTCAAGGCCAAGCTGGATGAGCCTTTGAGCAGCCTGGTCTAGTGAGAGGTGTCCCTGTCCATGGCAGTGGAGCTGGAACGAGAGGATCTTTAAGGTCCCCTTCCAACACAAACCATTCTATGACCCAGTGTGGCTTGCAGATTTCCATGAATTTGAATGAACTGGATTTTAGAGTTTATGCTTCAGAGAGCTAACAGGAAAACTGGAAAGTTGGAGCCTCAGAAACCACCACCCTAGCCGCAACCCCCCCCCCCCCCCCATATGCACATATTTTTTATCTTTCTTATCCCTCTTGATTACTTACTATGGTGTTGTGGTTGAGGAACACATTCAGGTAAAAAGTGAGCCTGACATTATCAGGAAACAATTCTCTTTGGGAACTATCCAGTATCCATTCCTTTTTGTTCTTTCATCCCCCACTCTTCCCCTGCACAGCACTGTCACTTCAAAGCAGCACCTTTAAGGGGTAAGTTCCAGTCTTTTTCCTTAAGTAAAAAAAAATAACCAAACCAACCAGCTGCAGTGTCAGAATAAAATCCAAGCATAGTAACAAGCCATTTTCCCATTGCAGCATCTATGCTTGCTAAAATAAGATACTGAAACCCAAAGTAAAGCACACGGTGTAAGCAGTGACAGAATATAACAGGCAGATGTGTCGCTACTCTGAATGCCTATAAAGACGAGAGGATTTTTCAAGCTGCAGAGGAAGAAGATCAAGTGTCGTGCCTGCTGGGTTACACAGCAACATGCCACAGGGAAAAAAAATCATCCAAACATCTGGGAGGCTACAAACATCAAGGCAGGGCTTGGCATGTATCAAAAGGACACGTTAAACAAAATTCCCAGAAAGATGTATGCAGACACTTCCAATGCACTTTAGGGCACGTGCCTTAACCCTGTACATGAGTGACCAGCCGTCCAAAGAGCATCCCGGACACAGAGCACAGAGTGATCAGAGATGCTGCCGGCGCCCTCCAGGGCAGGGCCAGCCCAGGCCCGATGGCAGAGGGATGGCAGAGGTGGCCAAAGCAGCACAAAACACCAGCAGGGGACCCAGAGAGGAAGGACAGTTATGGGCTGCGTGCACGCTCCTGTAGCAGCCCTTTCATGCATGTGGAGGCAACACGTGGCCGATTGTGCGCAGTGCTTTGTGCTGCACCTGCTGCAGAGCTCTCACAGCCACAGAACTGGGGAGAAATTCCCATTATACACTCAGGGGACAGAGCAGAGAGCATTTTTAACTGCCCCCTGGAAACGTTTAACCCAGCCTGGCAGGTTGAAGATGCAGATGTGAATTGTCTTCCCATCCCCTCCGGCTTCAGCAATCTAGTGCCAATGTCCCTCCCCAGGGCACATCCTTAAGAGTTCCCCAGGGAACAAGGGCTCTGCCTGAGCTGAAGCCCAGCTAGCAAACAAGGGCCCCCCTCCCAGAGAGAGTGAGTATGCAGGGCAGCCAAGAGCAGGAGAACCAACAAGTGACGATCATTTGTAGCTGTCACCCTCCCCTTCTCAGCACTTACAGATTCACACAGACTGCTTGTTCTGCCCCAAAAGAGCAGAAGTCACTTGTCAGAGCACCCTCAAGTTCCAATTAACCCAATTAACAACCTCATCATACTCCTGTGCAAGACAAGGTTGACCTTCAAGGCAGACACACCAACTTCATATCTACAGACCCTGAGTGAGGGCATTTAGTTGCCCTCACAACACATGGATGCTTCTGCTTTGTGAGAGCCATGACCGATGGAATCGACGGAGGGGTCTCTAAGAGGCACTCTGAATCCTCAGTCTGGACACTGGGAGAACAACCAGGAGCAACCCAGTGGGACCTGAGGCTCACACTGCTTACGTGCAAAGTGAATTCCAAAGAAGCATATCAAAGTTATGTGATGTTCTAACCTTTGCTATGAGAAAACCTGCTGAAACTTTTATTAATGCAGAAAAAAAAAAATAAAATCCAGAATTTCCTTTCTAACATGCTAGAGACTAACTGAACAGAGACAACCTTGTCCAAGCCCTAAACAATGCTTCATGGCACATGGAGGACAGAGATTCACTTAAATTTATAGATAAGTAGTAGAATACTATTAAGTAGTAGCGGTATTACTATTAAGTTACTTCATAGTTACTTGAAATCAGGTGATTGAGGAAGAGGCTTTATCTAGGAAGAAAAGCTCAGCTGTTTTTTTCCTCCAATACAAATCACTGCTGTAAGGATTCCAGCCTGGAAAAAAAACCCTACACTACAATAAATGTAGAAACGCTCCCAAAGATTTCCTAAGTCCATGCTGCAGGCACTGAAGAGTAAATGTGACCACTACATATTATGTTGGACGCTACATGATATTTGCATTCACTTCAGTGTGGCAAACTATGGAACGTGTGACTAAATAGGAGGGAATACACAGAGGGCCAGAAAGGCTGAAGGGGTTGGGAAAACATTAATGAAAAGAAAACGTTAAAGTACTTTTTTGCTTAGTTAAAGAAAGAAAAAACAAGACACGGTAACAGGTTTCCAAAGTGTAAAAAGTTGGGCTTTTAGACACTAAAAGATTGCACATGACCTTTTGTACACATATTACCACGAACACAATTTTCAGTAGGGAGGATTGAGATATTATGAGGAGAGCCTTTCCAGCTCTAGATATAATTACACTGTAGAACCCCGTGGATCGTGGTATCCTCCTCGTTGGAGAGGCTTACGTTAGAAACTCATCTGTCAAGAGAGTTTAAGTGCAGATCCTGCCTAAAACCTGGCGACATTCAGGCTGACCTCCTGAAGGGCACTCCAGGCTTGCCTTCCAGCCGCGCTCCGCATCCCGCGGCCGTCACAGGCCGGCGGTCCCGGCCCGGCCCCCGCTGCCCCCGTGCAGCCACGCGGCGGCACCGCCGGCCCGCCCGTTCCGCTGCGCTCCCTGCCGCCGGCATTTGTCCCCTGTGCCCCCGGCCCGAGCGGCAGCGCACGGCCGGATCCCAGCGAGCGGCGGCGCGGGAGGGCCTCGGGGCCACCGACCAACAGGGGATGGCTCACGGGGCGCTGCTCCCCGCTCCCGTGCCGAGAGCGTAGGAAAAGGGTTAAAATAGCTAAAAAAACTACAAAAATGGGGGGGGGGGGTGGCGGTAATTATTCTTAATCTATAATTACTCGCAGGACACTGCACTACAAGTGCCCGCTGCCGCTGTGCCGGGAGCCCTCAGAGCCGCGGCCTGCGGCGCGCGGGGCCGCTCTGGGTGGGCGGCGGGAGCTGCGCGCCCCCTGGCGGCCGCGCCCGGCACCGGTAGGATCGTGCGCGAGACTCCCGGTGCGGAAGGGCACGCGACCAGCCGCGCGCGACAAGGCACGAGCATCGGCACGAGACCGGGCACGCGACAAGGCACGCGCAGCTGAGCGCGACAGGGCACGAGACCCGCCGCGAGACCAGCCACGAGATCCGGCCGCGCGACACGGCGCGAGCTTCGCCCACGCGACAGGGCATGCGCACTTGCGCGAGAAATACCACGCGACAGGGCACGCGCAACTGCGCGAGACCCTGGCTCGCGACAGGGCACGCGCACTTGCGCGAGAAATACCACGCGACAGGGCACGGGCAATTGCGCGAGACCTGGGCACGTGCACCTGCGCGAGACATAGCGCGCGAAACGGCACGCGCACCTGCGCGAGACAAGGGCGCGCGATCCGAACTCGCGACAAGGCACGTGACCTGAGCACGCGCACCTGCGCGAGACGCTGGCACGCGACAAGGCACGTGCACCTGCGCGAGACATAGCTCGCGAAAGTCGGCCGCGCGACAGGGCACGCGCACTTGCGCGAGAAATACCACGCGACAGGGCGCGCGCACGTGCGCGAGACGCCAGCACGCGACAGGGCGCGAGATCCGGGTCGCGATGAGGCACGAGACCTGGGCACGCTCACGTGCACGAGATGCGGGCACGCGCACCGGCGCGACACCCAGGCACGCAACAGAGCGCGGGACCGGCCGTGCGACAGAGTGCGGTAGAGCGGCCGCGCGCTGCTGGCACAAGCGCAGTGGCCGCGGTGACACCGAACAGCGCCCAACGGCCACAGCGCGGGGCCCGCGGGGGCGCGAGCGGGGCCGGAGCAGCTGAGGCGGGGAAGCCCATGTTATTATATCCCAGCATTTTATTTATTATTATTATTATTATTATTCTTACCAGCCTGGACCGCTGGCAGCGGCACTAAGCCCGCGCGGCCCAAGGGCAAGCCCTGGCGAGGAGGAGGAGGTCAAAGAGCAAGCGATCCCGTGAATTCCCTCCGCCCAAAACCACGGCAGAGGGGAAGGGGAAAACAGCCAACATTAGAGCCGGCTCTTTGCTGAGTCCGAACCCCGACGACGGCGAGAGGGGTGGTCAGAAAGGAAAAGAAGCAGAACGGGCTGTGAGGGCAGAGGAGCAGACAAGGGGAAGGTGCCGTGTAGGAACACATGGAGGCAAGCCTGGGATAGCTTCAACTCCCACCCAGAAAAAGGGGAATTGATTTTTTTTTTCAGGCTGCGGCTGTAGCCCCAGTGGGATTTGTGCTGTCCTGAGCTGCTGGTGCCGGTCACAGGCTGGCACCGAAGGTGATAACATCACCCCCATGCCTATCTTGTCCCATTGGGAACCAACAGCCCAGTTTCTCCTACCCACTCCCAGACTCGTGGAAGCATGATTTTCAAACCATAGTCTGCTGCTGTAAACCTTTAATTTAATAAACTAAAATATTACAAGGTGCTGCTATAATCTACTGGGACCTGTTGCTGTAAAGTGATTTTGACAATATCAAAACACAAGGAAAGCTCATGTAGCAAAGTCAAAACTATGCAGTAAAAAAATGAACATTTTAATCTGAAGTGTCAACTCTGTTTTTAATTTATATCTTACGATAATTGAAATTCAGTTTGGGCTCGTTTCTCATTTTCATTTAAAAGTTACATTTGAAAGCCATCAGGTGCTTGCTTCTGCTCTAGAAACATTCCCACACTTGCCTGTGCTTTCTCCTCAGCAAAAATTAGCACCATTTGCCTTCTTCATTGAAGCCCTCCATGCTGGAGCGGTTTCAGCAGGTTGGTTTCCCCCACACACCCCAAGGTTACATCGTACAGACTCAGGGATGTTACAGCTCCTTGTTTTCCATTAAGGAGTCCCGTGGGGCTGGAGGCGTGGGCCTACCAGTACCATTTTAGCATCATAATCATCATATCCGTGAGTGAGCACAGCTTCCCTGCAATTTAATTTACTGTTTAAACAAGCACAAGCCTCACAGAATGTCTGCCCTCCAGTTACTCTAGAGGTAGTTCAGAGACACCAACTTCCTAAAAGAGATTCAAGGACAGTTGAATGAAGCAATACAAAAAGTCCTACTGATTTCCAAATCCCAGCCACGGGAAATCTGAAGAAATAGTGACATGTTACTAGCACTACATGGAGAGAAAGGAACACATAGACCCCCAAAAAAACCCAAATACCAAAGTTAAGTCTAACTGGTGGTGGGAACTTGCAGATTTACTGACCAAAGTCCCACCAGTGTCAGTGTGACAGAGAGACGGCAGAGCTATCTTGGCATCAAGTGCCCTACAGCATTCCTGAAGTTTTCCATGAATGAGAAAATAGCTGTCAACTTCTTAATGCTTAGAGACCTCAGCATTTTTTAAACATGGGTGCTGATTCCTGCAGAGCAGACTGAAGTCCCATTCAAGAGTCTTTCTTCTCTCATTTACTTTTAGCATCTCCTTCAGAAATCATCCCAGATCTCCAGAAGTCCATGGATCACCCGTTAAATACTTTCTTACACACATATGCGTCATAGCCTAGAAAACCTAGCACAACCGGGCAGGCAGCCAGAGTCTGTCTTCAGACTTTTTTTTGACTGGCATGACTTAACAGCATCCCTTTTATTTATTTATATGAGGTACTCTTGTGACAGAATGGGGAAGATATACACAGAGATGTTAAGTATCTGTTCAGCTCTTCCCCATCATCTGTATCATGCTGGCACAGCGCCTTGCAGAAAGCAGTGGAGCCTATCCATTTGCATCCTTGGCTAGGAGCAGATTGCTAGTCAGGGTAGAACGCGCCGCCGGTGCATTCCTGTATTCCTATAAGCAAGTCCTTGGGATGTCATGCATGCTACAAATATATATTTAATTAGTGCATCAGTATTTATGCCTGTGTGCCTGAATATGAAATGCAGACATACGTGTGTAGTACTTACGGAAGTACCTCCCCCTGAGGAGAGGTATAAACAGGGAGGTGACTGAAATGATGTAAAAGTTCGTACACATCTCTGAGGCTGCTCACTCAAGGACTGTGCTCTGAGAAGCAAGTGTGCAGACTGGAGTGCACACTCCTCATTCTAACTGCTAAGTCGTCTGTGCTTGTGCTTACTCCAGTTTCCTGCAGAATTCTTCATTCTCCTGCTTCACAGGCTATTGAAGAAATATATATAATATATATAATTAGAACTATTTCCAAACTCTCGTGACAAGGGACTGGGAGAGAAGGAAGGCACAGACAAACCAGGTATTTCTGTGTTCTTCACAATACAGAACTGTGCTGTGAGGAATTAAAGTATTACTTCCTACATATAAAGCAAGCAAGTACGAGTTGGGAAGAGAGCACTGCAGAAAGACAAAAGCAGCAGAATGATGTGTAAGATCATGGGAAATCCTTCTTGAACAAATGGAGAGAAAAGCAGCCCAGATGTTTGTGAACTCCAGAAGAAGCAAGTGTGTGGCAGGGACAAACCCAGTTTCCCACTCTCTGCCATAACACCTCAAATTAGGGTGACTAAAGCAACCAAGAAAAAAAAAAAAAGAAAGCAGTTTAGCATGATGTGAAATTATGCTGTGCTCATTTTTCTCTTTAACTTTGTTTTCAGTTTGTAATTAGCAGTTCATTGTGTGCTCTGCTAGAATCACAGTGTTTCATTTTCAGCACAAAGAGTGACTCAGGCAAGCAGCACCACTGAATAGCAAGGAGAGTGCCATAGACAAACTCCTGGGTGCTCAGGGCTACCAGGCCATACTCCCCATCTCCCTGATGGTGTCAAGTGTGCAGCCACAGATAGGTTTTTCTCTGTGGGGTGTTAGCCAAAACCTCTTCTCCTCCAGCCCTTAATAAGGAATGACACAGCTTCCAGGCTACTGTCACCTCTGATACCTCGCCTGCCATTTAGTTTTCTGGAAGCAAAAGTTAACTTTGCCTTCCTCTGGGTGAAGAATGGGGTGTGATGCACATACATACACATTAAATTCCTTATTTAAAATCAAATCCTTTGCCACAAGAATATTTTAATGACATTTTGTGTCAGACACCACCACCATAGATTGCTTCCTCTGTATCCTGGAAAACATTTGCCCCCAGTTTTCAGGCAAGCAGCCTGTCCCTGTACTATTGGTCTGCTCCAAAACTTCAAGATAGTGATAGAAAGAGGAAAAAACCCGACAAAACCCAACACCTCTAACTCTCCCACGCTGATTTTAGTACACATTATGCTAGCTGGTAGACTAGGCTTTTGTACCAGAGGAGATTACCCAGGATCTGCAGTAGCACAGACAAGGATGTGCATGTATTCTGCTGCCTATAAATAGGCTCTCCACTTAACAAAAACACAACCCAAACAGCCAGCTGTTAACAACTAGACCACAGAGTCTAGGCAGCAATTGCTGCTTGCTGAATAAATCTATGCAACCTACTCATGCTTCAATTGGCAAATGATGTACAGATTAATGTTTGATGAGAGGTGATAATATTAACATGATCTCTGAAGAGGCAGGAGTGAAACATGCTAAGCATGAAAACAATCTTTGAACTGATGCTCAGCAGGGCTGCGAGTGGGGCTTTCCAGAAGCAAGAATTTTTAACTCACAGCTTGCCACTGGCACTTTGGCAAGAACAGTGGGGACTGTCAAAGAGAGGAAGGCCATCCCCACACCTAGGGGACTGTCTTTGGCTTGCAGCCAACCTCTCTCACAGGTTTCTTTGGTGATCAGTTGACCGGCTCTGTACTAGAGATTCAGCAGTACCCTGGAATAGCTACAGGGGTATTCCAAGAATGAATGTACTAAAGACAGGACAAGGCCAACTCTTCTCCTAGCCCTAGATACAGTCATTGCAGGGCAGACTTGGGTCAGGGAACAGAAATGCAGACAAAAGTTTGCATTATGCTAAGTTCAGCTGAGTCTGACAGTTTTACAGGAACCAGCCCTCAAAGCTGTACTGCAAGTACTCTGCAAGAAAAGTAGAGTTTGGGTCATGGGAGAGCCAGTGCTTCTGGAAAAGACTTTCTCCTTGGTGCAGACTACTTGCCAGCAGTCAAGAACCTCAGTGCCATTCCAAGTCTAATGTGTTGACCTGAATAAGGCAGGACAGAGATTGACAAGGCCAGCCTGGTTTGAGTTCCTAATTCAAAAAACCAGCCAAACAAAACACCATACCACCAAAATCCAAACAAACCAACAGCATCAAAACCAACTCCTTCAGTAAAATGTCCAAAACCTGCCTTAAGGCAGATTTTGATAATCATTTGGTCCAAAAGGCTGAGCAAGATGACCCCCACAATTGGGCTGGGGCCCCCTTATGGAGAACACAGTCCTTCTGCAGAAGCTGTGCCATGACAAACTGGTGGCTGACACACATGGACTTCATTTCAGTTCTGTGGCTGAGCTGGAGTTGAAGCTGCTGATTCATCTGGCTTGTATCACCTGTGCCAGAAGGTCTACACTCCTGGCAGGAATGTCTACTTTTAAGTGTTTGAACCAGCCACACAACAGAGGTCCCCTCATCACATGAAACAGCAGCTTGGACATCAGAATATCCATGTAAATAAACCACAGCAGAACTGTACCAATGTCTTGCTTTTTTTTTTCTTTCAAATTAGGGTAACAAGAAGGAAAATCTTTACAGCTTAGTTATTTAAGCCCTGAGATATTTTCCATTAAGTATGCCAATACAGAGTCCAGATTCAGGCCAGGCTTAGACTGCAACAACTTCACAGACTTCCGAAGCAAGACTCCGCTTTAGGTAAGCAAAGCAGAATTATGCCGAGCATTTGGAGACAGCAACTATTACAGAAAGAATCCAAAAAATTCATACACATCCAGAATGACCCAACAAAAAACTTAGAAATCCCTTAATCAGGCACTGCTGAATTTAGCCATGGTAAATCCAAATTGCATCCTCTTCCTTCTCCACCTTGCTTTCAGCCAGAGGTTACTGCTCCTGTAACAGGAGTGGAAAAACACTGCTCTTTTATGTAGTCTTCACAGGCAGCTTATGACAAAAATATAAGGCTGTATGCAAGAATATAAGGCTATAAAAGATTACAGCAAACCCTGCCAGTTCTTACCTGTCAGAGCTCTTAGAGAAAACTACTAAGGCCACACTTTGAAATTTATTTTAGCGCTATTTTTTTACAGGCTGTCATAAAGTTTATGAAGGACAGAGTGCTTAGTCTTTCACCATCCAGTATGGACACCCGCTAGCTAAGGGCAAACTGTGTTGTAAAGTTTGCATAAAATGACAAACTGCATTAAAAGCTTGAAATGCTTTTCAGAGGAAGCTAAATATAAGTCAATATATCTTAGAAGAAAAGCATGGGGGTAGGGGAGGTGATTGATGGTGGAAGGTCAGAGGACACTTTTTACTTCTTTTTGGCTGTGAGGCTCTCACCTGGGAACTGGTTTTGGCATCCAAAGATAGTTTTTCCGGAGTGCACATCAGCTAACAGTCAGTTCTAGAACAGGCTGAGTGTGAAACACCTTGAGAAGCTGACATTGTATCAATAAGCCATGTGTTCTCCTAAATGGCCGCAACAGGAGTCCCTTTTAAACAACAGGAGAAATTATCATGGATATTGAAAGGCTGAACAATTACTTAATTTACTCTGAAGAGAAACATTACTAGTACCATTATGTTGGTCACATGTTAAACTATGTACAGCACCTGAAGATCTATGGTGACGGGTAATTTAAACTAAATCACAGTCCCAAATGGTCTGAAATCCATTTGCAATATTCCTCTGCAAGAATGCAAGTTTCAGAGCTGAAAACATGACGAATGACTTCATTGATATTTTTCATCTTTATAACGTGAATGCAACTGAAAATTCTTGCTCACAAATGTACAATAAAATATAATTTCTACTCCCACTATGCATTATTATAAATGCACCAGTACAAATTGCTAAAGCATTGCCCAACAAGGCTTTTATAAAATTCATAAAGGCTGGCTTCTTCAAAGGTCTTCAAACTGCATTGAAATCCCTAATTTTCAAATGTTTTTCTGTGTGTATTTCAGTTTTGGAAAAAAAACCCCAAAACCAGGTAAACAGAGTAAGCTGCAATTATGCTTTGCTTTTACAATAACTCTAGCACTTCTAATCAGGAAAATGCAGATATTGGATGCTCTTGCCAAGTTTAAACAGTTTTACATTTTACATATCTACTCTCTGATAACTGCTGAAATAATGTTCTTTAGTAACTAACTCACGAAATTCCACGTGTTATCACCCTCAACAACAGCATTTTCTTGGGCACACTAACTTCTTTTTTGCAATAATGAAGCTAGTCTGGAGAGAAGAAATACACAAATGCACACTAAGAAAAGGCATAAAAATTCCAACAAACATCAGCCATGAAATTTTTCTAGAAAAATGAGCAATTGAAATACAGGAGGCAAGATTTCTACTGTGTGTTTGCATTTTGCTTTTTCCCTTTACTGCAGAAACAAACTGTTCTGTTGCACTCACATGGCTCTTCACCCGGTACACTTGCAAAACCCAAAGCCATTTGTAGAGGGAAATCAGCAGAGCAGCTGTCAACAGAAGAGTAAATGTGATGGTCCTGGTGTCAGCACCCAAGCAAAATACTGACTTTGGAACTCCAGCAACCTGACAAGACTGTGAAAGCTCACCGCAACCTTTTGTTGTAAGGTTTCACGTTAGGATTTAATCTCCAATTGATCACACGTGTCAGAAAAGCATGAGATTGTTGTTAGTGCTTAGGAATGCAGCATCTTGTGCATAGAGAGAGGCAGTACCTGGTCAGAATCTGTTAAATCTTCAGCAAAGGGGTTTGAGCTGGAGTAAAGATGCAAGTCTTTTGCTATCTCTACACAGGGGACATTTTCCATTCGGACTACCAGCTACTACATTTCAGTGCCCACTCTTCTGGGCACCTGACAGAAACAGCCCAGGCTTTGCATTGTAGTGTTTATTTCTAAAGCTGGAATTTCAAGCATTTACAGTTACAGGGCATAGCTTTATGAGCTCTTCTCCAATGAAATAATTTTTGTTGTTTGGTTTTAGACTGCTCCCCAGCACAACCTTGCTGACTTCTTTAAAAAAGCATGAAGCTGTGTCTGTGCTCCTCTGGTGGTACTAGTTTGTCATCAGTCCTCACTTAATAAATTAGCAAAGTCATCCATGAAGTGAGCTGGAGAAGCAGCATCGTCCTGTGCTCTCTTGTGCAATGCTGCAGCACACTACTAAAAATAGCTGCTGCCTTTCACTCCAGAGATGGAAGCTTCCTGAGAACAAGGCATTTCTGTACTCGGGGTACATGCACAATATGCAGCACACTGGTATATCACTACTTGTCCATATGTAAAGTGAATAGATTTGCAATATTTCCCCAAACAGAAAGCTGTCCCAGCCACACAGCAAGAATGTTTCTAGTAAACACTCTTCGGCCTCCGCCCCACAGGCTTGAGCAGTTGCATTTTAACTCATGTTTTTTTAATTTTATTTCCACAACTGCCAAAGCAGTTCCATGTTTCTGCTAATCTTTTTTGAAATAGAAGAAAGTGAAAAACGTTTCAGGAGAAATTTTGGAACATCTTCAGATATGTTTTTTTAAAAAAACATATTTTGTTTAAGTAGAAGCAAACAACAAGTTTTTGATCTCAGCTCTCACATACAAATCTGGACCACTCTACATTTAGATGGAAAAATGGAATCAGTCTATTTCTGAACAGAACTGGCTCTGGGCAAGGATAGGCAAAGCATGAAAGCTGCTCACTCAGAACAGGGCAGAAGCTGGAGGGATGTTCCCTGGGCAAAGGGAAAGGATGCACTGAATCAAGGGATGGAAGAAGTGATCACAAAGGGTTCAAATATGGATACAGGACTATGAACCAGCCTGGGAGTCTGAAGGAATTTGCTATTGAGCAGAGAAGCAAAGCTGTGGCACAGCTTCTTTAGAAGCTCTGACAATTTTTCATTAAACATCTGCTAAAACAGTATTTGACCACTGTGTCAAAAGGACATTTCTGATGTGTGACTCCCAGTAAGGACAAACTGCATTTGGCAAAGCAGTAAGCCACTCTCTGCCCCATGCTTCTACAGACACAGGAGATGAGGAATGCTGGCTCCCCTCACTGCACAGCCAGTCTCTCAGCAGCACAGAAATGCCACCAGGAACTAGTAGCTCCTTACCTCACCACTTCTGCCTGCCAAGAAAGCATGAGAGCCCAGTGCTTTGCCTGTTCAAATTCAGGAAAAAGGTGTTTGAAGAGCTTTGCTCAGCACAGCCAGCATTCTGTGAGCAGTGGCAGAGCTCTAATTAACTGCACAGACTTCATCTTAGCATTTTTAAAATGTTTTAAAAGAAATTTTAAAAGTACATGAATACTCCCAGTTAATCCATAAGGCAAAGAGCTGAATCACTGACTCTGACAAGGCAGTCCCTGGAAAGCAGATAGATATGTCATACACTCCATTTCTCATTCCAGGAGCATCCCAAGTCCAATGTGTAGCAAGCAGCTCTATATGCATATAAGCTGAAAGGAGAATGCCAGTTTCCAACACCCAGGAGGAATGTTCAAATCTGGAGTCTAATTAACTTCACAAATCTCCTTCACCCCTAGTGTAGGAAAGTTACAAAGGAAGATTGACTTGACTGCATGCCAGACATGCAGATTCCAAACAACGACATTTCCCCTGAGCCCTTCCATGAAGCCCAAACTGCAGTCAGGACAAGCAAGGACACCAGCTCACCCAGGCTTCAGGGCTGTCCACCAGCCTGGGTCACTTCAGAGGCAGGTGGTGCTCTCTTGGGACTGCGCTTTTCCAGGAGCAGAGCTGTTCTGTCCCACAAAAGGAGCTCTAGCATCACAACAGAGCAAGGCTGATGTCTAGAACATTCCTAGTCCATTCCAGCAACTACAGGTGCTTGAGATCACAGGCCAATTTCATTCCCTTCAGAATAACTTGCCCCTAACCACAGTCTTATCCTAGTGATGAGGTGAAGCTACATCCACACTTCCTTCTCCATAAGCACAGCATCTACCTTGTACCCAGGATTGGAGAAGTATTGCCAAGAGATCCTCTTGTTACATATCCCTCTGACCACACATGTGAGCACATCTGCAGGTTGGGCAGAAAAGTGATTGAGAGCAGCCCTGCAGAGAAAGACTTGGGGGTAATGGTTGAGGAAAAACTCACATGAGTGCAGTGTGTGCTCGCAGCCCAGAAACCCAATGGAATCCTGGGCTGCATCCAAAGGAGAGCGGCCAGCAGGGCGAGGGAGGGGATTCTGCCCCTCTGCTCTGGTGAGGACCTCACCAAGAGTGCTGCATCCAGCTCTGGGTTCCCCAAAATAAGAAGGACATGGAATGTTGGAGCAAGTCCACAAAGCTGATCAGAGGACTGCCCTATGAAGGCTGAGAACATTGAGGCTGTTCAGCCTGGGGAAGAGAAGGTTGTGTGGATACCTCATAGAAACCTTCCAGTATTTGCAGTGGATCTACAGGGAAGCCAAAGAGGGACTCTTTGTCAGGAACTGTAGTGATAGGACAAGGACTAATGGGTATAAATTGAAAGAGGGGGTATTTAAATTAGAGATTAGAAGAAATTCTTTACTGTGAGAATGGTGAGACCCTGGAATAAGTTACCCAGAGAAACTGTGAATGCCCCAACCCTGACAGTGTTTGAGGCCAGGTTAGATAAGGCCTTGGGCAACCTGGTCTAGTGGGAGGCATCTCTGTCCATGGCAGGAGTATTTGGACTAAATAATCCTTAAGGTCCCCTCCAAACCTTAACATTCTGTGATTCTAAGAGCATTCCCTATTCTGACAGGACTTTGGTTTGCCCCTGTGTAGGGGTTTGCACTTCCAGGTTCCTGTATTCCCTTAGGAAAGTGTACTTCAGCTTAGTTCAGCAGTTTAAGAGGAAAAGCTTGGCAATTTCTACTGTACCTTTGAGAACTTACTGGCTTAAAATCTGATGTCAAACTTGATGTCATCAAGTGATCTAGGTAAAATGGTATGGTTCTGAAAAGGCCTGGGGAAAAGGCCAACTCAGCCCAAACTGATGCAACACTTCTGAACTGTTCCCAACCCACCCAATTAATGTGCATTGAATATTTTTGGAAAACAGATGCCACTACGAATTATTTCATACCTGCATGGTGTCGAGTCTGCAAGGACTCTTCAATGACAGAAACACAGGCTTTCTCAGAAAACAGTGACATCCACCAATTCAAATAGGATCTCACTGAGACCAGTAGACATATTCAAAAGACTCATAGACAATTTCAGCGAGGTGGAAAAGGCCTGGTGTATTCAGATTGAAAGCAAAAGGATCTAAAATAGCCATGAGGAGCTTTCATCAAGATCTGCTTGAGAGAGGAGCAGGAATTTTTTGCTTGGGAGGGGGGAAGAGAATACAGAGAGATGCAGATGTACTTCAGATAAGCACCACCCTTAAGCTTTATGGAGTTTTTTCCTAGTTGGATAGGAAAGAAAATGCTCTTGTACCTCTCAGGCAAGCTGTGTTCTGTAGAGAACTGGATGCAAAGGTGGGACACAACATGGAGGTTCTAAACACCATGAAGATCCGTCCTTCAAAACTTACAGTCAAATACCTGTGCCCCCACGTACACACACACAATTAGCACTTCACCATATTACAACTGAAATCATGAGAAGCCAGTCTGAATCCTTGTTCAAGAGAGCAACCAGGCAAAAGTTGCCTTGAACATGACATTCCCTGCTCTCAACTAAGTAGCACAGTTCCTGACTCTACTAGTAATTAATAAGCAGAATTAACTTTTATTTGCTGGACAGGAAGGTAAGCAGCAAGTTTTAACAGAAATTCCCATTTCCTATTTGTCAGCCTTTTCTTAAACTGTTCCGTGTTCATGAGAAACTTCCAACTCCAAAGAGAACACTTTAAGCACCCCAACTCCTAGTAGCAATTCAAGCAGGGTTTCAGTGCTATTCACTTGAATAGCATTCAGTCAGTCAGGGAAGCTGAAACAATAACATATGTGAAACAGCTTGAATCTTGAAGATATGATCTATACAGAATTAGTTAACAGAATTTTTTTCTTTAAACCCACACACTCACCATAACATTCATTTAGTAAATCTGAATAAGAACTGCATTCAAGAGAACACAATCTGCATGCGAACATTCTGCGAAGAGAAGAATGAATTCCATGAATCAATAATTTGCTTCAATTGTCTTGGTTCTGTTTACTATCGACACTGTTTGATGAGTCTTAACTTATTAATGTTGGACATCCTCTCTTTTAAATCTCAGTATAAGGCTCTGAGTGAACACAGTCTGTGTTTACTTCCAAGATAATTCAGCAACTGCCGAAGAGTTTTCCAGACTGAGATGAACTTTATATATCTGCTGTCATAAGTTCAGAAAAAAAAATATTTCTGCATCATGCCAATTTGAGGCAAGAGGCCCTTCATTCAATATCTCTTATTTTGCAAAACAATACTTTTTATATTATGTTGATATCATATATAGTATTGTAGTTAACATTAACATAATAATGATGACATATGTGCTATTACCATTACAACGTTGGCGTGTTGATTTTTAATATTGACAGAGCTGCCCGAAATATCTACTGTTTACAACATTTGTTCTAGCTAAAGAGATTTGGTAGCATTTGCTAATCAACTGCAACCACTTCCCACCCATAAACTGATGCAAATAAGGAAAAAAAAAACAGCTAGAGGGATCCAAAGACATAAACACTTTTACTTATAACTCTGTAAAGAGAAATCCCTCTCTCTCTCTCTCCATATGGCTTTCTCTTGGCTCTTAATCATCTTTTCATTGGCTTCCAGCTGGCTGTCTCACTATCAAGACCAACTTGCTATGCCAAAGTCAGGCTCAGAAAGATGAGAGCTGCAGAGTGGCATGACTGGATGCAGCAGTTTTTACTAGGGGCAAGTCTAGCATAAAGGGTGCATAGCAGGGTCACTTCACTTGCCTCAAAAAGCAGGCACTGCTGTGTTCCCAAAACACAGCAGCAGGTCTATGTTCACACTTTTTAGTAGCGGGAGCAAAGAGCAACTACTACAATTGAAGCTACAGGGAAATTCTGCAGGCAGAAGTGTAATTACCTGAGTGGGAATTCTGGCAGAAAACCCAGACCTCTTTCTCTCCTTAAATAGAAACAAATACTGTGCAGTCACCATGGAGAGATTACGTACAGAATTTGGATCACATACAGCACTGAAATACAACACACACACAAGAAAACCAGCTCCATGGCTGGCTCAGCAAGGCACAACCAAGTCGGGTCTCCACTGACTACAGCCACCATTTTAGCCATCATCCCAGTCTTACAAATATTAAGCTATCTGTCAAAATTCACGCTCTGCATTAAAGGCCAGCTCTGCAAGCTGTTTAGCCCATCTGGGAGTACCTAGAGCCGGACATGACATGAATAAGACAGAGATGGAAGCACTCACAAATTGATCTACCACCACCCAGGTAAGATTTTAAATTAAGAATAGAAGAAAACCACAGGGAAATAAACATCATATAGTGCCTGTATGTGAAGGCCTCTTTGGATTTAGCTAAGCAGCCACTGAAGTGCAGTAGTTCTTGTACAGTCTGTAGAGGCTTTGACTTGCAAAAATTCTTGGTTTTGGTCCATGTCCAATATCTTTGGTTTCCAGTCATCCTGTGCATCCAAGCCTACCTCCTCACCTCTCTCTCTAGCCCTTCCTTCCACTCATTCCACAAGCCAGCTCATTTTTTTGCCTACTCCCCAGCAACCTCCAGACTCAATCCCAGCTTCAGCCCCGCTCTCCAGGGGTGGAACGTTCCCCCTCTATTCCGTCACCCATGTCCCCAAGCCTCCTTCTTGGGCCTGTGATAGCACCCCAGGGGGAGTCACCAGAACACAGGGAAAACAAGCACACTTTTCCTTCTTCAAGCACAGTATGGACTGCAGTTTTGCAGTCTTTTTGGCTTAAAACTCCCCTCCAAATGACTACTTGTGCTCAGTAGTTGTCAGGGCACTTCCTCTTTAGCCGCCTAACTATTCAGTCCTGTTTTCAAAGAGAAATATGGCTGCTCAGAGTCCCTGAAAAATACACCATCACTTTCTATTCTTCATTGTCAGCAGGACTGTTACCAGACTAATCTCAGAAATTTGCCTCTCCCTTTCAAACCAGCCAACCTTTGCTTCATTAATAGTTGCAGTCAGCTTCCAAACCTTAAAAGAATGTTTTTTATCTGCATACATGTCAGGGTGTGATACTAAATGGGAAATTGTTCACTTAGCAGGACTGGCAAAGCCTTGCTGTGTGTCAGAAATGCCATTCCATGGAGAGTACTTTTCTCCCCTCTCTGCAGAAGGTCACTAATTTAGGTGCATAAAACAGAGACGGCTGATAAGGTCACAGATACCAAGATGTCCTGCCTACCATTTAGTTTTCCCAAGCATCCTGCAAGCCATCAAACAGCTTCAGATTTGGAAGTTTTGAAAACAACTCTCCTCGTTTAAAAATAATCATACATTTCAATTTTCTCCAAATACCACTAGCAATTAAAGAAACAGCTTTCTGATTTTGTAGTGATTATTCCCCAGCATGCACATCCCTGTGACTGGCCTTTTTTTCATTCTCATCAGACAAAGCATGGAGAGGCCTGCACCTTTTCCCCCCCCTTCCCGCCATTACTGGCCTTCTCACAGCTCCTCTTTCTCTCCAGTTTCCATGTTGTGCTTCATATAGGCTCCATTCCATGGGTCTTCTTAAAGGGAAATATCTTAATTTGTATTTATGAAAATCTGCTATTTTTTCACATAGCACACATCCTGCTGCCTTGACTGTACTGAAACTTGCTTATTTTTAATGTTACATATTAATGAAAATCTGCTAAAATGAGAGAAAGGAATTTCTATCGTCAGTCAGCATCAGCATGAGAGCAGTCTGCTCTTGAAAGCCTCTAGCTCCAATTGTTCAAAAACATACTGTTCACCATGTCAGCTGAATCATGTGCATCAGAAATTAAAAGTTCAGGCTCTAAGAGCACAAATCCTGTTGAGATCTGAGGAAGTTCTTTGCCATAAATATTAATGAGGGCCAATTTCATGCCACTTGTTACATCCCATGTACACTTACTTCTTCAAACTATCACTTGTCTTGTCTTTTATGTGCCAATAATCAATTTGTAAAGCATAAATCATAAAGCTTACCTAGTTTTTGATTATGCTACAGCCTAGGATTTTGCACTTAATCAATTTTCTTACTTTGATAAGTGACGTTATTTCCATTTTATCATCTTATCTGTGTTTGAAGGAACAAATAAAAGTCACCTCTTTAAAAGATGAAATTTTAATCTATTATTTACTTAAAACCAAGTTTTAGAACTGCACCACCACAGCAAGCATTTAATCAGAAATGCAAACAAGAAGCTCAACCTGTACATCCTGTTCTGCCCTTCATCAAGCATCAATCACATTTCGGCATTACCACATGCAATCTCCAAACATCTGCTAAAGAGAGAAGAAAGAACAGCAGCAACAACAAAATACCCACACACCAAAAGGTTACTTGACTTGCATTCTGTGTGCATTCAGACTGAACACAAGAGTCAAGTCCCTGTTGATCAGGGATGAGAAAGGAACAAGATGTCTTGGAAGACAGCTGTTTCTCGAGGGACAGCAGGTGCACATTTGAGTGCCTTGCAGCACCAGGAGGCCGGCGCAGGTAGGTACAGCCACACGCGTGCTCCGGGCTCGGCACAGGCACTGCCTAGAGAGAACCTGGGAGCCCTGCAGGAACCTTAAGGCAGCGCTTTGCACAGTCAGGCAGGGCGCTCTGGGGCAGGGAAGATCACTTCAGGCTCCCTGCCATGCAAATGAGTTTATTCAGCTTTCCAAGCAGAGCAGCTGAGAGCTTGGACTGGAGACAAGAGGAATGCAGAAGGCTGCCTGCAGCCAGCCGGCCAGAGTGATCTCTTAGGCTGGAGTCACACTGTCTCAGCAGGGGGGTTCATTCGATTCTGAAAGTCCACTGGCCTTACTATTTAAAAGAGGCATTAGTCATGTAAACATCTCAGTTTCTCATAAATACACAGAAAATATGACAAGTTTTAAAGAAATGTTGCCACAAGTCAGAGTAAGGTCATAAAGTGATACTAATTTGTTACCAGGGTCCCAGGAAGTTAAAAAAAAAAAATTCCTCATTGTTATTAACAATTACTTGAGCTTTTGCTCCCCTTCAAAAGGTTTTGAATCCTTAGTTCATACAGAGAGTCTTTCATGTAAATATTTGGGGGGAAAATATGCTCTTTCTCCTAACTATAACTAGCTGATGATGCTAGCACAAGTGACCCAAGTCATGATCTTCTACTGACAGCACTGACTTAACATTTCTCGGCTATCTTTTATAACAACCTCTTGAAAGCATAAACTATGGCTGCTTTTTTCTTTTTTAAAATCTCCTACAGACATCTACTTCTAAGGATGTGAACAGACTCAAACAGTAATCAAGAAATTGTACAATGATCTCAAAGGATGCTTAAAACATTTTCCCTAGCCTGTCCCTGTCTCCCGATGTCATTTTCTCTCATTTAGAAGCTTGCCTTACTGCCTGAAATCCCAGATTTAGAACTGATCTTTTTCCATGGCTAATGGTGTTGAAGTATACTTAACAAATTCAACCAGACATTGAAATATGTGTGTTTTACATGACAGTATCTTGTTCATCAAACTGCTTGAGTTCCCACTGGAGGCTCACTAACACCCTGAATGCCCTATAGAGACTTGGGACTCCAAGACCAGCATCCCAGCTCAACAGACGAAACATACTCCCTCTCATCTTCTGAGAGGAGGATCTGGACAAGGACAGTGATGTCTGTATGCCAGGACATAAGCAGAAAGCTTTCTGTGGAGTTATTTATTGTAGAAACAGGCCCTGGCAACAGTTAGACTCCATGGTGATAACAAATAACCAGGCTCTCAAGGAAGACTTTGGCATTCCTAATCCCTGAACTTGCAGCAAGGAGCAGATGGTCACAACTTCACCCTGGGCTACAACATTTCTATCCAGGCTGCAGTGGCAGAGCTGCCTTCTGAGGGCCTACAGAACAACCAGGGAGTCAAAAGCCAGGTGGTGCCCTCTTTCCCCATGGACTCTGTCTGAAATACATTAGGAGATGCTTTAGCACACGAGTGTACCAGGAGGACATGGGCACACAGAAACATGGTTTTGCTGATGTTAGGGGTAGCTCTGGCTCTGTCAGGGAGCTGTTAAGGAGAAAGGCTGTCAGTCACTCAGCTCCGTGCAATCCTTCTGCTACAGGGAAAGCAGATTCACCATTTGGCCACATGCATGATCTGATTTCAAAGCACCTGAAAAGTTGATTTTCACAGTCTGTCCCACTTGCCTCATTAAAGATACAATTATAGACATTTATCTCTAACACCAGTGATGAATTTTTTCATTACAACACTGCAGCAAGGTGGATTTTGCCTCAAAAAGTTATTTTGAGGCAGGGGGCTTATATAGATGCAAATATTATGTGTGTATATATGTATGTATAAATATTATGTACAAATATTGTGTGTGTATATATATATATATATATGTATATATGTGAAGCCACTTTGTGAAGCTTAGAAAGTTGAGTTGGCTTAAGCCCAAACATCCAGAGAAGAGACAAATAACATCTAGGCTCTAATCCTCCATTATTAGGAGGTTCAAAGCTATTGCTTAGAAGGTGCACAGGCTAACACCTTACCAAGTGCTAATTTAAAACTCAGTATTAAATTTGTAACCAATGTTCTGCACACAGAAGGCCCTTAAAGTACTGAAACAATACTCTCAATAGAGTCAAATGGATTGTGGCCACATTTAAGCTTAAAGTTATGCTTTGTTTTGAAATTGGTAAATAAAAAATGAATTTTGAAATGGTCCAAGAGACCTTCACTCACCATCCACCTGTGACAGAACATGGATAAGATCAGGAATGCCTCTGTCTTCCACTGTACTCTGAACCTCACAGTTCTATAGGAATAGTCTAGATAGCTCCTTACATGTTTAGAAGTCCAAGGAACTTTTCTCATTTGTTTCTTGATCTTGCTGTAGACTAGAAATGACAGCATTGATGGAACAGAGAGAGACCCTCACAGGTTGGGGCAGCTTGACTAAAAGGGACTTTGAAGAATAGAGCCAAACTTGAAGATGAGACAAGTGAGAAAATCTACCCCGAGGAGCCACGATGAAGATTTACTTCTTTTCAGATAACCCAAGCACAGGTTAACAATAAGTGAAGCTCGTAACAGCTTCACAAACACAGATCTAGGAGGAAATAATCTTGAAGTTCTATTGCTACAGCCAACTTCCACACTAGGAATTGTTCATACTGTGACACCATGCAGACTGAGCTCTTAGCACTGGTTTAAAACCATGCCATAGTAACACAGAGTAGCTGATGATTATGTTCTTCAGCATGACTCAACCCTCACTACCAGAAGAAGAAGCAGGGTCTGCACTTTTCTTGACAGATGCCTGAAACAGACCAGGAGAACAAACCCAGCCTTGTCCCCAGAGGTAGCCCTCTCTAACTGAGATTACAGTACATTGGGAAGGGAGGTTGCCCCAGGAGGGCTCTCAGTCTGGTGTTACAATGAGCCAGTTTTTACTGCAGCCAATACAATGCCCTGACAAGCAGCAGGTAGAGACAGAAAGTAAATACCCTGTTATTTCTTCACATTTGCAACCAGAGGTTGCAAGGCCGGTTATAATATTAAAAAAATAAAAACCATAAAAACTCCAGAAATCATCATGGCAACAAGCAAATGTGTGCAAAGAATTCTTTTCTTTCAAATGCAAGTGAGCACTTAAACCCAAACTTTTCTATAATCTTAGGATACCATTGCAGTAAGAGTTGCTAATGGAAAAGCAGCACCATTTTTTGGTTTATTTGAGCCCCCTTATTTCAAAGTTTAACTCTTGTATTTTTCAAGTGCTGTGAACACCTTATGTTTCACAAATACGCTAAATGGAGTATCTACAGTGGTTGGTTACTCTTTATAATACATAAAAGTTGTAACAAAGTATTTTAAATAGAACACAAAAAGAGTAATTAGTGGTGTTTGATAATCATTAAAAAGACTTAACTCCCAATATCACAGAAGGATGTGATGAAAGGATTTTATTTCATATTGAACAAAATTATTTGCTTGTTCTGAAATGGTTTCATTTAACCTCCCTTTCCTCCCACTTTCTAAAGGATAATTTCACAGGAAATTTCTAAACAGAAAGTTTTGAGATCATGCTACAATCTTCTTTTTCAACACCAAAAAAAGACATACCATACCAAGATACTTCAACCAGATTTTTCTCCTGAATGGATTGGTAAAACCAATACAAATTCACATCACTTGTCAGCATTGCCCACTCATCCTGCTTTTATTTTTTGCCAGAATGCATTTTGCTGTATACTGGCTTCTGACATTTGCATGCTCTGACTGACAGCTGAACCCCAGTGCTTTTTGGGTAACTGGTTCGGTTATTTTAGGAGCAGTACAGAGTCAGCTACAGAGTGGTAGATGTTCTGTATTTTTGTTTTACAACTGAAAAATAAGACAACGTTGTCATACTCACTCTGCTTATGAAGACTGGCAGACATCAAATATCTGCAATTTTGATTTGGTCCAGGCATTTGTCATACAAGAGCTCTCACTTCTGCCAATAGAGACTGGGCAGATGGCAGAACTGTCAGCTGAGGGCTTCAAAACACGATGGGTCTTGGCCTTAAAGTTGCTCATTGTTTATTCATGTCTAATATGTGGAAGCTAAACAGACGCTCAGAAGAGTTATCAAATAACTTGTTTTTTAGTCCTAATGCTGTCTATAAATATATAATTGTTGAAATGCTTATGATCAGACGCAAATGTAGCAATGCTGTTGCAACAAAAATCACATACCACAAAAATCCATGAAAGTTTGGGTTTATTTAACAGACAAATATAGTGATCTTTACAACATGGCTCATTAAAAGGCTTGTACTACACCACCCTAGCCTGGCTTTCTTCAACCAGATCACAGAATCCTTAAGAATTAAAACTACCAAGAGCTCCTATGGACCCTCTTTGGGAACAGGCTCAAAAACTGGCTTCACAGGTCTTCAGCATAAGCTGCCATGCTTTCCAGAATGTACCCCTCTGGGTGTAACTGGACTAGGCACCTGCACCATTCTTCAAGCCACTAAAATGTTTACTGCAAACTTTAAGCAGTGAGGAGAGGCACCAGCTGGCCTTCTTCACTGGACAGTCTCACTCTATGCAACATCTTAGACAAAAACTCTGGCATTGGAAACACATCATGAAGCTTTCCTTGAATGCCAAGTGCTATACAAGTATTGAGTTTTAATGTCTACATCTTTTGAAGACACACTGCTCACCAATGAGTTCATCAGTAAACCATCACCCTTAGAGGAAACAGAGAGGCAAAAACCATCATTCTTGAGGAGTTGAGGATGCAGGGAATAATCAAGAGTCAAAGTACCACTGCCAGAACTGTAGAAGCGTATGAGAACAAGGTGAGTGTCACATGAAACAGGACTCCTGCTGCAGCTCTGACTCTGCTGTGAGCACCCTGAGATGCAGCTTTTGCACACTAAAAGCATCATTACACATTCCTCCTCTAAGACTTTTAGAAGCAAGTTGTTTAACAGAGAACTGCATTGTAGGATCGTTAATACAACAGAAGTTGGCAATAGTTTCCAGTTGTTTACAGTTTCTGGGCTTGTTTCAAATGTGGACAAAGGAAATAACAGTACTAATAACTTGCTCTTTGAAAAACTCACTGGAAGTGCATGCCAGTAAGGGATACAAGCTTGCTTCTCAGGCCCATGAAACTAGAAATGCTGCTATCAGGACTTAAAATGGCACTTAAATTAAGACATCAGAAATGTCTAATAGCAACACTTCTGAGAAATCTACAATTCATTTTTGATTTCAACATAAGAAACCATTACAAAATTGATTTTTAAAAAAAAATACAGAACTGATATTTGACAAAGAAGCTAGTGCCCATTTTCTTTGCATTCTGAATGACGACCTGTGGTTTATTTTGGCTTCTGAACTCAAGTTTTTTATTTTGTTGTCAAGCATTGTGTTGAGGATCAGATGCCGATGCCTCTCCTAGATAGGCTTTTGAGTACAGATGTCAGGAAAGAGAAGGTCTGCAGGACACCTGTAAGCAGTTTAAGACCTGTATGGATATGCATTGTTCAAAGCATGATCCCACCACTGTTTGAACGCTGGAACAATTCAAGCTTAAACCTGGGATGATTCTGAGTAACTTTATCATTTGAGGGAAGCCATTCACACATCTCTAACCTCAGCCACTTATATTGTTGAAAAGAAAAATCAAACAGAAACTTTAATATTCTGTGATTCTGCAATGAGAAGGACTAAACAAGCAAGGGCTGCATTACAGTCTGGCCACTGCTGCTGCCTAGCGCATCTCCTTATTACCAGCTCTTTGGAAAATGGGGATAGAGGGTCTCCAAGCACAGCTTATCTATAGCCTTTACTTACTTCACACAGATTTTTGAGTATCCAAGAGGATTGGCCCCTCTGTGGCTAAATTTAGGTAACATACTGCAGGCAGGTTTTTATATTTTTCCCCTTCATAACAGAGGCAAGTGTCTGCTCTTTTTCTCCTATTGTATTAAAAGCTGCCTGGTATTAAATTACACAGACTCTTTTATTGACAGAAACTCTTTGCTATTTCTCCTTAGAGAATTTCTCTTCTCCCAACAGGAAGAAAGCACTTTTTTTAGTCTTAAAATGAGTACAGCTTTTAAAATGAACTTCATATTTTTCACTAACAAAGCCAAATTTTCCAAGCGATACTTTATGTTTGAGCTGGGCCCACTGCTGGGTAGCCTACAAGTGAAAACATAAATCTGTCACTAGCTGTTAACTATTAGCCCTCCCTTAGTAGCAATAGAAAACTCAGCCTGTGCTACCTTCCTTGAGAACAACTTACTCTATTAAAGCCCAAATCCAGCAGATTTCCTCTGAATAGACAGATTAAATGCATCAAACACAGACGCAGTAGAAAAGGTGTAGTACCTGGACATATTGCAAACTACAACATGCAGCTCTGAATTTTGCTCATTAACACACAGGTAAATTCACATCTGAAACTTTGGAACTGACCAGGAATAACCATAAATTTATGCCAAATTTCAGTCCTAGCACTACCTTCAATGAAGAAATGAATCCACAGCCCTCACAACACTATAAAAGATTAGTACAACCAGGTTTGAGATTATTTTTACAGTAATATTGGGCAGAGAACCTTGCTAGAGCTTTCCCTTCCTGTGCATTATTGGAAAAGCAAGGCAACCCCAACATCTGGGAAGAATGATGCATCTGATTCCATGATATCAGAAGGCTAATTAATGTTTACCTTATTATACTATACTATATTACACTACATCTAAACTGACACTGCACAAGCACTCAACAGAATCTCATGACTGACCATCAGGACACAGCTTGCAGAGATTGGTCAAGAAAACAAAACACTCACACCAGAATCCAATTACCAAATCCCTTCAGGTAAACAGTCTTCCATAATGCAATCCACTTGTGCACAAACACAGGCGCAGCAAATGAGATAAGAATTGTTTGGTAATTCTCTTCTCTGCTTCTCTCCGGTTCAGAGAATGTGAATCCCACAGTGCATAGTTCTGCTTCATGTAAGTATCTGCATTCCTTAAGCCTTGGCAGCATTACCCATCTTCTCCAGATTTCCTGCTACAGCCCACACTGTGAAACAGCCACATTAGAAGCTTTGGTCTTCTCGCCATCCCTTACTTTATCCTGAACAAAGCAACTCAAAGCAGTACAGGTTATGATGCCTTGTTATACTTTTTTTCTAAGCATTACTGCTCTAAGGGAGCAGCACCTTTGAGTGCAACATTTCATGGATCTAGCATAACAAAGCCGAGCCATACACACCATGTATAGAGGATAAATCAACCTCTACAATTTTCACAGTGGTTCTTACTAAAAATGCTAGCAGAGACAGAGCTTTTAACTAAGACACAGATATCTAATCTTCTTCCCATTATTACATTTTAGCACCTGCTGGAGGTTGGGGGCAGGGGGAACATCTTTAACCCTTTATTGCTTCAAAGAGATTGTTTATCATGGGATACCTCAAGTTGGAAGAGATCCATAAAAATCATTGAGTCAAACTTCCTGCTTTTTGTAGGAGTACCAAAAACTGGACCACATGACTAAGTGCATTCAGATACTTCTTGAACCTTGACTGGCCTAGTGCCATGACCACTTCCCTGGAGTGCCTGGTCCAATGCCTACCCACCCCTCAACAAGGAACCCTTTTCTAATGCCTAAAGTATCATTGTGATGTCAAACGTGAAAATGTTTAATTCTCACCTCTGAGGAGTAACATCAAACTCTTAATAGACCCCCCTTCTCCCAGAAGTGGCAGGGGTTGAATTACAGGCAGAACAGGATGCCTTAGTGCACTAACAGCTGTAGGATGTCATTTATCAGGTACCTTTTTTCCAAGTCTACTTTTAAAGGCACTCCTACATGTGCAAGCTTTTGGAGAGTAAGCAAAAGCACCAAAAGCTGTCATTTCAAATGGAACGGTCTGTGGGAATTTTATCTCCTTATCATGAGTTATCATTTACAAGGAATGTGCTCAGGTTATTTTAGTGCTTCTTTTGCTGTTAGCTTTCAGTGTGGGTTCATTGAAGCTACGAGGACTCTTGATCTCCAAAACTGTTTAGCTCAAAGACAAGTTCTTTTCTTAGCTTGTATAGACACAGAACAATCTGGAAAGCAACCTGCTTGCTGAATACTCTGCTTTGTTTGGACATATTGGGAAGAATTTTCCAACCATCTCTTTCTATGCAGTCTACAGTTTGTCTTGGGTAAGGAATAACATGGTCAGTGTGCAACACCTTTGTGCTTTCACTGGAATGGTCTTTCTCATTAAAAAGAAGAGTTTCTATTTTCTTTTTAAACCCCTTTTGATTCATTTTTATTATGATTGAACACTGCTTTGTTCAGACTTTTTGTGTCATCTGCATTCAGAATGCCTCCTTTGTATATCAGTTTTCTTCCTACTGATTCATGCTCCACCTTCATCTCACTTCATGAGTCATCTTCGCTACTATTTGCAGCGCTGAACACTTCTGGCAGTGAGGCCTGACTTCTAGAGTTATTTATGGCAATAAAAGGCTGAGGAGCAGATAACTCAGGAAACTTGTAAGAAGATAGTGATTACCTCAACCCTATGTCCTCGGTGTGGGTTTAACACTGCTAAACCTCACATAGAAAATGGCAGAATTCAGCCTCCTGGCTAATCACATAATCACCATATCTTTCAGGACTAAGTGCTGCCCTCAGCAGCAGGGCTGTAGGATTGGGCTGCTCATTTGTATGCAGCAGAGACCAGTGTTATGATTACTAAGCTTCAACAAAACCATTCTTAAATCTCTTCAGCAGTGATAAAGTAACATCTCTAAATCCTCAGGACCTCATTACCAAATCCCCACGTCTACTGGATGTACAGCAACATTGCAAGCTGCACAGACACATCACTCACCAGCAAAGGGGAATTCTCACTGCAGACAACACTCCCTCGTGAGTGAGCACTGAGGTTATTAGCACATCATTACTTCTAGGCTTTTGCTGGTATTGGAGTCCATCACCTCCATGCATGAAAAAAAAAAAAAGGCAGAAGGCAAGCAGCAAAGTGTCACCCCAACAAAAAAATATAACCTGCTGAAGGCTTTTAATGTCTCCACAGAGAGATGCCCTGGCAAAGACACTGAAGAAACCCCCAGCTAGGCTGGAAAAAAATTTGGAAATGAGCAAGTGGGTGATTTTGCAGTGAAGGAGATGAAGCCTTCTGCTGAAGCAAAGAAACAGGTCATCTAATTCTGCTGTGTATTTTTCCTGTGTTTGCTTTATCACCCGAAACCATCTACTTTTTTATAAATCAAGCTAATGCAGATGGTTAATGTACAACCTACTACCAAAATACGATTAACTGCAGTACAGCAGGTCTTGTATTCATCTCAGAGATGTTGCAAGTCCAGGGTTTTTTGCTGAAAGCCTGGAAGATTACTCTAAAAATATTCACAAGAGAGGAAACTTCTGGAGCAGTGTTTTTTTGTTCCTATAGCAAAAGATTCACAGTCCATGGACACCAGAACAAATTGACTAAATTCAGTAATAACTGGAGTAATCTTCTGATCACATTTGGGGTAGAAAGACAGAAAGAACTGCTGTATGTGTTTGACAAATACCTGCTTTCATCCCTCATTACAGAGCATTGTGCATTTTGTTGTTTTGTTCTAGGTTAGGGAAGAGGAACTGAACAAAATGCCACAACACATTATTATAATTTTTCCCCCGCAGAAACTGCTCACCAAACCACAAGGAAACAGACTGAAAAGGACTGCCCAGGTTTTGAAAGCCAGGGAGGTACAGACAGCCTCAGCCCTCACCGTTAGATGCTGAGCCAGGGCTGCTGCTGAAGGAAATAACTGCAGTAGACAGAACAAACAATTGTACTGAGGGGGACACTGTCACTGAGTCTTGGTAACTTACAGCTGCATCAATGAATCAATCTGGGTCTGTCTTGCAAACATAAAGAGCTCCTCTGTTCCCTGCAAATGTCTTTTTTGAGGGCATAAGTAAATGATTTATCATGAGGCGCAGCTGAGTCTTGCTGCTACCTGTCTCACCTGGGAAAAGGTATCTAATCTGTGTGTAACAACACACTAATTAGAAGAAACAGGTGAGAAGAACCAGGAAGAGGCAAATTAGTAATGAGCCAGTCACTAAATTCAAGCACACACACATTATCATGAGTCTATCAAATTTAACTTACACTATTACTATATTATTAAATTTATCCAACTTCTTTAATGGCTCCATAAAAAGATTCCCTGTTCCCAGGGATCAGGAGGTTGGAATCACATTGTATACACACAAGAAGACACAAAAGCAGGAGCACACAGGGAAAAAGCTGGGACCAGCAGGGATCTGGAGCAGTAGAAAAACACGGTGGGACCCTAAGAATTTTAACTTACTGTGCAGAGAGACTGGCAGAGAGGGAAGACCTTCAGACAGTAAGGTGACAACAAGCCCCAAGAACATCTATTTGACAAGCATTGAGCATATGAGGGAAAAACAGAACAGGTACCAAAATTAAAATGCAGAAAACAACTAATGGGCTGAAATGTACAGAGAACACTTGAGTTGCAAGGAGATTACTCTTTCTATTCCAGAGTTGTATGTCTGGTCAGTCTCTTGACTTTGGACTCCTCTATGCCCTACCTTGAATGGGCATAAAACATTTACTACAGCCAGCTCTTCCAAAAAACAAGTACAGCAATTACACCATTTGCAGTCTCCCTGCTATCAGTCCTGCCATCACCTCCTGGTCCATGCCCTCTTCCATTTGGGCCACTGGCTTTGCCCACCTCCCTTCCTCACCAATCTCACACCATGCTCACCTCTGCTCCTGGCCTGGCTTTTTACTTTCTTACCTTCAGCTACAGGTGACACATTCTTCCTTTCCACTTTCCCAGCCAAGGAAATCCAGCTGCAGCACAGGACCACTCTTCTCTCAAATCACAGGCCAGACACTGCAGAACAGATTAAAAGATAGCCCCGATTTTTACAGCTTTGTGACAGTTCTCCTATCACTCTTAGGAATAAAAAAAAGCTTTCCTGCTTTCGCCTCTCTTGACAGACTTGTACTAAATCACTAAGGGGAGGAGCAAGAGATCATCTCGTTTCCTAAGCAGCTGGGTTCCTACCTGAGAACATGAGAAAGGCAGCCCATTACATAGAGCCTACTCTTTCAGCCCACCTCCAGGCCTGGTCCAGTTGGCATGTTTTGCAAAAAAAAAAGTATTAGCAATAGAGAAGAAAACCTGAAAATCACCCTGTGTTGCCTGGAAAGAACAATGGAGAAACAGGAAAATGAGAAAAAACCCCTTAGAAAATAGAGGAACTTAGCTGGTTCAAACCTTTCCAACAACCTGACAAATAGGAAAAGTAAGAGACCTGAGGATACATTCTCTCTACACAGTTAACCCAAGCTGTTCCTTGAATTTTGTTTCTTAGGTACATTTAGCTAAGGTTATCTAGCCAGGTATGGAATAAAAACTGTTGTATGCATATACACACATCCATTCAGACTGTTGCACTGAGTTATCTGCCTGTGCTGGCAATGAAGTTACTCAAGTGCTAATAGTGCCTTGTCATGGTTTCAGAAGGGCAAATGACTGTCTGTTTGCAGCCAATGCTGTTTTTTCCATTATTTCCTGGGCAAGAATTTTAACTCCCTGCAGCACAAAGCCCATAAACTCCTGATGATACAGAGAGAAAAGCACAGCATCAGTAGAAGTGTGTTTTTGTAGCAGGACCACTCATGGTTCTGTCTGGCTCATCTGTGTGTCACACGTGATTGTTAATCTCTCAAATCAACTATTCAGCAAAGATACCTTGGAAAAAGCAATGAGAAGTGTAGGACTAATAGCAGGCTACCTGAGATAAACTTCCTAGAATCAAAGACTTGAGGTGAAACTGGGGCATGGTGTAGATCAGCTGGTGGGCTGAGAAGTGATGTTGTCTAGCTTGTCAGCTTTACCTGGGGAGGGCACAAATCTGTTTCAGAAGTGAAACACTCAATTCTTCATCCTGTGCACATCCAAGGACTTAAGCCCAGAGCAGGTAAGTTTTCCACGTGCATCTATTGGGGCAGGGTTAAAGGTAGGTAGCCTGGTACATGCTTTATGAAGGGGTTGTTGTGTTGTCTGCCTGACCCCCTTAGACCAGGGGGAGTAACATTCTGAATCTTTCTAGGATGCTTTTTGGAAGAGGCTGAACACTGTGTGGAAGGCAACTTCAGAAAAAAACCCCACATGTATTTCTCCTTTTACAATCTTCACAACAACTTTAATTATTGCCTTTATTAGGAGGATCTGCTGAAACCCACAGTTTCATGCTTTTTCATACAATAAGCTTCTGAGCCTCTTCCTGCATTAGAAGATACAAACTCTTGGCTGGGCACACAGTTTAAATATTTTCTGGATTTAGAAATAATTTTAAAATAAAGACCAAATGTCTCTGTTGAGTAAACTAATTTCTGTGTTATTAATAAGAGAAGCAGTTAAAGCCTGCCTTATTGAATTGTGTATTTAACTGAACACTGATCTAACTCCCACTGAAAACATCCATGTCTTTCCATTACTTTCAGTGGATGTTGGACTTCTCTCTTGATGCTTAAAAGAATAGCTAAGCAGGGAGAACTAACTTACATTTCTGAGCAAAGAAACAGCTTGCTGTTTTGACTTAGTTCAAAGGAACAGTACATTGTGAATATTCCTGTGTATAAACTTACACTGAGATGTAGCTGACAACTGCAGGGCTCCTCGCCATGGCTAACAGCTTAAAAAAAGCAGGACAGCAAATAGGTGCCAGGTGTCTGTTTTTAAAATGCCTTCGAGTATTAGATTTCCTCCTGTTTGACTGCTGGATCTCTTACCAAAACCCTTGGAGCACAGTTCAACAGCTCCAATGACTAAGCTCCGTGGACTTGTGTCACAGTCACATTTGCACTACTCCCTGTCCCTTGACAGGTTGAAGAGGCACCAGCAAAGCAATGGAAGCCCACACACCACAGCAACTGTGGAGGAGAGCACTGGTCTCCCTGTCAGTGGCAATTTCTCCTGCTAGCCATGCATGGAGAGAGACACACAAGTCTAGGCAAGGGTAACTTGAGGAGAAGCATCTCTGGAGGTCAACCCAGCCAGGGCTTGCCCTTCTCAGACATAACCATCATGGACCTGTTTCCATAGGAGTAATTTGCCTGAATTTAATCCCTTGATCTTTACCAGAGGGCAGCCAGCTTTCTGAGACTGAACTCGAACTGGCAGAGCAAGCAGGTGAACAGAGTCAGGGCTACAGACGTTTGAGCGCATCAGCATCACTGCTGCAGCCAGAGGATTCCTTCCCCTGCTGTCTGGGGACAAGCCCGCAGTCCCTGCTCGAAACCACGGACGCCCTGTGAGGGGCAGCGAGCCCTTACCTCCCGTAATGTGTGTGGGGAGGCCTTTTGGAGCCTCCTGCTTGCACGATGAAGAAATGGTCGGTGCACGATGCTGTAACGCGTAGTCAAGCTCCTCTGAGCACTCAGGCTTGAGTGCAGCTTGCTGCTCCTGCCCTGGGATTTTCCCTGGAATTCCAACACAAAGCGCCCCCGGCAGGGGTCACCCTGCCCCGCGAAACTCTGTCCCGGCGCCGCTCCCGGCCCCAGCGCTGCCACTGGAGAGGTCAGGTGTTTATTCCTGCCTTTTTTTATTATTTTTTTCCCCCCTGAGCTTCTGAACAGGAAGGGAGAATATTCCGTGCGTGCTGTATTTATGCCGCCGTCCCTTTTAAGTCAGTTTCCTAAGATACCCAGCTAAAAGAAAGATGTGAATAACTTCGTTCACGCTGTCACCAGGAAGAAAAACGGGAGAAAAAAATAGAGTTCCAAGAATACAGAACGACAAGTTCAAGGGAAGTAAAATTATGTATGTACTATCAGTTTGCTTTTTCTCTTACTCCAGAGGCAGCTCTGCCACAGGAAGCAATGCCAGCCATCCTCCTCAGAGATTTTTCCTACAAGAGTCACCTCTGTGGAAGGGAAATGTTCTGTGTGATGCTGAAATGAAGAGGTCAGAGGAAGGGAAAGAAATACTCAAAATAATCAGTGAATCAGGGACCGGTTTTGATTTTTTGTGGGGTAGCATCTGCCTGAAAGAAAGGCAGAAGCCAGGATCCTGTGCTAGTGGGAGCTCGCAGGGCCAGGCTCCTTTGCCTGAGGCTGACACTCGTGTTTGTCCATAGAGCTCATTCCTGGGCAGGTGCGAGTGCTGCCAGAGGTCCCTGTGGAGCATGGTCAGAGTTCCTCCCTTCATGAGTCTGTGTTTCTTCTTCCCTCATACTGATTTAGTCTCTTTCTTTTCCCTTCCTCATTTTGTTCCTCTATTCCTCTGATACTGTTCCTTATGACCCAGTTTGCCTTCTCTCCAGCATGCAGAGGAGTCACTAGGCTTTTTCCTGTCCTTGCTGCACTGCAGTTCTTTATACACTGAACAAGAATGTTCCATTTAAAATACCAGCCCTTGCTGCTGGACCACCAAAATCCTCCTATTTCAAAACAATGTCTGAACAGCTGGGACAAATGTTTTTCTCACAAAAAGCAAGACACAGTTGACCATTATGCCCTACATCCTTGGGGAGACACAAAATACACACCTAGACTACAGTCTCAAATAAGCCCCTAATATTCGATAGATAGAAGTAGCTGGCAGCAACTGAGATGTCTCCAATTTTGAGGCATTTGAACTCAACATCCAAATGGTTTTATGTTGCATAAGTCTCTGTTTTATAAACTGCCTGTAGTGCTGAGACAGTGTGCTGCAGCAGCTCTCGGGAGCTTCTCTCTTGTGAAGCCACACTGTTTCCTAAATTACTCTGTTCTCACTTTTAATATTATCCAGAATGATGAAACTAAATTTGTTCCTTAGAGCTTTGCATTAACTGCCTGTCTCTGTCAGTGCACTTCAGACCAAGCCAAAATACTGAATGGTGGGAGCACAATTGTGCTGCACAATACAATGCTTTGGCATGAGTTCAAGAAGCTTAATGCCAGAAAGGGTCAGTAAATAATGTCACTGCTTTCTATATATACAGAACTTTACATTTAATTACAGACTGTAGTACCATGGGTACAGAAGGACTGTAAATGAAAAAAAAAAAAAAAAAGAACCAGGAGCCTTCAACCTCCCTTTGTTTTTCAATGTTACCTTTACAATTCAAAACAACTTGTCCTCTTTTCAACTTCTGTCAGAAGTGCTGGTTTCCTTTGAGGAGCCAGAAGTTCTTATTTCAGGCAGCATGTCAAGAGAAACCATGTTTTCCCAGCATAAAGTCAGCAAGCACTGAAAAGAGACTTTAGTGACTGCAGAAGCAACTACTGAAAATATCCCAATTGGTGTAAGACTCCTACATCTAAATGTGCAGGGAAGGTTTGGGAGCAGTGGGCATAGGGAAAGGGCAGGATTCATGAGGAGGGAGGGCTGGATACCAGGGTGCTTTAGGATAGAAAAGTCCCTCCCAGAATGGCAGTAACAAAATTGTTTCCCCCCTCCTTTTGAAAAACAAAGCAAAGCAAAAGAAAACACGAAGTTTTGATAAAACAAAGAGGTAACTTTACAAAGTGAAGCCAGTATCAATCACACACAGCAGGTACTCAATTTAGCTCACTGAATTCCCTCTCTTTTCCTGTTGACTTGCAGATTAGGAAGGCACAGGATAAAGAGATCCTGTCAGGGATATTAACAGAGCTCTCCTGCAAAGATACCAGACATAAGCTCTGGTCACAGTCTCTCCTTACCATGAAGCAGCCAGCTCTGGAGATGTGTTTCCAGATGATTGACACTATCTCAGAGAGGGTGAGGACAGAGACAAGCTAGAATGTCCTACCCGAGTGTGTGACCCCTGTGTGCCCTGACTCACAGCTACCCCATTAACCCTTCTGCTTGGGATTTAATTCTGTGGAGTGATTTGTTCTGAAATAGAGACCTGACTGATATGCACATAGCAGAATAAACTTGCCCACTATCGTCACTTTTCCACTCCCATTAAATTCAGTTTTCTTTTGTTCTTTCTGTGTTTTGTGTTTAACAGGCCATCTTTTATTTTTAATATTTGAAAATCTCTGGCAGGTGCTAGATCTGTTCTTCCTCCCTGGCAGTTTTAGCATAAACATTGTTTTGCTTTGGATGAAAGTGGGGAAAGAAAATGAATAAGGTAAACATAAACAAATTCAGAAAAATATTTGCAAAGACAGTACTGGGAAAATCCTCTCTCCTCCACATGAGAGCATTTAGTGTGCTGTGGCAATATGTAGTGACTGGCTACTACAGTATGCTGGTATGACTGCTTCCATTATTTTCATTCTGTCTAGATTCTGGAAGATACTAAAGCCAGGTAGTGATATGGAAGGTAATGGTTATTGGTGATGGCATCTCTGAGAGCTGCTTAGAGTAGAGTCACACTTAAAAATCAAAAGAGTAAGATCCTGCTGCAGAAAGTCCTGCTGGCACTAAAAACTTCCTTCTGAAGTGGTACTCTCACTTAGTTGTGAGAGCCCTTATGTTTCCTGTTACACTCCCTGGATGCCTAGAGCTAAAAACATAAGCTATTAGAGTTGGAATTACTGAGCCAAAGCTCTCAGCCTGGGACTGCAAGGGATCACTATCCTCAGTAAAGCATTGTGACTTCCTCTACAGTGGGAAATTAAACATGCCTGGGGTCAAGTGGCATGGAATGCCAACATATATCCTATTAAATGGTCCTTGATCCAGAGTAACCTCTGAATTGTGCCTGGGAGCTGTTGGGACAGTGCTAGCTGGCCAATGTAACAACTGCCAGAGGCTGTTCTGACATTTGAACTCATGACAAGTTTGTTTATTCTCAGAAATCTTCCTTGGCGCTTTCAATTATTAGAGTAGGCACAACCTGTCTGAAATAATGTTTTTGTCACATTTCTGACCAGTGTACTATTCCTTCCTCTATCCTCAATAAAATGTACCTTTGACTGTACTACCAAAATACTTATAATTATCACACGATTTAATACTTACCTGGTAGAAACTAGCTACTTTAGTTAATAAATGGTCATGTTAAATATGAAACTCATTAACCTGTACCCAGTCTGCTTGTCACAAAAAAGGTGTTTTTATCACCAGCTCTAGCAATTGGTAAGTCTCATGCTTTACCATATTCCTTTTTCCTTAAGAGTTCCTGGAAGATCACCGCTTTGCAATGGCAGTTCAAACATTCTTTGTGAGCACTTGGTGGCTGACAGACAAAAAGGAAAAAAATAAAGAGAAAAAAAGGAAAGCTTTCTGATGGATAGCCCTCATGAGCTAGGAAGTCAGCGGGCTACAAGCGTTCTCCAGCAACTAAGCTGCTCCTAGGCATATCCATATCAGCCTTCAAAAGAAAAAGATATTTCACGATCCTATAGGATACCGAAAACAAGCACTAGATGGAGCAGTGGGTAAACTTCTGGACTCTCTCCCTGCTTTTATTCAATCCATGAAGTTACCAGATAGCCCTCTTGGAATCTGAGCTGACAAGCTGATGCCAGGTCAGTAGTTTGTGAAGACACAAGTGTGCCTTGGGTAGGGCTGAAACATTAGGCCGTATTACACGACTCTTTGGATTCAGGGCAATTTACACTGATGTATAACTGGTGGCCACATTCCTAGATATACTCTTAGATGTTTGTGCATTCTTCTTTGTCTAACAGTTTTGACTAATATGCATCCTTTTTGAAAATTTTCACTAAGGATCTCTAAGTCCACAGTATCCCACTTATCATTTGACTGCTGAGGATGTCAGTCAACAAAATCAAAACTAGACCTTTCTTTTTAATTACGGATAGTGCATTTTGCCTTGTCTGCCTTACAAAAATATCACAGCTTTTTCACAGCTGAGAGTCCACAAAGACTCTGGTCTTCCTTGGTGTTCGAAGATTCCCAGTATAGGGTGTCCCTATCATTAGAAAACTCAAAATGTATATGAAGGGAGAGAAATTTTCACAAGGCATCTGGTCTAGGTTTCAGGCATTTTCCCAGTTGGAGAAAAAGTTATCTTGTTTGGAGAGGAAAAAGCATATTGTTAGGAAACAGCTTCATGATTCTTAGGGTAACTTGGAGGGAAAAAGGAATGCTGAAATGAATAGCTTTTAAGCATTTGGGAATGCCAGTGTGGACTTCAGCTTTCTTTAAAGTACAAAAAATAGAAAAGGGGAGGGAATATTTCCACCTCTTCCCTTGACAAAAACAATCTTTGTCATGTCAACCAACAGCTAGTGCTGGGCTTATCACTGCCTCCACTCTGCCCTGCTGTCCCATCTCAGTAACCTGTTCTGGCTTCTGAAACTCACACCCTTTGGAACTGATTGAATAATGGACTTTTCACTTCAGGCTCTCTCAAATAAGAGAAAAAAATCCTGTGGGTTACATATGGAGTTATTAAATCTAGCTTCAAGATGCTACATTTGAAAATTAATTGTAAAAATGAAAGAGGGTCACTTCTAAAATGAAAAATTAAAAGAGGATTGTTTTGAAAATAACAATTGTTTTAAGGCCTTAGCCTTCCTTGGTTTTTTCCCCTCTGGATTGTTTATTAAAACCTGCCCTAGTTTGCCAATTCCATAGCAAATGACTTCAGTTTTCCAGAAACTGCAGATGTCCCTCACCAGATTACTAAGAAAATAACAGTAGAGTATATAATGTTTGCATGAGAGCTATTTGAAAAATTATTCATGTCAGCAGTTAGATATAAACCTTTATACAAACCTTTATATCACCACGAAGCTGATGACAACCCTAAATTCTTCTCCTAATTTTTTCCCCCCTACTCTTCCCTTTTCTATCATGCTTCCTAAATGAGTCCAATGATTTGCCCAGAATTCATCCGTCTGACTTTACAGCTAGGATATGGTCCAAGGAGGTGGGAACAGCTTACAGCTTGGTTAGAAGGACTGAAAATAAGTTTATTTTATTCATGTAAACCTGGCATTTAGCTGAATTCAAGCATCGACAGGCTAATGGTTGTTGTTTAGCTGCAACACCAATTTATTTTACATTTTAAGACCCAGTGTAGCATCATGCTACATCCCTCATTAGCCCCAGAAGCACCTCAAGAGAGGCATCAGTGACTTTCCCTGCAAGAGAGAGCCCTGCCCAGCCCACACAAACAGTAATTATTGCTTTGTTCATATTGCTCCCCTTCAGTCACTGGTAACAAGAATTGATGCCCAGACAGCAAAGAGTGGTCAAACAGCTCGTTGTCATCTCCTCCAGCACAGGTACCACAGGCAGTCACTGAGGAGGATGAACCACTGGAGACAGGAAATTGCCTTTTATCTGTGCCTGAAGCTGCTCCTGATTCAAGGTGTGATGGCAGAACGTGTCAACATGTGACAGCACCCTTATTTTCACAGTGTATGCAAGATGTCAGCAATAAAACCTGGGCCTGGGAAAGGTTTAAAATAAGCAAAGGAATGCTAAATTACACCTTAAAACCCTACTCCAGAGAAATGCAAAATGATAGTATTAACCTGAGCCTTTAAAAGCACTTGATGTTGGAAGGAAAACCCAAGCAAGAGTGGCTAAATTGACAGAAAAAAGACCTCAGTTTATGCAAATATGAATGACAATATTGATCAAAAACAAAAACATCATTGTCACATAATGGGGAAAAGTAATTTGCACATGGCAATATCCACTGGCAGTATTGCTGTAAATAATTACTCTGAGGTTCAATTTAGTAATGATTATCACTGAGACCATTTTAAAGAAGAAAAGAGTATAGGATGATAGCAGAGAAAAGTTTTGTTTGTTACTTTTTTAATAATGATTTTTATAATGCCTTATTAGTTATCATTTGTATTTTTGTAGAGGCCTTCATTACAAAAGTCACTCTACAGAGAGACCTAATTGATTTTATAGAGAGAACCACACTGATTTTGAAGACATGCACAATAAATATTACATCACTTTTACTTGCTCTTCTGTTGGTTATACAGGAAAGAAATCCTCTTTCTACCACATACTCTCTCTGCAAAACTGCAGACCCAGATGTAAACAGAACTATGCTAAAACAGTGAGTACGCACACCATACTCTGCATTTGCCTAAAATATACAAATTATTGCAGTATGCTCCTATTTCAAATGACAGTTGGTCTGAATTATGATAAAGTACTTTAACTAAAGATTTGACCATTTCTTGAACTTGAAAGCCATGCACTTATTCAGCAGCATGTTATTCCACTTAATGGGATAATGAAGAGTGGGAGCAAAACCAGGCTACCTGCACTTTTTGGCATCCTATGTAGCATTGTCATCAAAGTGATGCTGTGGCAAGGGGAACAGCTCAAGCATATCACAAAGCCCTGAAACAAGCTATGCCATTACGTGAAAGTTCCCATGAAACCCCAGTGACTGTTAAATTATTGAATGTGAATTGCTTGAAAATGCAGTATTTCCGACAACTCTTTTGCAAAAGACTGAAGTTTTGCTCACTACTAGATGTCTCAAGCAATAATAAAACCAAAGCATGAAATCCCTATGCAACAGCAGATTAAAGAGAACGAAGAGAGTGTATAGTATTACTGAAAAATAAAATTAAGGATAATCTTGTATTAAGTGGTTGGATTCAGTCTTCATCCAGAAAGAAAATCCTACAATAAGTACCTATGGATTCATCTTCTGGTAGCAAGAAATGTCACTGGTTTCCCCTCACTGTCACTATGACCCTCTGTGCAGTGCAGTCAAAATTATTTGGCTCATTGCTGTGAACTCTCTGTTCTGTTATTGTCAGGACACAGCACTCCTTTTCTGCCAGAAAGCTGGGGTGTGTGCAAAGCAGGAAGACTTGGGCCTTGCCCTTTCCCCCTTGCCTGTTGCCCCTTCCCCCTTCCCTTTCCCTCTCCTTCCCTTTCTGTGCTTTGCTTGGGACAGCAAAACAGCTGTTGTATCGGTGTGGTCCTGGAGAACTCGGATTAAAGGTCTATCAATTTATAGCCAGTGTACACATATATAGTATATGTATATTTGCATACACAGCATTTCATACCAGCCAGTTTCACGTGATTATGGGACTTGGTTTGCTTGCTGGTAGAGTATATCTTTTATTTAATAAGGAGGAGCGTAGGTATTGCTGTTTTTCCTGGATGCCTCTTGGGAACTTTCTTTGACATCTAAAGCCTTTTTCTGGCAACCAGTTTGTTCTCTAACAACAGCAGGCTGGGAGTTGTGATAGATCCCATTTAGTCTTTTGAGAAACAACTAAATTCTGTGAGCTAACTTGTCTTCTTTTACCATCTAAGGAATATTGGCAGGCTGCAACCATTTTCCTCTGTTAGCCCTTGAAATGATTCTTCATGCTTTTGTCACATAATTAAAATTAGATTATTGCAACTCCCTGCTGGCTGGCCTTAGAGCTTTGTAAACACTCCAGCTGGCCCCTAGGTTCATAGTGAAAGGGATGCTCTAAGCATATTCTTTCTTTGTCCTCTCTTCTCTCATCTGTGTTGAAATCACTGCACTTGCTAACTGCCAGCAGAATGTATTGGGTTATTGCTTTCTAAGGGCAGTGAACATAATGTTAAAGACATTATGTGCCAAAGTCTCTCTCAAGCTTTGCTTGAAAGAGCCTGGATGCAGGAGCTTTCAATCTATTTTCTCTTTGTTGGTGAGGTCTCTTTTTGCTGAAAAGAAGGGAAAGAAGGGGGAGGGAGTGGAGGAGCACAGGCTCTCCTAACACAGCATTCAAATAGAAAATGCATACAGCTACACGATTTCAAAAGCAGGGGCTGAATTTCACTGACCAGTGTGTAAATACCATGGACATTATGCAGTTGGTCCTTCTCCTATGACAAAATTACTCCCTTCCACCCCAAAACATGGAAGCCATTTTGAAATAACAGCACTCCCACTCCAGCCAGGCTTTCTAAGTTCAGTAGGCAGCATTCCTGGCTGGCTTCTTTTTATGTCACATTTGCTTATGGACCGTTACTCCCACATTCACATCCAGCCAGTTCCGTCTTATAAATCTTGCATGGAACACCGCAACTGTGTGAGATTTGCCTGATGAGCTTGTAGGGATATCATATTAAAGTTCTCAAGGGTCTGCATGACTAATTGTTAATGAGAGAGAACAATGCAGGGATAATGGTGCTTTAAAGTAAGTAATACTAATGGCATAGTTTGTGTTTGGATGTGATTGCACATCTTGCTGTTACATGTAGAGATCATCTCTTAGTGTCCTCTGGTTTTATGAGCCCATAACCTCAGCTCTATAATCAGATAGTCAGTAAGCACTTATTCTGCTGAAGGAGAATTATCGTGGTGAAGAAGCACACACAGGCAGTAAAGCTGGCTGTATTGAACTCTGCAAAACTATCAGAGCCTCACCCTGAAGCCAAGAGTACATTTGTTTGGGTTGAGTTTTTACACAGTCTTGGCCAGCCAGTTCTATGAAACGATGACTGTGGCTGCAGAACCACTGGGGTAATACTGTAGAATACCAATATTGTCCTTATTTGTGCTTCACCTTATCTCTCATATTAATGATTTATGTTCCAGCATGGTCACCTCTGTGCCCAGTCACTTTTTCTGTGCTATCTATTCCTTTGGACACCAATATTTAGTCATGCAGTGCTGTTACTAGCCAGGGGCTTGATTTTAAATCCCTTGGACAGATTTCCAGAATGACTCCCCCATCCAGCTGAAAGCATAAGCACTGCGGGTCTTTGGCAGCTCTGCAAATCAAGACTGCAGCTCCTAGAAGAAGTCTGAAAACAGTTGATTTTTACACTCAGCTTCCTGCCACAGTGCAGTTTGTGACTGCTGGCAGCCACAACATAACATAAGCTCCGTTTCTTTTCTGCCCTGTTTCACTGGGGATTTTGCTGACATAAATACGTTACCACGGGTGAGCAAGTGCACAACGCCATGGCTAATGCAGAGAACATCCTCTCCTATGACAGAGATGCCATTTGCCATGCTCTGCTGCCTTCCCAGTGCAAACATCTCTGCTGGGGACCTCACCACTGCAGTGCTGGCATGCCACTGCCTTTGAACAGGGACGCTGCCAACCTCCCAGACAGCCGTAAGCATGCGAAGCCAAGACACCATGTATCAGGGCCTGTGCATGTGTCAAGGACAGGTTTCCCAGCCTGAAATGTCAAAGCAACTGTTTTTTCCCTCAGGAGGTGCATTTGTCTCTATGGTGAAGAAAATGTATTATCACAAGTGTTGCCTTTGAGCTCAGAGCTGGATAAAGACCAAACAGACACTGAATCCAGCAAAATTTCAGCATCCCCCTCTTCTCATCCTCTGACAACTTTTTTTTTTCCAAGAACCAGTCTGCTTCCAAAAGGAGAGAACTGAATACTGACCAACACACTCCTTGCTTCCAGACTTTACTGACAACTGCTTGGAAAGTGACGCTTGAAGTTTGTTCTGTTGAGGACTAGTCTCAAGTCTAGTGCCCTTGTTAGCCAAATTGGGACTCTACTACTTGTGAGCCTGTGTCTCCTAATATTGGCATAGATAAATGGCCTCTAACTGGGCTCTTCGTTTTGCTCCTAACATTACAGACCCCACACAGAGACACAACCCCTGGTTTCAGACCTGGGGACTTGCAGAGGGCTGTGCAGTGATCCTGTTGCTGCTGAGTCGTAAAGGAATGAAGGGGGTGACTGATTCCAGTATGCTGGCAAGCCAGCAAGGACTCCAGCTCCTGACCTCACACCAGCTTCCTTATGGGTGTGAGCTGCTGACTGTGGCTGAGTTACTCACTGATGAGAGCCAAAGGAGCCAGGACCCACAGGGTATTTCACTCTTTAAAACATCTTGCAATGCTGCAGAAATGCAGGCTTGTGGAATAAAACAGACAGTTAAGCAGAAGATGGATACTTCATCACTTTCCCAAAATGGGCAAGCAGAAAATCTCTAGTTGCCTTTCACAAGTCATTTCATGTTATTTCTCCTGTGTTGCTCTGATGTTTTTGTTTCAAAGAGAGTGAGGGTGATGCAGAGTTTTGTTTCTTTCTATATTTTCAATTAGCACCTCTGGGCAGTGACCCAATCAAAACCTCGTCTCCCTAACAGAAGCCTGTCTGACCACAACTTGCATGTTCCAATTTTCATTCACAGGCAAAGACTATCTGTTGTCCAAGTATTTTTACTCTGTCATAATCAAAATACAAATTGTAGCCTAACTTAAAATAGACATGTCAGAAACACTTGACATGACCTGCATACCTGTCAACAAGTGATAATCAAATTTCCTTGCCGTACTAAAGTTGAGCAGAAGACATTTATTTAAAAAAAAAAAAACCAACCTAACCTATCTAGTTTCCATATTATATTGAATTTCTGAGACACAATGGGAGTTTTTCTTTTATGCAAACGAGTCTAAAAGGAGTACAAGCAGTTAAAGGGATTTCTGCTGCAGCTGGGTCAAGGGTACAACTTCTCTTTGAAACAGCTTACATGCAGCATTACTGAAACTTAAAGAGCAGAGGTGGAATTATTTCTCTGATTTTTCCATTTATTGATTATGCAGATACAGTTTCCCTTGTATAAATATTTAGCTTCTCCATTTCTCTCTGAAAAACAAACAGCAGCAGGGCTAGAAAAGCAGGGAACTCAATTGTAGAACTGGCATTACGGTGTATTTGTGAAAGTTGAGAGCACAAACTGTAGTGCATTTTTAATGAAGGTAAAACCCAAACTGACACTGTGCCCTACAAAATTATTGGGAAAAAAATGACACAGAGCCAAAAGGAAACTTCCTACAGAGAAGATTTTTTTTTTTTTAAATGCTGTGATAACAAGGCAAAGTTTAGTAGAAAAAGATAAAGGTATAAGGAAAGAGAAATTATTCCAGTTCCTTTCTGCATAAACTTGCTCTGGAAGTGTTTGACAGAAACAAAAAGCTCATCCCAAGAATACAAACAAATAGGCCTCTATAGTACAGGGTTAAAATCATCAATGTTTCACTAACTTGTGATCCAGACTAAGCAGGGCATTAAAGAATCTAAAAGAGCACAGCTTCTTCTATTGCTGAAGAGACTGAAAGGGTACACTGACATAACAGTTTCCAACAGCTGTGATAACAGCCTGTGCAGGGTCATGCTGGAGCTGATGGACAACAGCCCCTTGCACACAGAGCACTGGAGCCGTGCTTTGCAGGGCTGCCTGTTGCCAGGCTCAGCTCTGGTTACCTTGTACAGTATATCACAGACTAATCCTTCTGTACTTGTCTGGGTCCTCCTCTGAGGGTTCTTCCCCATCTCCTTTTCTGGTTTTGCCAAGGCAGAGGAATGCCTGTCCCTGGCTCCTTTACTGGATTTTGCCTGTTTCAGCTTCTGACGCAAAATGGCCCTTCCTCGCCTGGAGGTGTTGTGAGACGTGTAGAAGAGGGCTTTTCCTTTCCACACTCATTGCATGGGTTTGGGATGCAAAAGTTCCAAACCTCTACTAAATACAGCACTAGAACAAAATCATCTCTTTGTCACGACATTGCTGCTCTAAGACAGGAACTTACTGGGTTAAAATCTGAGACACTTCTTATTTATTTGAACAATCTCCCACTAAGCTCATTGTAACTGTACTGAGAGGAAACTACAGTGGGGACTGCTGAACAGAAAAGCTCACAATTATCAACTAATTATCCCAGGAAACCTATTGCTGTGGGAGACGCTGTTGCCCTTGATCCCATGAGACACAAGGACCAGGACACAGCAAGCTTTGGCCCTCTTTACTAGCCTTAATCCCAGCTCCGGGAAGACCACTGTTCCTCCCTGAAAAACCACTCCATGGAAGAGGACTACAGTAGCACATCCCAGAATACTTCAGCAGGGTAAAATGGGGGGCAAGCTGCCCGCAAACATACATGGTAAGTAAGGAAAGTAGATACCAGGCCTCCTTAGCTGATGAATATTCCAAAATAAACGTCACAGGAAGAGACCTTTCTCCTGTCCAGCAGCACAGCTTCAAGAGGGACATTTGCAGATCAGGTGTTGCCATGGGATGCCTTCAGATACAGTCTCAGGATATCTTTACTGTTTCCTGTGGATTCACAGAGCAGCTGAAAGAGTGAATTCTGAAGATCTTGTCCTCTCTTTATATGTAGTCTGAGGGACCTGGAGTCTGACTCTTCGTAAGTCTAAAAAAATTGTAAATACCATATAATTTCTGGCAGGAGAAAGTGTGACTGGCACCCCAGGGACACTGAGGAGCATTAAAAACTAAAACCCAAACCTGACTTTTTTTGCAAAGATGCCACCTGGATTCTGACAAAAACAGATTTGCAATGCAAATTTGCATATTTTAGGAAAGTCTGAGTGCAGAAGGCTAGAAAGGTGTCAAATGTCTGATATAAACTATGTTCTGAAAATACGTGGAAGCAGTATGGATAAAGATGATGTCAGAGTGTTAACCAGTTTTCTGATTATTTATCTTTGCAGATGACAATTTATGTCAGTGTAATTTTTAAGCTGCTTCTGGAATTCTCCCTTTCTGTTCCTCCAGGTTCAGCTGTCCCTTGCAATCCTATTGATCTGGACCACATTCTAATGCCCTGTGTTGTGCCAAATGGGGAGAGAACCAGTTGCATATGCCATGCTTTGCAGGAGGGGATAAAACCTATGCAAAGCAGTAGGAATGGTAAATTTTTAACCTTTTCCTCTTTCTCACACAAACTGACTGTGATTGCACTTAAAAGGCAGAATTAACGCATGAGAATACAGAGTCAAAGGATGTGGAATTCATATTCTAAGCAAACAATGAAGAGTAGCTGCAAGACTTTTGGCACCTGAGTATGATGAAGCTTTCAAAAGCGTTTCCTCATGAGGGAACCTGAACTATTGGAGATTACACATACTGCACACTCAACTTGTACACTTAGAGAAAAATTCCCTTTTAGGCAATTGTAAAATTCATGTGTTTCAACCATTTCCCTGGCACTAGTATAAACAAAAATAAGGAGGAGAGGACTGCAGAGGACGATTCACAGATTCTGAGGATTAGTGGAAGGAACATGAAACCATGAAAGGTGTACATGCCCATATTTTCTCTAATGCTCACAGCAACAAGTGAGTAAGCAAATGGCCACTCCTAGTATGACTAATGGTGTAACTACTTAAGGACTTATTTCTACTGAACTTTATGAAAGTTAAATCAAAACAAACCACACAGTTTAAAATAGAAATGTGCGCTATCTGCTGTGAGCTGCAGCAGACCATTTCAGCCCATGTATGATTTTAAGCACATGTGCAGTTCTTTGGAAAGAGATGCAGTGCTTAAAACCACATGCTCACATTGCTTTGCTTAAGTGGGTCTCCATCTGACCATACTGAGCTGCACATCCAAAGTCTTTGCAACTTTACTTTGTAGCCATTAGTTTTGGACCCACTGGAAGCTATTTATAAATATCTGAAATAATTAAATAAGATCTGTACAACAGAAAAGGGAACCAACGAAATATGGTCACTATGGCAACAAATATTTTCTGGATGTAATTTTGCTTCTGATCAGCAAAGGCGTCCCCATGTTCCTAACAATGGCAAAAGTTGTCAGGCTTTTCTTGTTTGCTTGTTTGTATTAAATGTGTTCTTACAGAGTGAACCAATAAATGTAACATTCAAGTATTTTAGACAAAGGTCCCTTTTCAGAAGTATTTCACGCTAGTTGAAAAAAAATATTAGAAACTTGAAAAAGAAATTAGTTGTTTTCTCATCTTCTTACTGCTCTCCTGCCTCACTGGTACAGAGCGAGCCTCTGCTAGACTGAGACATTTCATAGGCTCCAAATCTGCATTCAGATATAAAAGTGATCCCTTCACCACCACCAACAGCTGAAAGCAAGGTTAGAAAAAAATGATGCCACAAACCAAACTGCTGTTTTCAACAGGCAGTGCTGGCTGACTCCTTCATCAATATCAAACAAAAACAGAAAATAAAAGATGCTCACACTTCAGCAGACCCCACCTGCAAAATAGTCTTCTGGCCATGTCAATCACAAAAGTTAGGCCCTACATGCAGTACATGCTGGAAATGTCCAGTTCATGTCTTGGTCAGGTACATAGTCTCTGAACTCACCAACTGGGCCACAGCCTCCTTGGAGTTTTGCAAATTTCATGCTTTGTGGATTGAGTCTTTGATAGGTAGATTTTTCAGAGGGGTTTGTGAATTTGTCTGCACTTGGTGGAACTCAAAAACACTGAGGAGTTGTCTGAGCTTGCTCTCTTTTTTATTTTTTTTTTTCCTTGAGTACATAAAACAACTTTTCCAAAATAGTTTCAAACACCCATCTTGTCCATTGCTAAATGAGAGGGCATTTCCAGGACAGGTCTGTATTTCCTCTCCAGTTTTACATTCCTGGTTTTCTTATAATCAGTGGCCTCAAAGGAATGCAGTCAGTCCACCTACTTTTTTCCTTTCCTTAAAAACTAACAAATCCACTGGCAATGTCAACCAAATGCACCAAAGGAAATCAGTCCTCAGAGACTGTCAAGATTTTACAAGTTTCATGAAAATAGTTCTTTGGTAGAGAGAAGTGATCTTTTCCATGCCATGACTCCCAGAAAAGTTTGTTCACTTATCACATATGCAAGAATCTGTGTTAGCACTGGGGCAAGAGGCAAAAAAGTACCCATGCTTCTGATTGCCCCACTCAAGGGAAATAGTTCAGTGAGAGCTGACACCTTTTTTAGACACTGATATAAATCATGGCTCTTCATGAAATCAGCCTTTGTGACTCCCAGTATACCTGACCTTGCCAATCTTACACAGACAATTAAACTGTTAATACAGATCTTTAAGTATCTCTTCACAGTTACCTGTGCCAACTCAGATGGGAAGTTTTAGATTGAGGTCACTCTCCAGCGTAGATTTATTCATTTATTTATTTATGATAATTATCATGTGATATTTTGGAGAAGAGAAATCTATTTATGCAAGAGCCATTAGGTTTGTAAAGCTCAAGCCATGCCCTCCACACAACAGAAACAGCAGCAAAGCCATACAAAGATGCCAGAGTAAAGGATATGCTCAGCAAGCCTCTGACTTGCAAAATCTGGGGTTGTTTTTCTTCTCTTTCCTCAATGCAGGAAATTCACGCTAGCAAAGAAGCTATAGCTGAAATAAGGTATTTAGAAAATCAACAACAAAATAGTTGGAGCTGACATGACTACTTTCCCTCTGATCTCTAGCCTCTGAGCCCCTGCTGTCACAACTCACCTTCTGGATACAGCAAAGAGAGCAAAGGAAACTGATGACCTCTCACCCACATCAGCACCCACAGCAGCAGCACCAGTGCATTAGGCCAGGTTGCTCTGGGAATATACAGCTGGATTTTTGGCATAATATTTATCTTCTTAACTCATACAGTGTCTTTAAGCAAATATTCCTAGTAAAATTAAATGCTGCTAGACCTCTCTTATATTAAAGAATGCCTTCATGTCCCCCTGTGCATGGGTGAGGAATTCATAAAATCTGAGGTCCTTTATGTTTGCATTGAGAGGGTACCCCCACCCTCAACGTGGCTGTTTGTCAGTGGGGTGACAACTGCAATGCAGAGTTATCTGACATTTGTTTTCTAATGCACATGCTATTTCAAAAAGAATAATGTAAATGTAAATAAATGCGAAGGAATCCTGAGGACAGAAAAATATTTACCAAAAAACCACTTAATGAAAAGCCCACATATTGCTCTGTATTGTTTCACTGACCATATATATATGTTAATTCTTCTAAGCCTCATTTGCCTAACAGCATGGAAACTGCCAGCATTTTAAGAGCTGCTATCAGATAACTTGAAATGACATTAGACAGACCATACAAACAGCACGCAGACTCTAGTGACTGTTTCCTTGGATCTGATCTGAGATGCAGCATGGTTTTGCTACATGTAGACTTTAAGGTTGCTGGACACCACCTGAGTCCCTAAGCTTCTGTGGTAAGAGAAGTTACACAATACATTGCAACTCTGAGAAATGTCACGTGTTGGAGACTGATCTGAAATTTTTATTTATACCCTTGCCAGTCCAGGGGGTTGTTTTTCCCTGCTTCTATCTTCTCATACTTGGCTGTCAATTCTTACTCAGTGAGATGAGAAAACTGAATTTCACTTTTAGGACTGTTTTCATGATGCATCTAGGGTCACAGCAGTACAGAGAATCCCCAAGCCAGAACTCCCTGTGCTACACACTAACTCAAAACAGTCACAGAGAGAGACAGGCGGTATGGATCTCAACTGCAGAGATACTCTGAGATCGTGAAAACATTGTGCATGTACTGAACTCATTAAAAGGAGCTCTATTACTTTCTAGGGTCTTTTCACGTGTTTCAGAAGATGCCTGTTAGGATGACAGCACAGACAAAACCAGCAAACTTACAAAGGATGCCTTTACAGAAGAGGGAGGAGAACGGAACAAATCCTCCAGAACAAGCTGTATTTCTAGTACACAACTATGCATCCTTTCACCAAGATTTCCTCCATTTAAATAAGATTATGAAAATATTTTCCCATCCCCTGCATATAATGTCAAATTTAAATTACTCTTCTTACTCACTAGTATTTCTCATGAACTTCTCATCTGGTTGCATTTAGAGTATCTGTTTTTTTCACGCCAGCTGCCTTCCCCCATCTCTCCATTTCAATAAAACCTGTTAACACACTTGAGAGTCAAACATGAACAAAAAATCTCCTATTCCTTCCAAAGTATGGCATTCATGAAGATGTCATAAATAAATAAACATTCTCTAGTGTTCTGTTTCTTTTGTCTAGCTTATTGGTGTTGAGAAACCCTCTTCGTCATTTATTTATGTTGGTATTTTATTTCCTTATTGAGTTTCAAAGATGAAAAGAGAAAAATAAGTACCAAGGAAATAGCTGAGAGATTGAAATGACCAAGAATTTTCCCAGGGAGGTTAAAAAAAATATGCTTTAATATGAAGAAGTTGGTGTCTCATTATTTAATTTAATATACCTGCTTTTTATATGGAATGCACGACATTCTGTGTATGAGAGTAGACAGCAAGCCAGTATAGTAAAATCAATGTGCAGGAATGCAGTTTCTTCCAATTCGGATTTAGTGATATTGCATTTTACTCCCCTAAAAGACTGTTGTGCTTCGAAGCAAGGCAATCCTGCCTAGTCCAGCCTTATTCAAATGGCAGAATATGTACAGATCAGACAGCAAGTCAGTTTTGCACCGATCCACTGAGGTCCCCTGCACATGCCTGCAGCGGATGCAATATCCTTACCTTTCCCCAAATTCCCTAGGGACACAGCATATGACAACATACTTGCAGCTCCCATGAAAAGACAATGTGCACAGGATCAAGTCAGCAAGTGGGATGATCTCTTTATGTCACCTCATACTTCATTAGAGATCTTGGTAAATTGATCAAATCTCAAAAAATTATTGCTCAGACTCTAATTTTAAAACAAATTGATAAACCTCAGTGAAAATTAACAGACTTTGACAAATGCTAATTGGGTAGGTAAGATGCTTATCTTAGGTCTCACAATACAGTCTACCTTTTGTGACTTAAAAACTTCAAGCACTACACCTAATTCTTATATGCAACTAACATGAAAATTTAATTGTTTCCTGTTGCCTGGGTCCATTTTTCAAAGCCACAGTAATTCTTTGGTAGAATTAAATCCAGTTTGATCCTTGTACATGGCTCACCAAAGGACAATGTAGTATCTTTTCTACAGCACTGTTAAATACACTCACAGTTGTATTTTCTCAGAAAAGGTCCTTTCTAGAGGTGAAAATGGAGGCATTAGAACACAGCATGCTTTCTGTGTCCTACTTCATAACCTCACACCTTATATGAACTGTGAAACTTAAGACTAAGGGACAAACATGACAAACCAGCCAAACAGTACTATTTTTATTCTCATGACAAAGCCTGTGTTTGGTTGGTTGGGTTTTTTTAACTTCTTTTTAAAGACAAAAGTCATGCCTTTTCCAACTGAGGACAATAAAGGCTGTAAGAATGCTTAGAAACCTCACATTACCTTACTGGGTTGCAGCAATAAGTATGTAGATGCTACACTGACGAAACTCCCGCTCCTCGAGCGGTAACATGCTCAAACTTCCACTTATTCTGCAAAACAAAACAATAAAAAAACCCCAACCTGCTGCATAGTTTTGAAGCTGTAGCCCTTGGGCCTAGAATCTTACAGGTTAAACTTACAGGTAAATTTTTGACAGAATTTGACTTTCAAATTTGTAGGGTAAATGTAGAAAGCAGTGGTGACAGTGCAGGCAGAGCTCCTCCCTTCTGAGTCACTTCTGCTTGGATATCACAGGAAGACGGGAGCAGTGCTGTATACCTGCAGGTGTCACCTTACCAAGGGATCGTACTACAGCGATCCTGACCTTTTGGCAGGGTGTGAAGAAAGCGTCCACGATCTTTTGCAGATGGAGGGTTATTCCACTTTAGTGTGTGGGCCAAATTCTAACTCTACCTCGTTTCTACCTACCAAAGAAAGAAAACGGACAGGAAAAAAAAAATATCTCCAAACCAGCACAGATCATGTGGTCTGACAACCCTTGAAGAAGAGGAATGCTGTGTTACAGAGGAGCGCTGGCCGTACCACAGCAGCAGGTGGTGAGACTCAATGCAGGGTAGTAAATCTCTCCAAGGTCCTTCTGGAATGAAGGCACTGAACAGCCATCACATGCTGCTATTTTTTTAACAAATCACATCTAATCCAACAAGTGGAACCACCTAAAAGCTATTGTTATATTGAAGCTATTTTTAGTTGAAGAAACCAAGACTGCAAAGTAAACTGGATAGTAAGAAGCTCAGACTAAAAATACTTGACAGTAACATGATATCTTTGGATCAGAAAACATGGCTGTGCTAGTAAACAAGCTACTTTCTCCTACAGCACAACTCATAAGCACGGCAATACACCGTCTGTCCAGAGAGACAACAGTGCATAAATGGGATGACCTCCAGCTAAAGTCCATCTTCCCTCCGAAATCCTCTCTTCAGCCCTTGCAGAGAAAGTCTCAAGCTTTAGTCTGATTGTCCAAGTCACAACATGAAGAATTCCTCCACATCCCTAGCAAAAAATGCTGTGAGAAGAAGATGGAGCACAAATCTAATTCATCTGCATTTCCTCTACGTGTTTTTGTGCCCCAGATACCTCCAGAGGAAAGGAGAAGACAGTTCTCTGGAGCAGTTGTCTCTCTTCTTTGCCCATGCTATGATTAGCAGACATCCCTGGGTGAGTGCTGAGGAACACTGAAACCTCTCTTTTCCTCTAAATGAAAAAGTAGTCAAGGGAACATTTTGGACTCTAATTGCTTCAGCAGTGAGGTGAAAGCAAATTTTCTTGCAAACTCAGCTTCCCCAGTACAAGCAATACTAGAAAAACTAAGTCCTTTAAAAAAAAAAAAAAGGTTGGGTTGAACTTGACAAATGAGGATGTGGTATTTTCTGGCCATAAATTAGAACCTTCCAGCTCTCTGACAGGAAAGCGCAAGTCACTCCTCTGGAGGGCTGAGAGTGCAAGAGGCCGCTGACACGGCTATTCCTGAATCCAGAGCTGCAGCACTATGGCATTCATGTCATCAGTTTCTCACTAAGGACTAAGGGGCTGAAGCATGTTTGAATGAGCTCTTCTCTGCATTTCTAGCCATGTATCCATATTTCATTTCTACTAACCTACTTCTGCTAAGAGATGTGCAGTGTTCTATGAGGCTGATGTCTGGCATACAGCTTGTCGACTGCCAGTTTAATCCCTTGTAATAATAACTGGCGAGGGTTTAGTGTATGTCTTTCACCAGCATCCCCATATTTGTTTATTTTTTCTTTTTCCATTTATTTGACTGCAGGTCAGACGCAACTTGATGAAATTTGGTTTAATTTCTTTGCTTTTAGTAGTGCTTCACCAGTTTAGACTGATTGAGAATTTTTTCTCAACAGTATTCTTTGTACCAGACTTCTTGTTTTGCATACAAAATACAAGCATGTAATGAGTTTTGTGTTTTATCAGTCCAGGCTATGTGTATGTGGCTCAGCAGACAGGTCCAAGCACTGGTTTTCCCATTGGGCACTATGGTGGGGTGTGTGTACAACATTTTAAATATGCACAGGAGTGTGCTTAGCAGGCAGTCATTCAGCTGTCATGCCACACGGAACACCAATGCGATTTTGCAGATTTGTTAAATGTCTCTCAGTTGCCTGTGATCAGGACAGGTAAGCATGAGACTTAGGTGTTTCACACTCCAATTTCTAAGTTTTAGCTAGTCTGCAAATCCCAATTTATTGCTTCCCTGACACAACTGCCTTGCTTTTTGTCAACATTAAGAATCATTTTTCTAACCCTGAGTGTGTTCCATGGTGGGTGTGAGAGCTTTGTGATTCTGCAGGTTCAGCCTCTGTAATTCGCTCCCTCCATTACAGCATCCTAGGACAACTTCAGTTCACACCAGGCACCAGCCTCATTTACTTTCTGAACTGTTCCAGCACTGGACAGCACTGTTCAGTATAGCACCCATGACTTGGTATTCATAAACCCTTTCCCTTGGTTTTTTTTTTTTTCCCTAAGATACCTTTTCCTTGTGTTCCCCTACCAACATGACGTGCATTGTAACTTTTATGGATGCCTTCAACCTCTGGCTTCACTCATCATTCACCTCTGCTTCCCCTGACATGCCTATTATTTTCCTACAGATAGGCAATGTGTCTTAAATCTACAGTTCTACAAGCTTTGAATTTTGTTTGCTGGATCACTGAAATTCTGTGTCACCTCTTCCACTGCCCTTTAAAGGGAAAAATATTCCCATCAGAAATTATACCTGGTGGTTGACATTTGGTGATTTAATTGGGAATAAGGATGTTTTCATAGTTGAAGTTCATGTGGCTTAGAGCTCAAATACTGTAACAAAAGGGACTTTGGAATACAGCAATATTAATAGGTTTCAGGGGGAAAAAAAATCCTATGATGAAATCTGTTATAACTGGGTCACTATCAGGAGAGAGATGGTGGAAGCTTCCCCAGTTAGGAGACTTAGCAGAAATTCACAATTCAAGAACATGAGTGCACTACCTACTTTATGCTTCCCTAGGCAAAGTCAAACTATCACCCATGTAGCACACACTGAGCAGAGCAGAGGTTAGACATTCTGCTCTTCTCTGTAATGGGACATGGTTGGTGGAAGTGCAAAGATTAGCAGACAAAGCTGTGCCTAATGTTATCAGCTGAATGCTTTCACGGAGCTATGGCATTATGGAACTTCAGCAGAAATGTCTCACTGACCGAACTGATCTTACTAGGTTAACAGAGAAAGAATTACTTTTATTTTCAGCCCTGCATAACAAATCATGGTGGTTTAGGCCCCAGGCATTCTAATAATAGTGTTAGCAAATAAAATGTGCATGTAAGTATATGTATACATATATGTATATGTATATGTATATAGAAATTCCAGCCGCGTTTAATTGATGGAGCAGTGAATGTTCCGAAGACCACTATTATTTACTGAAATAAAGCACTAGCAAGAATGACTGGTGTGCAATATAATCAGGGTCTTTGTTGTTTCCAGAAACCTAATGAATGAACACACAACATCCATTGGTTTCCAACATGACAGGCATATGGTGCTCATAAATAAATAAAAAGCATGATATTACAGTTACGCTGATACCACTGAGTGGCAACATTTGGTAAACTGGAAAGCTATCTATTCTATCCTACCTCCTCAGCAAAAACACAAAAATCTCTGAGTAAAACCAATTAATTGTGACTGATAGCTTTTGGGGTTTCCTCCCATTAAGCCGTGTTACTAGGTTCCAAATGAAACACTAGATCACTTTCTCATTTATAGCTTCGGATATATATATTTTAAAACCATTAAAATTACATAGAAGGTAAGTGGCAACTATAATACCCTTCAGCAAAAATATCTCTGTACCTAGGAGAGATTCCCAGCAATATAAAAGACTGCATCAGGACCTGGGTGCCTATGTTCTACTTTGATTTAAAACTGAGATCCTGAAAAGGCCAAAATAGCTGCCTACAGGAACAACCCTGCTCTTTTACAGTGATCTACTGTTCGTGGTACTTACCCAAACATGGGTAACCCTGGTTCAATTTCCAAATTTCCATGTGTTTAGGAACCTCAGTCTCACATCTCTCCCAGGAATGCTCCACCGAGACACTCCTTTTCCACAAGTTCTCACTTCTTGCCCAAACTGCCACACTTCACCAGTGGCATCATTCCTGCAAAATTTGCAGCATATAGGAATACATTTCTTTCTGCTACACTTGCATTCCAAAGCCACAACCAGATCCCTAGCAATAAGTCATTAGCTGATCCACCTCAAAACACCAAAATACACCAAAATACATATTATCTCAAGCAACTGGGAAAATGACACTGGTGAAGTTGTCCACGGACTTCCCTTCAGCACAATAAATGCTGTACAGTCCATGCCTTTAAATCTTAAAATCCATTAGTCTTGACTGCAAACTTAGCCAGACATCCAGCATGGCCAGGTAAACACTGTCCCACCAACTCAAGCTAACTTCAGGCTAATCCTCATCTGAATTCATCCAGATTCATCAGTTTTCTGTGGGACCTACAGATTCTGTAGATAAGCCTCACTCTTCAAGCTTTGGAGAAACCTGCCCTCCACAAAGACACAAGCCCCAGTCAGTCCAGAACATTTTCACAATGGGTGAATCAGAAAGAACTCCCTTTCTAGGCTGTACATGGTAACCTCCTTTGGGTTAAGACTAGCCCAAAATCTGGAGTTAACATATGGTATATGAGAGAAGCATACAATATATTCCTGATCACTAAAGTGTTCAAATGGTCTTTAATTGATTTCCATATGATAGAGGTCACCTTTCTCTTTGGGTAAACCTAAAGTGGTGATTAAGACTGAGATATTATTGGAAAATATTTTTATTTCTGAGGGCAGCTGAAGGAGTAGATAGCCTCGTGCAAGTAGAATCATATCAGCCACAGTTAGGTCATAAGATCATGCATCCAAGAGCTGGAGCTCTGTGTTTGTTTTTCGCAGATTATTCCACACAAAAATAAAGGCTTGTGTTGACAGTGGACTGAATGGACTAGAGGAAGTTGCAAATGATGGGGTATCACTTCTCTGGGATTTAGGTAAGGATTCCTAGGAATCCTAAGGCTGGAAAATCATAGCCTAGATTCTGTCAGGACCACCAAGGCAGAAAAAAGTCTAGAAGGGATGTAAGGTAAAACTGAGTTTTGAGGAATTATACTTCAATAGTAGGAGTTGTTTTCCTGTGATGGTGTTTGTGATACAGTTCAGTTATAGGAATGAATAGAGAACTGTATTTATTCCTGAATTTTACTGGGATTGCCATCTTAAATTGAGGGTGCTAATACAGTAGTAGGACTGTTGTAGCATAGCTTACAGGATATATGTTGATCTGTTAATGGCCAGCTTCACTTCTGGTTTTACAGAAGAGGATGTGTTAGCCTGTCAGAGTAGGTCGAAAACTGTAATGGAGATATTTTGAATTAGCAGTATGAACAAGGGCTGCTTGATGAACCCTACCTAAATGCAAGAAGCTTGTCTTTTGTTGAGACAGAGGTGTGGAAAGTTAGGGTTTTCTTCTGAAAAAAAAAAAAAACCAACCAAAAAACCAAAAAACTAACAGGATTTTTTTCTGAATCCTGGACAACCTGCTGTTGCTGCTAGACCAAAAAGCTAGATTTTGGGTTTGGGTCTGTCAATGTCATCAGTCTTCCACTTGGGCTGAAAAAGGTGAACTCCTAAATACGTCTGCAAGTATTTCTGGGACAGCCAAATGTTGCTTTTCTGGCCTTCATACAGGAGTTTGTGCAATGACCGGAAAGCCAGTCTAATTCACCCTTTGTGCAGACACAAGACACTCAGGAGTGCTGGGCACAGCAAGGAAAAGGAAACATGATGGGGTGGACTACATTTGGTTTCAGATGAACTTTTTAGAAGTTCATCTTCTAGGTCCACAGGGGTCTGAGAAGTTAAATGCACTACTAAGTGGGCTGTGTGCTGCAGGGCTTCATTGAGCACTGACACCCTTAGCTGGGCTACTATTTAAGTTCAGGTCACTGGGCTAGCGTTTAAAGTTACGATTATCCCTCGGAACAGAAGTGGCTGGAGTGTCAGGTTTAACACAATGTTCCAGACCAACAGGAGAGTCAAGCTGGAAGACATCTGGGGACAGAGTTAGCTGACATAACTGAATTTAGGTGAACGTCAAGGGCTTGTCATAATTTAACTTGAAAAGCAACATTTATGTCTCATTGTGCTAGATTTCACTTGAGTTAGCCTTAACATGTTAAAACAAATTTAATCTGGAGAGTCTGAAGGGTCAAGTAGGGTTTAGTGACAGCATGGCTTAGGATTGGTATAGGTATAGGCCATTAGAACTAGGAAAGTTACTGATGAAAAAATCAAATGGAGCTAAGGTTAGATATGGGCAAAGAGGGCCTGAGTTTAGGGCGAAGTGTTCTCATTAGGGTTAATGTTTGGTACCAGAGGGGCTGAAGAACTTTGTCCTGCAAATGTCCTGCAAATGATGCATTGCTCATTTTCCTAAGCGTGAGACTCTTCATAGGGAAAAGCCTAGCAGACAGAAGAAGGTGAAAGAGGAAAAAGAGACACACAGTACTTATCAAGACTTTGGGACTGCAAGAGGATGGTTTAGAAGTCTATACACATATGCACATCTGTTTTCCCCAATCTTTAACCTTCCTCCCATCCTTCCGGTCTCCCTGTGAGTCTCCCTTCCCCCCAACTCCCAAAGTCCTCTGTCTCTTCATGTCACACAGACATTCCTTTCTTTATGTTTCTCTTCATCATTCCCAGTCCCAGCATTGGGCAGAGGCAGCAAGAGAAGAGAAAAACAAGGGAAACAGCTTTACCATTTTTTTCGTCTTGTGACCGAACAAACAGCAAGAACCACAACCACCAGCACCACCACAATGCAAATGGATGTGTTGCAGCACCATAGTCTTGCTAGCTTGGAGAGAGTAGTAAGTGAAGGTTGCAGAGGTTTGACCACAAGCCTTCGGGGAGGGATCGAAGCATTTGAGGACCGCCAGCAGCCAGTGAGCCGGCTGTGCCCGCGGGCTCTCTGGCCGGCCGGGCACCGCTGTCCCCACCGGCCCCTGTCTCCTGGCACTCGCTGTTTGCAGCAAACCTGCCTCGAAGGGCACCGGGCGTCCCCGAGGGGCACCTCTGAGGCCGCCCCTGTGCTGGCGGCCCCGAGGCCCGGCTGCCGCCGCACGGGGGGCATCCAGCTGTTGCCGACAGCTGAGTGTCAGCCCCGGCCGCGCCGCGGCCGAGCGCGGGGTCCGCCCCGCCGCCGTCCCCGCCCCTGCGAGGAGGAGGAGGAGGAGGAACCGAGAGTGACCGACCCGGTGGCTTTTAGGGGGGAGGCCACTCAGTTGTTAGAGCCCAGGCCCTGCACTCCTCTTCCAGCTGCTGTTTCTGCTCGTTTCCAGCACTACGGCCGCCAGGCTGGCTGCTGCCCGGCCTCCCCTCCTCCTTTTGCCGGTACCTACCTCAAAACCGCCCGAGGCTGCGAGGCTCCGCTCTTGAAGGAGGAGGAAGCTGGGTCTGCAAAGGCAGAAGGGAATTGCATTGTAGCTGGGTGGCGGGGGGAAAACGGGGGGCGGGGGAAGAGAGGAGAGAGGAAAAAAAATTAAAAGGAAAAAAGGAGGCTGAGTCTGGAAGCGGGTCTCGCCGCCCAGGACCCGCACGCCCCGGCGGCCACGCGTGGGTGCAGATCGCGGCGCGGCGCGCAGGGCCGGGCTGAAGATGCACACGACGCAGAAGGACACCACTTACACCAAGATCTTCGTCGGGGGCTTGCCCTACCACACCACCGACTCCAGCCTGCGCAAGTACTTCGAGGTCTTCGGGGACATCGAGGAGGCGGTGGTCATCACCGACCGGCAGACGGGCAAGTCCCGGGGATACGGCTTTGTAAGTGCCGGGGCGCTGGGCAGGGCGGTGGGCGGCTGCGGTGGGGGGGCGTCGCGGGGAAACTTCCGCGGGGGCCGCTGTGAGAGCTCGGGGCCGGGAGGGGCGTCCGGCTTTTTGCTTTTCTCTCTTCTTTCTTTTTTAATTTTTTTAAGGGGGGGGAGAATTACTGAATAAGGAGATTGAGGGGGGGAATTGCCCAATTCCTCGCACACCGCCGGCGCGCCTGTTGCTCGCTGATACGGCCGCTGCGGGGTTTATCTGCCGGCGGCCGAGCTCGGCCCGCGCCCTCCACCCTGCGCCCGCCGCGGCTCCCGGCGCCCCGCTCCGCTCGGCGGGCGGGCCGGGGCCGGGGTCCGGCCGGGGGCCCCTCGGCGCCTCCCGCGGGTACGGCCGGGTCGCTGCTGTGGGCGGGAGGCTTCTCCTTCCCCGCGGGAAGGGATCTAACGCGCGGCATCGCCCGTTAAGGTCACCATGGCTGACAGAGCTGCTGCTGAAAGGGCTTGTAAGGACCCCAACCCCATCATCGATGGCAGGAAAGCCAACGTGAACCTGGCGTACCTGGGTGCCAAGCCGCGGATAATGCAGCCAGGTGAGGAAGCAGCCCTGAATGGCTTTTATCTCCGTACCTCAGGTTTCTGAAGAGAGTAAAACTTCAAAAAAGGTGGTGCTGCCCTCCACCTTCCTGAAGTACGCACACAGTTGGGCGTGCTTTGGTTTTGATTTTTAAATGAAGCATGTAGTAATTTTCTGGCTATTTTGCACATGTGCCTTATTTCAAAAACAAAAGCGATCAGAGATAAAATTTCTGGAGTTCCCCAGGAAGACTTGCACAGCTCAAACACTTCATTGGTTATTCCTGCTGCTGGGAATGTGGTGGCGCTGACCATTTACAGTATCGTTGCAGGGTAAGATTGGCCTAGGAGTGAATCGCTTCCAATGTGTGCGGTCTTATTAACACAAACAATATCTTAATACAAACTTCTCAAGCAGATGGGAGCTATTATGCAGATTTTAAAATGAAGTGGCTTTTCCTAAGACCACATCTGAGACAATCTGATGTCCTAGCCACTTCCCAGAATGCTGCTTTGCAGCAAGAGTGAGAGGAGCGTGGAGTGTGTGCACATTTGTGCTCTAAAGGAGGTCATTCTGAATTCCCCTGTGTTTAGCTTGATGAACACTTGTGCGAGTAATTAAGTGCCCGCCAAGGAAAGACAAGGTTTATGCTAGGGTGTCTGGAGAACAGAAATGAAGTTGGGATTTGACCCCCTGTGCTAAGTCCTGATGAGTAGGGGTGACTTAAATTTTAAGTCTGTAGAAATTACACAGCTACACTGAGGAATGGAAAGTACCATACAGTCATTCAGATGCTAAAATTAGGGATCCAAATGGAGCACCAAGTAAAATGTGAACGAAACCCCTGTACTTGTTTAGAAAATGTCATTTTCCTAAACATCTCTAGGAAAGCAAATGCTTTACTGGTTTAAGTTATCTGTGTGTGTGTATGGACTGATATATTGCTTTCTGATTTTTGGTTCTACAGCCTTTCACCTGTTGTTACTGCAGGCTGTTAGTAAAGGCTCTTACTCTGTGGGGTTTTTGTGTGTGTGTGCGTGTGTGTGTATATATATAGCATAAATAAGTGACCACAAAACACCCATACAGGGAATGTGATGTGTTTTTGTTGGTAGGTTTTGCCTTTGGTGTCCAGCAGCTTCATCCAGCTCTCATACAGAGGCCTTTCGGGTAAGTCTCAATGGGACCTCAAACAGGGGAGGAAAAAAATCTTTTTTTAAAAAAAAGGAAAGAAAAAGTATGATTGTTGAAGGCCTCTTGCAGTAGCATCCTTAAAGCTGGCCAGCACTGCTGAAGCTCTCAGATTTATAAATGTATACTCATAAATGCGCTCACCTTGTTGGTCATGTTCTAAATGCCGCAGCTGAGTCAAGTTGTGTGGGACGTGGCCCTTCCGACTAAGCAGTCCAGTCCCACATGACCCTATGATAAAACAAGGAGGTATGACTTGATGCAAGATTGCTGTGCCCCATTTCTCTTTTTTCAGCTTGACTCAATGTTATTTATCTCTTTCTAATCTGACAGGGATCGTTTACAGTTAAGATAACTGATCAGAAGGATATGATGATAAGAGGTGGAATAGTTCTGTTTGGAATTAAACTCTGTAACCAGTAGACTCAAACACAAACAAGCTAAAATGGTGATTAACGATGCATGTATGTTTTTTCATATAGTCAATAGACCTCCGTGTGCTTTTTTTTTATTTATTACAGTAATGAAGTGGTGTTGATAGCTAAACTGTGTGCTTTTATTTAATTGAAAGAGCTGTAGTGAAAGTTTTTTGGGGGGGATCTTTTTTAATTTTGGTTTTGTTGTTGAGGAGTGACTTTGCCATGGGGAGCAAAGGGCCTTTTTTTTCCTTGCTTTCAAGCTGTAGCCTGTGACTTTTTTAACCATATTTTGTAGTGAGTGCTAAATTGTGTGACTTCTTGATTTTTAAGTAAATCAACATATTGCTTGCATGTTCATAATTTTTGGGAGGTTTGTTCTTGGGAAGGGTGTGAAGCTCTTTATTAACGATGTGCGTCCATTTGGGCTTTCTAATTTGAGGGAATTTTTTCTTCAAACTGTCTTTAATATGTAGTGCATTTCTCCTGAATTTGAGTATAAACTATTCCTAAGTGGAACTAACTCTCGCTTTTTATAGGCATATCATTAGGAGGTGAAGTCTGCTATAAGCTTTCCATAGTGTCTCTTCACTAATGCACAGTGACTGAGAAACTCATTGCGAAATAGTGCATTTTGCTAATTAATGCATAAGCTAACAAGAAAGTAGGGAAAAATGAGTCACAAATGTATTTTGTTTATTTGGTTAGAATGGCTTTAGATTATCATACTTATCTGTTATTAAGCAACAACAGCTTCTCAGTAATTTGATTTGTCAGAATGGAAGGAAACAGTTCCTATCCTGAAAACCACAGGAAAAAGTTTTTTCTAGAAACTTCATGTAATTTTAAAAGAGCGTCTTGATTCTTCCAAGAGTGGGGAGGCTGTAAAAACTTTTTGCTTTTTTTTCTACTTTGTTATGATTATCCTCTACTGTATTTTGCTTGCTTCTTTGAACTGTGAGATGACAGTGTGTATGCAGTGATCAGTTTATGATGCCTGCACTAAGGTAGACAGGAGGCAGAACACCTCCTCTCCAGAGCTGTTAAAACACTTGTTGAAAGGGAACTACTGAATTGTGCAGGGATCAGCTGTGGAGAGACTAAGTATTTGCTGAGCACAACAGAAAAGGAGGATCTGTGGCAGTCTCTTGCTTAAAGGACTCTGCAAATATAGGAGTCTTTCTTGCTTTCCTTACCCAGAGCCAACAATAGATGACATAAACCATGTTTAAGTCAGGGAAATCCTTCCAGCAAGCTGCATAAGGTTGGATTTCTAATGCATTGCACATAAATCTGAAAGAATGTTGGTTGCAGAGTCATGTATGTATGAAATTGGTAATTTTTCATCTATCCTTGGCTGTTGCATTTCTTTTACTGTGCGTAAACAACAGAGATTACCAATCCTTCCTCCTCCTCAGAATTTCCAGTGACCTGTACCTTTATCTAAAGTATGTGGTTCAGATTAAGGAGAACAGCATTCATTAGGATGAATGAACATGTCCATTCACTTCATTGACAGTAAGAGGGGATGTTTCAGCGCTTATTTGAATCTCTTTCTGTTGAAGAGTTCACTTTTGCTGTGTGGTTTGCGCTGAAATACATGGTCACCCTGAAGCCTTTTTTCTTCCTGTGCAGTTGCACTTTGGAAGTACACTTCCCTAATACGCTGTGTGAAGCAGGCTGTTGTGGTGATTCAGCGCCAATACTCAGCTAATCCATACACAAAAGCTTCCAATGTTTTGTGGTTCAGTTTTGGGTTTTTTCCCTAACAGTGCAAATTAGTGAGGTACTCCCATATTTTGGTATGGTCAGCTGTGTTTTAGAATCACAGAATCATAGAATGGCCTGGGTTGAAAGGGACCTTCCAGATCATGTTGTTCCAACCCCTGCCATGGACAAGGACACCTTTCCCTAGACCATGTTGCTCAGAGCTCCATCCAGCCTGGCCTTGAACATTTTCAGAGATGGAGCATCCACAACATAAGGTTTCACATCTATCAAATAATAAATTTAAAATAATCTGATTATGTTACATTACTTTTACTGAGAAGATGCAGAAGTTCAATATTCAGACTTAATAAGTACAACACTGTTGTGGTGGAGGGAGACAGAAACTAGATTAGCTTCAACGCATGATGCACTTAAAATGCAGGGAATTTTTTTTTTATTCAGTGCTGCAGAATAACATTTCTTCCTGCTTTTTACATTCAGCATCTATCTTACTGTTGGTATGTTTCATAGAAAGCTGTTTGATCACAGGATTGGTTATTTACACAGCTTTGCTTTCAGGATTGTTTATTAAAATACTATCTCTGAATTCAGCAGGAATTTATGGAGGGGGAAGATGACTTTGCTTCCCAAGATAGCTTTTCTTATTTTGCTAATGTAATTTTTACTTTAATATTGGTGGGAAAAATCAGGATTATTCAGGGGTATTGCTGAAGGACATAACTGCTGTGGAGACTTTTTTATTTTCTGTCTAAAACCTGTACTTATATCAAAATGAAAACATACCCACTGTTTTCAGTAAGACCAGAGTTAAATCCAAAGTTATTAAGCCCATTATCAAATGGTTAGCTGATACAACATGCTTGATATCTTCCAAGATTTAGGCAAATCTGCCTTTCTTAAGAGAGAAGGAAAAGCCCCCTCTTGAGTTTTTGATCAAAAGACCTGTATAATACTAGACTACAGATCGTCTGAAAAGAGGGAATGAAGCTGGAACAGTCAGAAGTTAGCCTGCTGTTACGTCCTCTTAGTGGTTATCAGATAAAAGGAAACATAGTAAGGGTCTTGTATGTTTAATGTTTATGCAACCTATTTCTGTTAAAAGGAGAGCTGTTCATTGGTGAAAATCTACCCTTTAATTATGCTTACAAAAGCAAACAATGCCATGCAAGGGCCAAAGCAAAACATTTTGTTTAAAGTTAAATATCTAGTTTTTTGAGAACGTAATGCTGAGCGTTAAAGATGCACTACGCCTGCTGAATTTCTATATGCCACAGCTCTCCACATTAGTCTCAAAAGTCTTCTTTCCTTTGAAATTATCATTCACTTTATTGTTGCCTATAGGATTATTTTTGAGGTCTTTAGTTAAACATAAATCTTTTGTTATAACAACAAAGAAAGTCTTAAGGCATGTGGCAGGGATGTAGGTCATTGAATTTTGAGTATCTCAAAGCTACAGTTATTGCTAAAGTTAAATATGGCTTCTATTTTCCTTTATTGCAAGAGCATAAAACAGTAAATACACATTCCAAAATAAAAACTGCTGCCAGGAAAGAGAGCTTAAATCCTGTCAATTTCTCACACTATCACTCTGAAAAGCTTTTATTTAAAATTAAGGATAGTAAGGATTTCTGGGGTAACTGGGAATTGCTTTTTCAGCTTTTGACCTGGCAGAGCATGAAAAGCATTTGGGTTCTGAATGGCTGAGATCTTCGTGTCCTGGCCTGTGCAGTAGGTAGAAATTTACTTTGGCCATATAAAGCCATTTTACTTGACTGAAAACAGTTGTAGCATGACAGATGATCAAAAATAGCCCCACTGCAGCTTATGCTGTCAATCATCATGTGTTAAATGGCACGGTGGAGAGGAGCCTGCACAGGGTTTATGTTTATTGTAGGGTAAGATGTGGCAAACAGATAATGTTTCATAACTTCACCACCTGTTAGTTTCTTGGCTTAAATAAACCAAGTCACAAGAGCTTAAGTGGAAGCACATGTATCTTTCTGTCTTGTTCAGTGTCTTCAGAAAATCTTAGTAACATCAGTTCAGGCAACACAAGCAGCCTGATCTTACTGTCTCTTCTGTTAGAATCACTCTCTTCCATAAGTGCTGAATGTAAAGATTCCTTTGATGTGGTGTTAAATGGACTCTTTGTGATGCAAAAGAGGCTCTCTGTGACTTCAGATTTGTTTTTATACTTCTTTTCCTAAATGCTTAAGAAATATGGTGTAATGTTTATTAGAATTGTACTTGATTGGTGACCAATACAAAATGCTTGCTTATGCTCATCCATATGGAGAGCTCAGGTAATGATGTGTATTTAAATGCACAGAGCCAGCTTAAGTATGCTTCAAATGCACTTCTGGCTAATCACTTCATAAATTAGGTGAGTGTTAAAAACCCAACTTACGGTTTCGTTTTATGTTTTCTTTCCCTTCCCAATCCCTCCCTATTTGTCACTCTTTTTTTTTTTCCCTTCCCACAGTAGGAAATTAATTTCATTTTACATGTTGGGTTTTTATGATTGTGGTGTTCATGTCTTAAACATGGCAACTGAACATTTCTCTCTGCTAATACTCCTATTCAAGCAACTGAGCTCTTTTTTTCTGAAAAAGAAAACTAAGCTGTTTTAAAGTCTATCACTTACTTTAAACTGCGTTTTGCTATGATTCCAGTTTACAGTGTCCCCTCTGATTGCAAATGTTTCCTTGTTGACCACTTAGGTACACCTTTAAGCTATTTTAAAAATGAAACAAAAAATCCCCCAACAAACCCTTTCCATGAAATCTTGAATTTGGAGAATAGAGGAAACTTTTTACTACTACAGTTTTCATCTGTGCCTAAAGTGTGTTCAGAGGTTGGTGCAGTCTTTAGAGGTGTCTGTAAAGGTAAAGAAAGTTCACTATGAAACAGCAGTGAATCTGTACAAGAAGTTTTTCATGCATTTATAGAGATTCACTGGCTGGGAAGGAGTTGCATATATGAAGGACTTCTCTTTGGAAATCCAGATGGAAGACAGGGTTATGAATGTAAAATGAGAATTATACAGAGTATGTTTTAAAAATCATATTATATTATAAAATCCAACAATGACATTAACATGTATGTACACTTGTGTGCTAAGGCAAGGATATGACCAGTTTTTTAAAACTAAAGGGCTAAGTAAATAAGCCAAGAAAGCAAATTATGTGACTTGGACAAGATGGGAAAGTGTTTACGCATCTATTCAGAATGGTTCTTTCTTAAACTGTAAATTTGTGGTTTTTTTGCTCTTGTTAAGCACCAGATCTATTTAGACTTAATCTTATGCCCACCTCCCAAAAAACTCTATGCTGTATGTCTTGCATAGAAATAGACAAGCTGGCACAAAACAGGACATCAGTGACCTGATAATCAAACAGGTTTGACTCTTGTGTCCTTACGAACTTTTATAAAAGTGTGATGCACATGTACTTAGGAGTCACTGTTATGGATTTTAATAGCATCTATGTAGCTTCCCCTCAATGGCCTCTTGTGACGGAGTGAGCTGCACTATCGTTCGTTTGGAAAGTGTGATTCTTGCTGTGTTTACCACACTTGTGAACTCTATTTAAACTCCTTTGTCGCCTGTGTTGGTTTTTTTCTTATTTTTAATAAGGGTGACTGAGGTTGCAGAGAAATTAATGTGTGCTGAGTCTGCATAGCAACTTAAGTAGGGTTGCCACAATACGCTCTTTAACACGCTTCCCTGGGAAGACTTGACATAAAGTCAGAGTTCAATCATTTTGTTGCCTTATTGGCTGTTGTCGAACTCATTATAGTGATGCTGTCAAACTGCTCAGTTACTAATAATAAAAGTACTGCAGGAAGTAATTTTACTAAGAGTCGAATGGTTAAGAGAGAAGAGGGGTAATAAAAATGCCTTACAGGTGATTTGAAAAACAAGTACTGCAATTTTTCAGATGGAGTAATCAAGCTTAGTCCTTCAGAGTTGTCTTAAAAGAGACGTCAGTAATGCTGGTCCTTCTGAAGATTTGAATGGCATTAAAGATATTATCCTCAAGGAACACGGAACACCCTGACTTAACTCAGCTACAACGCTGTGCTTTGGAGCGATGCGTCTCTTCGCACCAGTGAACTGATAATTGGTCCATTGAGTCAAGTTATTGTGGCAACCCTATGCACATAACAACAACTAAATTGAGTTTGTTTTAGTTCGGAGTATGGATATGACACTTAGGCACTGACTCGCGTACCGACTCTAACTCCCTCTCCCATCTTTCAACAGGATACCCGCTCACTATGTCTATCCACAGGCTTTTGTGCAGCCCGGAGTGGTAATTCCCCACGTGCAGCCCGCAGCAGCCGCTGCTTCCACCACGCCCTACATCGACTACACCGGAGCGGCGTACTCGCAGTACTCGGCGGCGGCGGCGGCGGCCGCCTATGAGCAGTACCCGTACGCCGCCTCGCCCGCTGCCGCCGCTGGCTACGTGGCAGCCGGGGGCTACGGCTACGCCGTGCAGCAGCCCCTCACCGCAGCAGCGCCCGGCACGGCCGCGGCGGCCGCGGCGGCTTTCGGCCAGTACCAGCCCCAACAGCTGCAGACAGACCGCATGCAATAGCAGATGGACTGCCGAAGGGAGCTCGCGGGCTCTCTCTTCCTCTTCTCGGCCTTCCAGTATAAGTAGTTAACAGAGACGATTTGTAGTAACTAAGGAGCTTTAAGGAAAGCGATGCTATTGTGAAACTAAAGATTTTTATTCCACTGTCTTCATACAGTATGCATCCAAATCTTGTTGCTAGAGGGGAAGGGTAGTGCGGCATGTCTAGTTTCAAGTATCAAGCCAGAAGAAAATGGGGGGAAAAATACTGTACTGTCATGGAAGAGTGGCAGGAGTAGCAATGGGACTTCATATTTTCAAACAAACAAAAAAGAACCAAAAAAGCGCAAAGATGTACTTTCTACAGTATCAGGGAAGCAAAACTGCCTTTTATAAGTAAGAAAATGGTATCTGAGAAGTTTGAACCAGGGAAAAAACTTGAGTCAGCAATATGTAACCTTTATCCATTTAAGAGGAAACGAGCTTAAAGCACTGATTGTCCTTTCTAGCTTTCAGAAGTTGTCTTCGTGAGACAGGACCTTGTCACTGTCTCACTGACGGGCACCGAACAACCCAAGGAAGATGGCCGGCTAGTAAGATGGCGGACAGGCACCAAAGTTATTTTCTTCTCTGTCCTCTGGATGAGTGGAACTATGGAGCAAGTGATGTGGAAGTAAGGGGTGCAACAGCTGTAGAGACAATCAATAACACAGACAGTTCTGGACAGAACACATCACTCGTGCTCATGTGATGAGCTTGTCACATCCTAATCCCTCGCCCCATCCCGTTTCACTTTTGGGAAACTTTAACTGCTGGTGTCAGCTATTCTGATTCTAAAATAGGATCAGCCCTTTACTACAACAGCCTTCTCTTTCTATTTATTGCATCTATTCATAACTTGTGAATAAAGGCAGGAAGAAGCCTAACGAACTAAAACCTTTTAAGAACTGTTTTAAGGGAATTTTCTTTTCTGAAACCATTTGTACAATTTTAATATCTATTTCAGGATTATATTTAAAGTATTTATTAGCAAACATACAGTACACAAGACAACTTTTTGTTACCAAGACTGCAGTTCCTGAAGGGTTAATGGTATGTGATTTATACTGTGCCTTAATTGTTATGCTATTTAAAAAGAAATATTTATTTTGAAAGTTTTACTATGCTGCGCTCTAAAGAAAGCGACTTTAGATGTGACACTGTAAAATTATGTATTCATCTCATGGTATAAATTATTTAGTAGGCTTAGATGTAGCATATTAAATATTAACCTAATTAACTAAGGATGTTGACTTGGATTTATTTAAATTCAGTATGTGCACTGTATGAGGGTACTCTTAAATTAACACTTTTTTAGGTTTTTACATAAAATATTGCTAGTTCATTCTTTTTCCCTCTACTAGTTATTCATGTAGACCTCTCAAATACATTAGTGCCGTTTTCTCACTCATCTGTATGTAGACTGACTATTTTTCCCTTTGCTAGAAAATGCTGCTTTACATTGTCCTGTGAAACTACAATACTTGCAATTTTTATTCTTGACCGAAATGGAATTTAATATTTTACACTGTATTGGATTTTTTTTATACTTGAACAATTTCATACAAGGGAAGACAGGATAGCATTTTTATGGACTTTATCCAATGTCACTGGATTTATTTGAAGTATTCTGAATACTAGCCAGTGTTACAATGTAGACATGACTCTCCTGTGCATATTATTTATTCAGTATGTATATTGCTTTACAACATTTCAGATCTCTTAATCTATTCACTCGTATTAAAACAATAAAAAAATGTTGTCTCATCCTGTCTAGTGTTGTTCTTTCCCAAATTGTCTTATATCTTGTTTAGTTAAAACTAGAGGGGCAATCTTTTATAAAGTTTTCCTGGTCTGTGGGGTGAATAGCAGCATGTACACTGACTTCAAATACACAGATTCATGGGAACTCTATTACATGGAGGACATTCTGTTGAGGAGATGGAGAGGATCCATTCTGAGGTTTGTCCTAAAGTAATTCAGAATGGAAGGGACTTTGGAAGGTCTGAGGTCCCTTATGTCTTTGTCCAGTCAGGTTTTAAAAAATCCCCATGTGGAGACTGCACAACACTGGGTAATCTATTCCACTACCTAATTATTCCTGTTGTGTCATTTTTTTTCTCCCTTCTATCTAACCAGCACCTCCCCTGCTCATTACAGCCCTAGTCTCATTGTTTGGCAGAAAGCCCAGCCCTATCTTCTTGGTAATCTTCTCTTAGGAACTGGAAAATTGCTGTTCTCTTCCATAGGCTGAACAAACCCCAATACCTCACCTTTTCCTCACAATTCTCATGCTTCAACCTCTAGCCATCCTGCTGACCCTTCAGCGGAGTCGTTCAAGTCTGCCAGCAGCTGTCATGTACTGGGAGCCTCTAGACTGGACCCACTACGCCAGCTGTGGTCTAATGAGTGCTGAGTAAAACGGAATAATCAGTCTCCTTGATCTGCCATCTGTGCTCCTGTTGATACAGTCTGATGCACTTTCACTCCTGCCAGAGTTTACCGCTGACTCCTGAGAAGCCTGCCCCAAGCCTCCCACGTCCTTTTCAGCAAAGCAGCTAACTAAGCCATGGGGGTTATTCCACCTGAGATAAAGAGTGCTCTATTTGTCCTGACTGAACTTCATGATGTTCCTGTTGACCTAGTCCTCTGGCAAGTAGAGATCCCCCTGAATGGCAGGCCTGATCGCTAGCATGTCAAGTACACCTTACATTAAGTATCATCAGTTCACAGACCTGACTGTACTGCATCCCATCTCTTCCTCCAAGTTATTCATAAAAGTATCAGACCAGCCAGATGCCAAAGAAACTCCACTGTAACCAGTGGAGACAGAGCATAAGCCCTTTTGACCAATGATTCAGTTTGGTTTTTGCTAACTATCCATTTGAAATTGGATACAAGGATTCCGTGGGAGACTACATAGAAACCTAAACTCAAGGTAGACAACATTGTCTGCTTTCCCCTCTTTGACAGATGAAGTCACCTCATCACAAGAGACAATTAAGTTGGTCTGGTGTGATTTACCTTTGTAAATTCATGCTGGCTGTTACAAGTCACCCCATTCTCCTTCATGTGCCTGGAAATTCTGCCAAGATGGCTTGTTCCATGATTGTTCAGTATTTCTCTAGATTGTCCTGCATGCCCTTTTTCTGAAGCTGGGTGCATCATCTGCTTTTCTGCAGGCACAGAAGATGTCCCCAGTCTCCATGACCTTTCAGTGATGATAGTAAGCAGCTTCAGAATGACAACACCCTTGGGTGCAACCCATCAGGTCTAAAGGATTTATGTGGACTGAGCTTCCTCAGGAGGTCCCTGAATCAATCTCCTTTCACACCTGACAGATTTTTGGTCCTTGAACCCTTCCTACAAGCAAAGTGATGTTACTAAAAAGCTAAAGGTCAGGACACCTTTTTGCACATAGTAATTGAACTGGGAAGCAGTGACATAGCTGCTCAGATACAGCTGATGATGGATTTGTAATCTTGAGGACTACTTAACATTTCAGTGTCAGTCCAAGCCACTAATGACCAAAAGGACCTGATATCTGAAAGAAGGCTGTGTGAAATGCATGGCAGTGTTAGCCAGTTCTTCGAGGAATGGGGCGATGTTCATACAATCTTCATACAGAAATTCATCACTGCAGCTGTCACTTACTGTGACTTCAGCAGAAGCACAAGCTTGACTGCAGAATTTGAGCTGCTCTTTCATCCACAAAAAGGGTCTTTTTCATCTGCAAAAGAAGGGAGTAGTAAAATTGAAGCGATAGAAAAGATTTTTCCTGGTCTTGGGGTCAGACTTCATTTCACCATGGACAATTATGAAACTCCAGAACTGGAACATTCACTAACATCCTGGCCTGATGCTGTCATGGTTCTTAGCAAGTGTTTCAAGCCTGGCTGCTGAGAAGTGTTGCTGAGCTGCCTTTTGCTGACCTTAAGATCTTCAACCTTGCGGAGCACACTGTAGTGCTCTTTCTGCTAAGAAGCGTATAAACACCCAGCAGGAAGGTGAGCAGGAAACGATAAATGTCATTTTCTACTCTGTTCTTCTATTTCCTTAACCTGGTCTTGCTCCAAGGGGTTTGCCTAGAAGACATGGTATCAAGTAGAAATCAAAATCAGAAGTCCCTCTAAGAGAAAGGCTGAGCCCACTGATGGCACACTAACCTTCCCTTTGATACAGGGTGAAGACAGCATCCTTTCCCTACTGATGCACACCCCTGACAATGTCCTTGGGACTTCCCCTGCCTCTGCCTGGAGGTGACAGACACCCCCAGGGAGGGGTGTGAAGGGGAATGCTTGCTGCCCTGGAGGGGTCTATCTTGTGGTAAGCCACAATGGGAACAGAATAAAAGTTTATGACTCAGCTTATAAAGGTCAATTGCATGCTGGCTCTAACTTGACAGAATAAATACGGTCAGCAAAAATGTAAATGTGTGAGCTCCACTAGCAAACTTAGCTTTGGACACACAACATGAACACTAATGCTTGCTTTTGATAAATGAGTAGCTGAACAGACCTTTGTACATAAAATACACCTCAGTAACATCTCACATACATGAAATGCCAAGAGTTCACATTACCAGGACCAAAATAAAATAACTGAGAAATAGCAGCACATAATTATGAAATATGTGAACGCTCAGAAAAAATGGTAGCATTTTACTTGAGAGATGGCATATATGCAAAAAACTGCTCGCAATAAAATTTTCAGTTGAGTTTCCAAAACCTTCAAAGGAGTTTCTATACCGAAAAGTGACCAGTACTGAGTTTCTTGCAGAGGGAGGGAGAAGCTGAAATTAGGAATTGCTAAGGAATGTGTAGATCAAAAAAGGTGTCATGCCTTGAAAGGTTACATTGATGACCTGACTCCTAGAATTGCAGTTTTTCCTAGTATAGTTATTTTCCTATTAACTAGTGAACATAACTTGGCATTGCTAGACTTCATTGATTCTAATTTTTCTTGGGTTTTTAAAACATGTAGAAGGACTATATTAGGATGAAAATAATTATGCAACTCAAAGCACCTCTTAGTCTTGTTCATGAGATGCTTACCCATTTTAAACTGAGCAATTCCCTAGCTATGCTCAAACCCTTGTGAGAAAAATCATTCTGTTTTGAACCTATGTTTCAGTTCTAAAGAGCCTGCATATGTTTAAAAATAACACAGCTATGTGTGAATTTACAAAATGCTTACTATGACTGATGATTGGGCTTTGGGGGTTTGTTTGCAGATACTTCTATCCTTCCAAAATGCAGTGTAAAATTATGAGAAAAATAAGATTGACACAGTGTCAAAGAATAAGGAGAAAACTACAACCGTGACTGCATTCAGGTGAGCACATAGAACAATTATCAGCTTTTCTCAACATAAAGAAAATTAGCTCTGGAATGTTTCCCAGTTCCATGTGCCAATATTGCTGAGATAAGCCATGAATTTTGTCTAGCTTACACTATCATAATTTTTGACCTAAACAGTCTGGGAATAGGGAGGAATCCACCAAAGTCTGTTTCATCACCAAGCATCTGAAAGTCAAAAGATGCTATCCAAATTAATTGGTTAAAGGTCTCTGACATACATATAATCCTCAGCTCAGTATCCTAATGTTAATCTTTGGACCAGACTTCACTGTGCCTCCTGCTTCTTCTCTGTTCTCTACATGTGGCTGTTGTGGGCGATTTGTTCCTCACTCCTTTACAGGGCAAGGGCTCTTGCAGCTGCCTAGTCACTTCCTTCTTAAGACTTAAACTAGGTAAAATAAGAAAAGCCCATTGTCTTTAACCTCAAAATTTACAAAATCTGGAAAAGTCTTTACAAAATAGCTCTTTTTATCTGCAGCTCATCTTCTTCTGAATTTGATGACTCCATTTGAACCTGAGGAAAAGATGTCAGAATACCAAAACTGACAGAGCTAGGTCATAAGCAAAGCTCACTGAATCCATCACCTGTCATTAGGCTGTTAAAAGAGTTTTTTCATTGCACTTTCAAGGACACGAATCAATCTTTACAACACGCTTGAAGAATAGAACACATTTTTATCCAGCAATGCAGGTAAGGGATTTTGCCCCCCTGTGAAAAACTTGGACTTTTGTTGTTGTTGTTGTTGATGTTTTTTGGATTTGTAGTGATGACAAAAATAAAGTATAAAACCCTGCAGTAAACAAAATTGTTTCCCATAACAGTAAAACTGGTTAATTTAAAAAACATTTTCTATTAGCCCCCTCTATTTTTTAAAATAATAAATTGCTTAAAAGCAAAATATCCCTGCACTTAGAAGTAAGAAGAGTAGATTGTTTTTGTTTTTTCCTGACAAGAACCAGTAGAGTTGAAAGGCTTTCAACAAACACACCACTGCATATTCCAACTGCTACAAAGGGAAGGCTGATTACTTGCTCAAGGCTGTGGATACTATGATGTTGCCAAAAATTGGGATTCCCTGGCTACTTGTTCAAACTGCCGGAATTCATCTCCTAATTTGATCACTAGTAATATTTCTGAATGAGGATAGAAATAATGGAAGTCTAGAGGAAAACCTTGTTTTTACTGAGGGTAGGTGGACAATTTAGGAATCACAGAATCATTTTGGTTAGGTAAGGAATTTTAAGATCATCAAGTTTAACCATACTGCTTTATGCAGACAAGTAAGCACAAGGAAGAACAACCCAAGCATAACAAAGCTGAAACACAAGCTTTTCTTCATATAATGGCCAAAGCTTTATTAAGTGGTGGACACTCTCAATTAAAATGTAATTTCTTCATCACAACAGCAATGAAGGACCTTAAAAGTGAGCTGCTCTCTTTGTCCAGTATGCTCTTGTCCTAGCCTTGGAAGATGGTAAGTAGCACATTAGTGGCATAAGGAATGTTCACAATTTCTTTTTCAATATATGGTTATGGAGTAGTGTGCATTCCTTTACATGAATTTATGTTATGAGCACTATTTAAGGAAAATCTGTTCTTCATTAACCAAGGCTTAGGCATCACAGTATGTAAGTTCATGCATCAATCTTTCTTGATTTTCATCAGTATTAGCTTTTTCTCCATTAGAGAACTGCTTTATCAACTAAAATCTTTTCTCCTTTTCTGTAAAGTGAATTCTTTCACTAACCTAAGTGCCATCATCATTTATACTGGTTTTCACGTTAAGTGAGTGATCTCCAGGCTTTAGTCTTCTGTAAATGTCACCAGTTCCATGTACACTATTGTGTCTTGAAACTGGTTTTCCTCTGACCTTATCAAGAAGGGCTGTCTACTCTAACAACACCTGGGATCTTGCCAAAAGAAATCAGAATCTGAGACAGAGTTCTGAGAACAGCAGCTGAGTGTGAAAACAGAATTGTGCCCACCAGCCTACAGAGGGCTGGTGCCAGTGGGGAGCTGCCCCTGACGTGGCTGCAGTGGGTCAGCTGAGCGAGTGCCTGAGAAGGGCACACCACGGCTGAAAGGCTTTCTTTGCCCGGATGCATCAGTTTAGCTTAGCAAAGGCCAGTCAAAGGGCAAAGAAAGCAGCTCTGTAGTGTCTTTCTGGGGAAGAAGGTCTTGGTGCCCACTAGAACTTCAAGAATGAAGCTGGCTTCAAAGACCTTGTGTCTTGTCTTCAATATAATGCAAAAAAACATATGGAGCGCCTTAGCCAGATCCCGACAACAGCAGTGGTGCTTGCCAGCAGTTCTCTAAGAATACAGGTTGGCAGAGATACAAACAATGTGTGGAGGAGCCTCAAGGAATCTGGCTTTCCTAAATGCAGGGAATGGCGTTATTAGGAAGAAGCAGGCACTGTCTCTATTGCATTTAAGATACGGTTTATTTGAAATGTGGCTGTGCTGTATTAATGATCCCTTGTTTCAGCAGGACAGCTGGGATGCTGACTGCCACAGCCACTGCTGCAAAGAGAACAGAATAGCAAGCTTTAGGCACAATCAAATGAGCTTAATATCCAGCCAGGGCCCAGACTGAAAACAGAACGCATGAATATGCCCTGAAAGAACTGCAGGAGACCAGAAAGTTTTGCTCCAAAGGGGTAAAAACTAGTCTGCTTGGTAGTGGTGAAAGTACAAGCAATTGCAAACCTTAAAAGATTCTAATGGATTCTCAACAACATTGTGGCATTTAATGTGATTATGAAGATGGTATGATTGTCTGGATATCAAAAACTGGATGAGAACAAGGGTAGTTATTGCCTATTTGTTGACCTCTGAGGACAAAATCATAAATATGCCAACATGAAAAGAAATTGTTTATTGGTGGAACGTCCTTCAATTTAAGCAGGTTTACCTACAACGTCTCAGGTTCTATCAGTCACACAGGTAAAAAATCTAATGATGCTGACTTTTAATTCCTAATTCAGCAATGATCTCAAGAAAAGAACTATTTAACTGCACTGTTCACTTATCCTGGTATTCAGAAGATTATCAGTGTTTACAAGTCTGTCTGGCTACCCCAGAGAACAACTTATTAGGGCCTTGTTGTGGAGAAGAGCAAGCAGCAAGCAAACCCTTCAAGCAGCTTTGTGTTCTACCAGGCACTGATCAGCTCTCAAATGTACAGAATGGGAACAACTCTTAACATCTGTATGGGTTTAGTGGAAGAACAATTCTGCTGTTCAATCTGATGTGCCGGAAAGAAGAAAAGAGCAGGAACATGTTCATGTTTGTCATGAAGGATTCTCTTCAGATAATGACTTGGTGTAGAGGAGAGGAGAAGAAAAAGAAATATTTAAGCGATGTTCAGTTTCTGTCCCAGAGTTTGAAGCAAATCATCAGTGGTAAAATTTCACATGTTCTCATTTTTGAGGAACGGTAGAAAGCACCTCATCCTGGGATTATTTGAGAAATTATGTTTTGAGTAAGATCACTCACTCAAAGAGCAGAATTTGTGGAAGCCATGCCAACTATGAAATGGATGTATCGTGATCCATTTAAATGGAGCTGCCTAAGCACATCCCTAGTTTGTAGATCTCGCAGCTTGTCTGGATATACAGGTTCATGCTCTTGCTGCAGGAGGTCCTGCAAATTCAGTGTCTCCATGACTGCCTCATTTTAATAAAAATATAACTGACCAAAGCATTTTTTTTTCCTGCAACTGGAATCCTCCTTTCTCAAATTCTACAGCTACACGACCCTGGGCAGCTTTCCTGGGAAGAGACTCTCCTAAGTCACAAGGTGGTGGAAGCTACTGACAAAGACCTTCTTAAGCTACAGGCTGGAAAGCAGGATGTGCAGAAGGCTGAGTGATTTCAACTACCACAAGCAATGCATTGACAAAACCTAGCTGGACAGTGCCTCCCCCATTATTTCTCAAATCCACTATCTTACTTCTTTTCAGATACGTGCACCTGCGCTTATTTCTCAATTTACTTTTTTTTTAAGCAAAAGCCATCTATATTTACACCAGAATGTAGAATAATGAATTGCCTAGTCTGCTGCTAATCATGAAGAAAATAAAAAAGCGAAGATGAAACTTCTTATTCCAAGAGAATAATTTACATAAGTATAAAACATGAAACACAATATCTATAACACAGAATTTCTTGCAAGTTTATGCTTTTGTTTAATTGTTCCTGTTAGAGGTATATAATGTCAAAGGCTTAAAAAAAATCTTATTTTAAAAGACACAATCAAAGGCTTTTAGGTGACTGAAAACTTAATTTAAATGCTTTCTTTGAAAACAATTAATTTGCACTATGAACATGTTTTTTACTCACTCCAAGTATTTTTCTCTTTGCCAGACAAGCATAACTTTCCATTACTGGAAAAGGGAAAGTGCTTCCTGTGCTTTCTGTCTCATTTACTATTTATCATATTGCATTGTAATCCTTTGACCTGACACTATTATTTTCTTTAATTAAAATTTTTAGTATAAGCTGCATAATGAATTATATTTCAGCAATATGTGGTAATAATTCAGATGTCTTTAAAAAAAGTTCATTCTAGTATATTTTAATATGCAGTTTTATACTCTCTCCCCCTTTCAATTTGCTCTATTATTTTATTACTCCACGAGTCTATTTTCATGCCCTTCAAAACTGCTGTTGCTCTTCCTGGACACAACAGCATGCTTCAGGCAGCATGAAAGATCTCAAGAATTTGATGCCTAATTATGGCTTTGTTGTTGTAAAATAATTATTAACTATCTCCATTCTCTTTAACTTGCTTTGCATCCTTCTCTCAGTCTGCTATTTTTTCTTCTCTCAGGCTTCAAGCTGACACTGTGCTCTCTAACATTTTCTAGTTCATTGGAGGTCATTAGCAAACAGCTTCAGAGAAGCTAGACAGCATGTTTGCTCTTTTCATGTTGCTGTATTTCAGTTTTTGATGGGACAGAATCTATTAAGATCTTCTCCTGTATTCTTTTTCTCACATAAGCTCTTTGTTCCTTATGATCTATGGGGAAAAAGTACAAACATACTGTCTCTTGCTTTCACAGCTGAAAAACAGCAGACAAAGGTAAAGAACATGCTATTGTACCAGATACTGGCATATGTCTTTACATCACTGATGCACACACCTCGACTAGATTCAAATATGTAATCACATAAAAGCAAACTAAAAATTCTACATATGGTAAAATACATATAAAAACACACTTGCAAGTGTAAAGCATAAAACCCTGAAAATCTGTCAATTTTTAAAGCTTACTTTCTAAAGTCACCCTGTTCTTACTACAAACTTGGTTTAGACCCTGCCACATTCTAGAGGCAGCTCATCAGGCCTGCCAAGCCTGCCAGCTCCTGCAGCTAGACATCTTTAATATAAAGCCATCTAAATCTTACAGCTCTTACCCAGAATGACATTTGGAGCTACTAAAATCAACCAGCATCTGTGCATTTCCTTCACAGAAAATGATGTTCCACCAAGAGGTTTTCACGTTCAGAATAAAAGGCAGGTGAGGAACCAGACAAAGAGCAGTTAAAATATTGGCCTAAGAGACTCCAAACAAATGAACAGTATTGTTCAGAAATATTGATTTTCTGTGGAGGAAACAAAAGGTCAAGAGGAAGAAGAGGCAACAGAAAAGGACACCTGCAGATTCTGGAGAAAGATCTATGAAAACAAGAGGAACTTAGGAGAGCAGAGAGGAAAAAAAACCCCAAGTAATTCATTTACTGATTCAATAGTCAGCAGAATTTGCATATCCATCCCTTTGAAATTTTGTTTTTCTCCAGCTGTTTTTCTTATCATTTTGGCATGTTTTCTCATCACATGCAGACGTTTAGCTCTCAGATGCACTCGCTAACAGACTGCTGGCACCTTTCAGCTGCTCCTAGGCCTTCTCTTTTAAATCTCCCAGCTGCCTCTCTTACCCCTCATAACATGACTGGCCTACCCAATTTTTAAAAAATTGTTTCCAGCTGCCACATTTGTTGCTCTAAATATTTTCCATTCTCTCCCCCAGAATACGATATTTTGGAGTTTTTCTGTGGGCTGATGAGATGACAGCAGGTTTCCAAAGCCTATTTCTACCCTAATAGGAATCTCATTTGAGTACTTTTGATATTTTCATGCACCAAACTGAAATTTTTATTTTTTGCTATTAGTGAATGCTGGGAAGCTGAGAGGAGGAGGAGAGCATGGTGCTAAATCACCAAAGTGGTAAAAATGCAATGATCTATGACCAGAAAACCAAATCTCACCTCTTGCTGTTCCACAGATCACATGTATGTTGGTTCTCCCTTCCCTTAGAACCTGTCAAATCTCCCACACTGTATGCAACAACTCTGAAATTTAGAAGAAATTTCAGGTCATTTCAGCTTACAATTTGGAATCACTAGCCCAACAGCATCCCAAATCCTTACACTACTCCTGCAGACTGCAGCCTCTGGAACTGACGTGCTCTATGTATCTTTAAGAAACATAGTTTTGTATACATGAGAATCCTTTGACTTTCATGGTCAAGAAAAAAACTTTATAAACAGGTTCCTCTTAACTGCATAAGAGACAGTTTAGACATACCTGGTGGTGATTCTCATGCATTCTTTTGCACTTTAGAAAGCAGGTAATGCTTTCACGTAGAACAGTTTGTAAAATTTTGTCCCAAACTTATACGGTTATAGGAAAGTCTAATTGCCATCTAATTAAATTAAATTTCAAAGGTATTTGCCTTCCCTTTTTTCCACATTTGGGCAAAAGTGAAATGGAATCTGGTCATATGAGGCACTTAGAAATTATGAAATCCTAACTGGATTTTAACAATGCCATTTGAATAAACATACTTGAATGCTCAGAAAATAACAATAATAATTATTAAAGATCTTATCTGCATATCATTTAAGTTTCTATGTGATTCCCACAGGGCTGTTCGTTTTTATTCAAGACCTTTTCTTATCCAGACAGAAGCCCAGATTTAGCCACGGGAGAGGCCTGGGTGAGGAATCTTCGTGCAACAGGTGCCCACTGTGCCCAGATGAGCCAGGACAAAATGTGTTGGCTTCTGGCACTTGTTTTGAAAGAGGTCATGAACTCAGAAAATCCATTTATAAATATTGCACCAGACTGTAGAACAAGGCACATGTTTGGTGGTGTCTGAGAAAGGAACCCTTCTCTACCACTGTGGAGGAAGGATCTTCTGTTCATCTTCTTCCCTTCTCCTCTCCTCATAGCACAGTGCTGCAGTTTCATTCTAACTGGAGAACAACTGGCCAATATCAGGACACACAGGAAGAGGAAAAGGACTCCTGGATCTGTGTGCTCATTCTAAAACTGTTAGAGTGAGAAAGGAACTGTATTATGAGGTCTTGAAAAACACTAAGAGGAGATTGCAGCTTGATTTTAAGAACCAGTTATGTCACTACAATGGTCAGTAGAGAAGCAACCACAGAATTGGCAGGTTCAAGCAGAGGAGAGGTCGGAAGAGAGGTTTTTAGCAGAATCACAAACATTTTCATACTGTCTGAAAACAGTTTCTCTCTTAAAGGGTCTATGGTGTTCTCCACAGCACAGTGAAATTATGGAGAGCTCTCCAGATACCTTCAGAGAACTTCGTGTTGGCTCTTGTGGTCTTGTCTTCATATTACATGGATTTAATAAAGTGCATTAGCAGACATTTTTAAAAACACCTCAAAAGTCATAAGAGCTGTGAGATCTTTGCAAGAAATAAGATTGTTACCAGACCAGAGAACAAAAATCCCAGGTTCCTTCCCAGTTTGGTTTTTATTGCTTGCAAAACGCTTCTCTAGTACAAAGAGAAGGAATTTGCAAGTCAGCTCATGAAATAAAGGAGAACCAAATTCCACAATTAACTAGGTGTCCTAGTTTAGGACCATCACCTAGAACACATAGTTCTCCATTCCTGCCAAGTACTATCAATACTCTAAAAAGAACCCTATTAATAAGAAATGTTGTTATTTGGAATAGACAAAGTTGAGGTTGCCTAGTTCCAAAGAAATCAAATCTGCTGACCATGACACAGCACTCTGAACTTTCCACATGAGATCACTAGATATCTTTGACAGTGAGAAGTGAGAATGGGATTACATATTCAGTATGCAAAACACAGAATCACTTTCTATATCTAGGCTGCATCAAGTTAAATGGCAAGAATGGGTTTAAGTACTTTCCTTCTTAAAAAAAAATCAAATAGTATATATATCCTCCTATTCCTGCAATTAATTAGACAAGCATTAGCAGATAATGCCAAATCCTATGATTCTCTATCTTACATTTTAGCACTGAATACTGCAGTCTGATGAAAAGCAGAAAAATAGAAACAAATTGAGAGTCATCCCCACAGGCTTAACTTTACTAGAGAAAAATCTCCCTAGTCCTGTTCTGTGGTCAAGAGACAGACACATAAATCCTCTGAATTACTGTCAGAAGGATCCTCTTTCTCTTGCTTGTAAAGGGATGCAAAGGGGACTAGCTCACCTAAGGTAAAGTTTGCTTCTGTAGCGTTATTTTCTCAATGTAAAAGATTTTCTGTTGATTTTTTTGTTTGTTTTTCAAATAGAAATAGAAGACAGTGATTGCCTAGCTTTGCCTCTCTGATTAATACTGAATTAAAGCCTAAAGACAATCACAAAAGCAATATAAAAACACAATAAATTATGAATGCATTGTATCAACAGCAACTCTACTGCTAACTCACTACCAGGTTGATAAATATGATATCAAAAAGTGGTGTCTCCAGTACAGAGTTATTTAAAGAAAAAAAAAAGTAAAAGAGAAATAAAAAAACTGGAAGCAACATATAGCACCACACTTTTCATCATTTTAACTTTTGTAAGTACATAATCCAATTAAATGTTCTTTTATGAGGGCAAATGGAAGTGCACAGTGATCTCCAAGTGCTTGGTGAGAACTATATCTGTGATCCGGTTATTTTCAAATTTACTAGTAAATCTACTGTCAGCATCTAGTTAATAGTGATGGCACAGTGGGGATGCTGTACAATGCTCACATTACATGGGATATGTACTCCCATGTAGCTTTTGCAAATGAACATTTGTAATTCTCTAAAGGCCACAGACTGTAAATTAAGAACAGATGCCACAGACTTGAATCCCTATCATGAAATACTAAGGTATGAAAGAATTAACCAAATATAGTAAAAAAATATCGGGTAATTGCATATTGAATTTGTCTTATGTATGCTGTGGAATACCAAAGATGTATGTAACACATTCACTTTATGCATACAACATGTATTTTTTAGATATTGGCTATTTTCTTCTAATCAACAAATCGTTTTACTGCTGACACAAAGTTGCCTGTTTTCACTTACACACATACAGCCAAACATAGTTGGGTAAAAGTCAAAAGTCTTTTCTACGTAGCCTTTTCCTGAACATTTCTACTTTGTTTTGTTGCTCAGTGTGTCAGCTGTGTTTAGTCAGTTCTGCTCACTGCAGTGTGAACACACACACGTGCATGCATCTGTGTGTGGACTGAGAGCCAGACAGCATGTGGAACACCTAAGATGTGCTTGCCAGGTAACTAGCGCAGGTGGAATGGCACAAAGCTGCACACACAAAAGCTTCACAAGACTGTGTGCATGAATTTCAAATAAACTCAGTGTCTGCGGGCTATGTTTTGCTCTTGTGTAGCTTCACTGAGTTTATCTTGTGACATATTGTTGTGGCTGTTGTTAAAAAAAAAAAAAAACAAACAAAAAACCAAATAAAAACCCCACTAGGAAAAAAACAGATTTTTTTTTTTCATTAAAAAGAGAAGGGCAGATTATACCAGTTATTTTGCCATATATGAACTGGGATTATAGTGGTCTTAATGGCCATTTCCACCTAGCCAAGACAGTGAATCAATACAGTGCATCTATTTGTTAAACGACTTCTCTTCAAACAAAAGCAAGTAGCAGGCATTTAATGAATAACTAGTCATAGCAAACCCATAACTTTTAAAAGATGAGCTAAGAAGTTGCGAAAAAATGTAAAAAGTTGTGGCATATAAACAAAATTATGATAGAAAGTTTCATTTCTTCATAAAGCTGCATGAGAATTTCAGAACTGATCAGGGACATGCAATGAAGCCCAACATTACCTCAATTACTGAAACAGTGATTGTATTAATTTGAGCATTATCTTATGCACTACCACTACTATCCTTCCTTTTTTTTGGACAGCACCACAAGTGTCATGTCAGTAGTTACAACTTGTAGAGACAACCAAATGTTTTCTGTCACAACACATTCATGGAGCTGGTAATGGCCAATCCCACCTCATCCTGTACAACACCGGCCAAAATAATCAATGGTGCTGCCAGACTCAAATTATGTCCTCCTGATAATACAAAATGACAGAGTCCCACAAAATCAGATCTGTCATTGTTCTGAAACAGATGGAGCCTTACCAGAAAATTATCATAAAAGTTTATTTGAGTCAGTTGAGCTAACTGAATCATAAAAAAGCTAAACAGCCAAGTGATGTATATTCATTCTCCTGCCTTTTGCCATAGACAGGAACAATCTATTCACTGCATATACAATTACTGGTATGCAGGTTTGATGACAAGGTATTCCTTAGAGCACATAACAAATTCCAGGTGAGTGTATTTGTGTTGAGCTGCAACACTGCAGAGCTATCTGAACCCAGACCCTGCAGCAGCAACAGGTATCGCTGGAACTCTCAAGTGCAAGTTATTCTTATAAATCCCAGTGCAAAGTTCAGCCACTGAGCTTTTGATCCACAGGATCTGGTCTGAGACTCACACAGGAATTTGACATATTCAAACTTTGCTATAAGCACCTTGATTGAGGTTTCTAAGTTAATAAAAAATTATGAGGTAACATATTTGACTGATATCAGTCCACGATTCACTGATCCCTATCAACACCTCAGAGTTCCCACTTCCCAGTGTGATATCTGTGTCCAGCATCTGAATTCTGGGTCTATTAGGAAGTCTGTGTGGGCATGACTGGAAAATGACCTAAAAATATTCATATAGAAGCTATTTTTGATTGGCATGTATTTTTGCTACACCAGTCACATAAGTTTTAAATCCTTAGCAGCATACACATTCCTAGTTTCAGATCATATTTCAGTGAAATAACTGCATAGACACTGGGTCAGATGTGCAGTGGCTATAAACCAGCAGATCTCTGAGCTTCCTGTAAGGTCTGGAGACCTGGAAGAGCTGAGCATCTAACTCAAAGTGTACTGGGTAAAAGTCCCCTCCTAAAATATCAATGGAAAAAATTACTGAATTTGTCTCCATAGATATACTGGCTGATTAATACTACCTGAACACACAGTTCTTGCCTTAAACAGGTACCCTAATCTAAGATGCAAATAAATACAGATAAAGGAAAATAGGAAAAATATTATACTGGAGAGATTCAATACAGTAAAATCTTCAGCTTTCACAGCCTTTTCAGTATTAAGGTCCATTTCTCACAAAAACAGAAGTTTGAAGGAAGAGGGGGAAAGATCACATATTTTTCATGATCCAAATCTAATCTTCATTGAAAACTAAAAAGCCCCACAACACTGTCAAAGCAAAACTGCCACCCCAAGCCACCTCCAACTGTAAAAACATTTCTATGACTGTTTAAAATAACTAGTAATGGCCTCTCCAGAGTTTGTATTCCTAAAATGATCCCCTAAAATAAAGGAATTAAACCCCTGTTAAACGTTTAAAAGGTCATTAGCATAGGAAACAATGAGTTAACAATAATGAGGTGTCAATAGCAGTAATGAGGTAATTTTTTGATCCCAAGCTAATCCAAATAGTTGGAAGATAATTCTCTAATGTGCCAAATAAATTCCATCCCTCTCAATTTTGAGAGACAAAAAAAAACAAGCAAGAAAATAGGGGTGAGGTTTGTACAAAAACACATTCTATGAATGAATCTAGGAAATCATTAAAACTGTAAAAAATTGGAAATAACATATGGATCGACAGGATGGATTTTAAGCTCTTTCAACACAAAGTTTACTTCCATTTACTGAAATCACTCTCACTTACTATGAAACTTCATTTGACATACATATTGTGCCTGAGACAACAAAAAGCAGTAGCTTGGCCAAGTTTCCTAACCAGATCTGTGGATAAGACCACAAAGCTTTAGTCTACAGGGAAAAGCAGTTGACTTGGCAAGTCTGCCTATGGCTCGCTGACCTTTGTTTCAGAAAAGGTCGCTGCAGAGACAGGTTCCTGAACTTCCCAGGTATTCTGCAGCTCTAAAGCTTTTAGACTATAGCATCATGATGGACTAAAGAAACATGAATTAATAAACTCTTTTTTTTTTTTTAATTCCCACAGAACCTTTTCAGAAGTCCAGGAGCAATCAGGAGTGATAGCAGTCCAGTTACTGGTTATCAGCAACCAAGACATTGCCGAAAAGCACTTTAAGAACACACAAAACCAGCTGCACGGAGGTGAAAGGCTGAAGGTTTCTGTGTCTGTGTGAGGAGCTCTGATTGTCTGTTGCTTTCCCTGAGCACAATAATCAGAGTTTAGCTTACAGTGTTATCAAGCTGGCTCTTCGTGTTACATTCAATACAACGAAAAAATAAAAAGGCAGTGAATTTTTTTCCCCAATTATTTTCAGTGGAAGAATAGAACACTGTGCACCTTCAGCTGCAGGAATTAAGCTGTGAACCACAGCAGATTATAATTGATTTGCTAAAGGAGCAAATAGAAACCCTTGAGTTACACAGCATTTTCAGCAAGAGAATGACAGACTGAAACAGGTTTAACACTGATGCTAGGTTAAATCTTAAATTAGGCATGTGCAAAGCCTTTCGGTTTTTCAGGGTGTGGCTCACAAACTGAATGAACAAACCAGTTTTTAAAGAGGTGACACCTCCACAGTTAGAATGATTATTTTAAAGAATTATAGAATAACTCAGATATGGAATTGTAGATGCTATAAAAAAATCATCCTATTATTGTTAGTTCCGAAGGAGCAGTAGCTGCTGACACTGCTGAACTTTGTGATCATTCTTCTAGATTAAACTACTAGTAATTTTCTAAAAAATGAGTTTCTTTTCTATACTTTATGTAATTTAAAACCTTATCTTTGGTTTCTTTTTTGAAGATGTATCAAATAAATGGTTTAAATAAGACAGAAGCAGCTGTATGAAACTACTCTTGCTGAAATGAAAAAGTTGCTTTCTTTGTTAAAAAAAGATAATTTAGGGGCCCATGGATTAGATGACCTCCAGAGGTCCCTTCCAACATAAAAATTCTGGGATTCTGATCGATATTTTTATATATTATATGTTCTATACCTCATAAATGGAATAAACGTTATATTTTTTTTACTTATAAATATTAGTTAATATTAAATCTATTTTCATTACACATTATGCAATTTTATACATTGTATTTTACATATTCTATCATGGAAATAAAACAAAATAAAATCAAACAAGAGATAATGTGGCCATTTTTCTTTAAATAAAGTTAGAAGTATTGGCAAAAAAAAAAATAGTAAGAGAGAAAAACAGATGTTCCTGTGTTCTTGATGGAGTATTTTAACAGCAGTCTCCAGTTCAACGTGTATAGTGACAACAAAGGAGCAGCCACTATGACTATTAGCACTGCAGTTCCTTATCCAAATTATCACTCTATGTGTCTACACATACACACACACACATACACACATACACACACACGACAAACCAGTCCCAACAGAACACTTTCTTTTCCATTTATAATTCTGCATGCAGTCACACCTTTCCACCTATCCCGAACGTCATGAATTTGCACTTGGTGGGGGGAGGGATGTGTACGTCCAGCATCCAAAATTTTTGAAAAAGGCAGGCTGCAACTGCTTTCCAGCCAAGTATTAAGGCCAGGCTGCGTCCACGGCTGCTGGATAGAAACTGAGTAGTCACGGCGTTCACAGGTGGAGCGTGGGAGGTGAAATCCACTGTCAGTGAATGAGGTTGCCGGGCAAGACACACACACACACTCCCACACAGCAGCTGCTACTGCTGTTCCTGTCAATAGCCCCACCATCTGAAGGAGAGAGACATTTTCAAAGGTGAGCTGATTCAACTGCACAACGGTTTAAGGACATTTTTACTAATTACTTCCTGAATTACAGCATCTTCTATTAAATAATGGTAACTATTTAAGCGACTTCGACTGGAACATGAGTGGACACCTAAGAACTGCCACCCACCCTCTCAAATCACTGACTAAACTTGTGCTGACTTCAATCACCCTGGAACAAACAGACCTTTAAACCTGAGGCTCTCCCTCAAACAAAAATGGACTAAAGTCAGCAGGTGTTTTGCTCAGAAAGGCTCCAGTATGAACTTCCAACTACTAAAAACAGCTCCTGGACACACACAGACGCACTGCCCACCATCCATCAAGTCTCTCTACTGAAATGTATTTTTGTAGAAAACCTAAACACCTCTGAGGAGCTGAGCTTTTGCTCATCATTCTCCTCCTGGAGAGTATCAGGAAACATGAATTAATAAGTATATTTCCACCTATACTAAGGGGGTCTAATGCTTGTTATTTGTTATCACTCAGCCAACAGTCAGAAATGTGACACTAAATTTTGAGTTTTGGTTGTACTCTTGAAAATTAGTATTTCCATTTCAGAAAACGAAAACATTAAAAAGGTTGAGATTGATGTTATAGAACTGACATCCAAAATGAAAACAGGAAAGTGGAAATGTAATAACAAATATCAAAATAACTAGTAATACCAAAACAGCAATTGTCCCTTCTACTCTACTTTTATTCATTGAATTCTAACTTACCACAGAAGATATACATATAACCTTTAGGCTGGAGTTCTGTATCACACAATAATCAGTATAATCAATCTCCAGCAACTCCCATATGTGCAGCATATCAGGTTCTCTACCGAATTTGTTCAATAAAACTAAAATTAACATTCTAAGGAAGATATGTTATGAATACCACAGGGATTCCTGGAAAAGCTGCACTTCAGGAAATATTTAAGCTTCTTAAATTTTATAACATCAATACTGATGAACCATTATAAATACTGATGAACCATTATAAATACTGATGAATGACTCTGGAAAGGAATTATATGTGCTGTTCAGCACAGTTGATGATGTAGATGAGCCCGTGGTTCCAAGAATGTTAAGGGGGCCATCATTTGTTTCCCCAGAAGATTTCATTCCAGTGTTCCTATGACACATTTATTTTCTGTTTATTAAGTGCTTTGCAGAAGAACTCTCTGCAATTCACTCCCTGCTGCTGCTGACCCCGAGGCCCCCAGCGTAGCCCCTAACTTTGCTGATCTCAAAGGTACATTATTATTGCACACAAGAGGTGTGTACAATATTGTACACAAGAGGTGACAGTAGCCACAGACAAACCACTGAACCATGCTGAGGCAGCCAAGCACAGGTAAGCAGAACAGGTTTAGCTGATTATTACAGGCTGAATGAAGCTGGTGGCTGGAAGAAGCTGACTTTTCAGGACTGGTCTGCTCAGATACATGAACAACCTTTTGTAAGCCATGGCACAGATGAGTGCCTACTGGTTTGACTTTGTAAATACATTCCTCATGGCAATACCCAACTATGTGCATTAAAACCACTTAACCTTTTATGAATACCACAACATACAGTTTTATGATGCTTTAAACACACTTTATCCAATCTGCAGTGCCTAAGTCTTTCTTATAGTGGGGAAATGAGTTGGAGATGTCCCAGCTCAGCAGCTGGGCAGTAGAGGTAGATGACCTCCTACAGATCAGAGGGACAAGACAGACCTGAACTTCACTGGGATGTGGAAAGGTCTCTTGCTAATCTGATGTGCACATCAAATGAACAACAGTAATCTAATAACAAGCATCTGTAGGCCACAGATTGTCTATGAAGGTGCTTCTAAGTTTTTTCCTTTGTATCTAAACTATTTATATTTCAACCTAATGGGATATATAGGAACTTGGATTAACAAGTCCTTTTATCAACTATTTGTTTCACAAATATTATAAATTACATACTATTCACAGTTTCATTTATATTGTACTCCAAGTATTTCTTTTATCCCTTCAAAACCTACATATATGGTTAGCCTTATTAGCTCAAGGTTAAATATCAAATCTTCATCATATTTATTGTTCATGCTTTTTTCATACTCTGTGATAAATCTGTATATAATCAATAGTACTGTTCCAGAAGTACTGAAACAAACAACTGACTTAAAATCAAAACTGAATTCCTTATTTATACCAAGGTTTTATATATTTTTACTGTTCATGGTCTACTTCATAAATCAGCCTTAGAGTGTTGTTTTCCTTTCTTTTCCTTTATGAAGATATAAGAATGGCACATCTGATGGATTAAAAGAGAACTCCAAGATAAATTATTCATGAGAGCAAACAATATTCTTTTCTAAAGAAAATGATAGCTTTTAGAAACACAGTGCAATATATGCAGATCCTTTGTAAATATAGGGAAGCAAGAAAATAAGAATGAAATAAATGACTGGTTTTGAATAAAAAATATTATTTCTGATACCTACACAATTGGCCTGCATTTATTCAAGGAAAACATTCATTCAGACATGTAGGGTGAAATGCTGACCGTGTCAGTCAGCAACAAAGCACTTACTAACTTGAGGAGAAACAGGACTTCAGCCTATCAGTGTGAAATATTTTTAGTTCCTCCAATCCATTTTAGATATTAAAATTAAGTCTATTTTGTTACTTTTCTTTCTGTTTTGTTACTTCACTTTGCTCCTCCTCCCTTTTTGAGAAAAAAAAAAAGGTAACATGAACTAGATGATCATTTGTAGGTCCTTTCCAACTGAAATATTCTATTCTATTCTATTCTATTCTATTCTATTCTATTCTATTCCTTGGCTTGATTAATCCTAAAACCTTTTTTTGCTTTATATTTCCAAAGTAACACCTTCTTTATTTGACAGAGGAAATCCTTCTGCCACAGATGCATGGGAAAATCATATATTGAGAAAGATTTCAGAAAAGGGACCTAGTCTTAAAAAGTTCACAAAATATTGTAAAATAAAAAGATGCCACTCCACTTGCTATGAAGAATATAAAAGCTGGAGTAAATGACTGTGCTAGGCTCTGTGCTGCTGTGCCTGATCAGCTCTGCATCCCTAATCTGGGTAGTCATAAATTGCAAAATAAAAATTTAGGCTGACAAAACTCAATAATAATAATAATAATAATAATAATAATAATACATAATAATAATGTACTGTACCTAGGGATCCTTGCCAGCAGCATCATTTTGCAGGAGGATATAACACTGAGATATCCTGACTCTTCAAGTTCTTGGTTGAGGGAGAGGTTGAAAGAGCAGAAGAAAACTCGCTCCTGGCATTCTGCATAGGGAAAAGCATAAATCACCTCAGATTCTTTCAAGAACTACGTAAAATATTTCAAAGACTCACAATCAAAACTCATGGGTTTGCCCCCTCTATATTAGGGTAGTAAGTGTATTTACAGAAGATACCTGTCAATAGCTAAATGGGTTCTTACAGGAGAAGACCAAGCACGGTGACTACGTCAAGGTAAAGGTCTTTATTTACCGCCTGAGTGAAATGATCTAACAGGGACTAAGTGCTTTTCTTGCTTTCCCCTCACCCATAGTGCAAAGGGGATTGGAGATGGACAAAACCAACTAGGTACAGCCTTGGGAGAAGGAGGTAGCAAATGTCACCTGGCAGCTTATTAACGTTTAGAGGAATTCTGTCTCTAAGGGGCTTTTTCTTTGATTTACTTAGCCTTGATTGACCACAACTGAGGTTACACTACTTAGGAACCACCGTTTAACTAAGGGCACAGTCTATTTAAATGCTTGGAACAACACTCAATTTATATCCTTCAGAATACACATTAGTTATCTGCCCACATTGCTATTTGGTTATATCCTACAAAATGTTCTCACTGTAAAAAAATCTTATTAAGCTATCAATTCATGTGATTTTACCACAAATATTGTTCAATTAGGTGTTTCCTTTAAAGTACCATTCCCTAGAATCAGGCAATTCTGTATTTTAAACAAACAAAAAAGAGTTTCAAGCCCAGTGGTTTGCACAGTAAATCTTGAATTCATTAACAAAAAGAATCTCAAATATCCCCAGCTTTTCAGGGAAGAAAGTCTTATTTTCTGTGCATCTAGATTTTTCAGTACCTCTGCTGCACCAGCTGTCAGGGCTTTCCAAAGCAACAAGAATATTGACCTCTGGTAAACATTTTTAAGTCTTCCCAGGAAAAAGTTTAGAGCTGACTCCATGCTTTCTACCTCTAGCAGATGGAAAAATAAAACAAACTACAACCAGGATTTACTGGAGAAAAAAAAAAAGGAAGTCACCTCCTCTGCAATAAGCAAAAATGACTTTGATCACTAAATGAGGGATTTTAACTGCCCGTAGTACATGAAGAAGACTGATGCATTCTATGATGATGTAGACACAGCAAGTCTTGACAAGCTCTGATGATGACAGTGATGCCATCACACACATGGTGATGAAAGAAACACAGCAGCAGACACAAGGAAAAACATGTCACCTACTAAGAAAAAAATGCAGCCACAAGAATACACAGATTAAAACACCAGACTTCCATGCCTGACCCATCTGCACATTCTGAAAGTGACTGGAGCTTCAGGGATGGTGGGACACAAGTCAAAGAAGCTGTGGCATGAAGATGACCATGAAACATTTTATTTAACTTCCAGCAGTGTTCAGGTACACTTGCATTTTCCTCTGTTGCAGATGGATTACAAAGCACTGGCAAAGACTAGGCTGAGTGCATGGACATTTAACTAGCTGCAATTATCCTAATAAGATGGTTCACAGCTCATATCTGGGTGTGGAACAGCGAGCCAGCATCATGGTAAAGTTGTCCTGAAACCCTACCAGAGCAGAACTATGCATTCAGCTACTCAGCTGGAAGCAGTAGCTTGCTTTGTTTAGTTGCACTGGGGCCTCACTAGAGAATACTGCCAGTCTCTCTTAAAGATTTGAATCTTCTTCATCCCAGATTGAAAGGAAGGTGAAAACAGAACCAGGAAGCTTAAACAGAAATGCTAAGATTCTAAAATAGGAAAACTAACACTGAACAATGAGTAAGACTTTGTTAATTCCTTTTGACTACTGCTTCCATAGGTTTGATCCACAGCAAGAAAGTTCAAAGTGGCACAATAACACAAGACTCACATACTTGGAAGATTTGCTCAGTGAAATCATCCTCACTAGAAGTTCCTTACAATTTTCTGCCTGTAATTACATGAAAATCAAAAAACTTCACCTGAAATCCATACCAAAATGCAGTAGTGTATAAAACAGGTTGTTTAGCAAAAACACAACACGAGCCTGTACACCATGATCATCAATAGACAGGGCAATGTAAATACTTAGCAGAGCTGAGGCGCAAGCCTACCATATCCACGGAGGAGCTTTGCCAAAACCCCTACAGAACTGAATTAAACCACACAACTACCGTTAGTAAAAGTAGTCTCACAGACTAGTATTTGTGAGATCAGAATAGTTTCCCCTTGGAATCAGCAAAGCCCTTAAACTGAGTTATACTGAATTATACTGAATTACAAAGAAGTGAGTAATTCCATCCCTATGTGACAAGCTGCTTAAATACAACGGGAATGCTTAAGTGCTCTGCTACACGGGGCTGCCATTGCTCTCACACTTAATGATAAGCGTGTGCTCATTACTTAACTTTTTCTGTTGCGATGTCTAAAAAGAAGCATGCGACTAATTAATGTACAATTATGAGAGCCCACACCCCCAGAGCTTACTGCAAAAAAGAATACAAAGAGATAAAAAAGCAGTAGAGTGACAGCTCTGAAATGAAATGTAATTTGAATCTGCTTTCATATTTTACAGGTGAACAGTTTGAATGATGACAGATTTCACCCCAGTTTGAAAGAGGAAAGGCCGTCCACTTCTTTGGCAGAATCTTCCCTTTATTTCTTCCTGCGTGTTTTGACACTTGATCTGTACAAGATAACCACAAAGGGCCCTTCAGGGATCCATTTTGTTAATTAGATATATGTTGTTTTTCAAATTCTGTAGACTAAACAGCAGATTTGGTAAGCAAAAGCAATCTTGACATGTCCTGAATGCACTCCAATATTATTTAAGCACATCTAGCAAATCGCACTACCAAGATTTTCACATGATATTCCAATTTCTTTTCACATCAGTAAGTGCTTCTGCAATTTTAATCCATATATTCTGCATTGCCCCAGCAAAGACAGACTGCAGGAAATTAAGGCAATGAGCAACAATATTTGTGGTTTTCTCCAGACTCGTCTATGAATCACTTAGGTGCAACTTTCATCAACAGAGAAATTTTACAATCATAGACACTGAAAGTCGATTTTCAACACAGACTAGGAAAGTAACAATTAACATTTTTAAGTCTTCTTCTGTGGAAAAAAAATGTATGCAAATAAAAGATGCACCAGAGTATTTTCTTCTAAGTAGGTTACAATGCTGTCATTCTACAGAGATTTTGATAGCCTGTATCTACGGTTACTGAAGTGTACTTTGGGATCCCTGCACAACTTTAGAAATACACTCTTCTATAAAAGGGAATAAAACATGTCAGCCTTGGCACAGATTGTCTGCAGCAGCAAAGTTAGTAAGTAAAATGAAAAAAGAATCACAAAGTTATATTACATCTAATCTACTACACTCCAAGAGCTGCTACATTTTAACTGGGTAACCTCCTGCAAGAGGGCTATTACTGCACCTCTTGCTTAAGAAGAGCTCCTCAAAATTTCAAGAGGACTACGGTTCAAGTTAGAATTTTAAGGCTTCTTTGGAATGTTTTGATCTGGAAGTTGGTGGGCCTGTCTTCACTAAAAAAGTACATAAATAAAAATCTTTAACTGCTAATGTTTCAATTATAGGCATCAATGTATTTTCTATATATCTGAATGTATTGTTAGATTGAGGGCAAAGTGGCCAGCCCCAAGGCCTGATGTTCCAGTCATTCCTTGCTCAGTCTTTCACTTGATGCCAATTCCAATATTACTTTCAAAACTTATTCTTTACTGCTGTCCAAGCCCTCTTCCTGATGGAAGAGAACAAAGGCATGTTATCTAGTCAATTTTCTTGCACATGCAATATTTTGCAAAGTCTAAAATTTGCACATTTCTCATTTTCTTCTCTTTAGGGGGATGTTGCTCAGCCTGAATTGAAAATTCTGAAGTTCTCCAGTAGAACTGCCCTTTCAGATAACCTTTATTTATTACAGAAAGCGCAAGGCTTTCGTCTCTAGCATTTTCAGGCACTACATCTTATATCTTTGCTTGCCATTGGGTTTCCTGCTTTTTATGAGGTCACTTTACAGTTACTGAATCTCTTTTTTTTCTCTTCTTACTAAATTTATTACTTCTTGTTGTTCCTTTTACCTTAGACTAAGCCTTTTATGTTTGCCAAAATTCTCCTTGGGATAAGAAGAAATAAGTTGACTGTTTTCTGAAGAAAGCACTGGAAGACAGGAGCAAAGATGGATTACAGACATGTTTTAGACATGCAGGGGATATGGTCGTTTGGTAGCCTCATAAAACTTTCCATAGAAAAAAAATGCCTCATAGTTTATCCTTCTTTTCTGTATGCCCATTATGTAAAAGGATGATGTGAAGTGCTCAACTGGACTCTTACAATAAGAGCTTATAAAACTTTTCATCACTTAACTACAATACATTTTCTCAAATTAAATTGACATTCTACAGAAACTCCATTGCATTCATCATCCTAAAGCTTCAACTTGTCATGCTGACATTACAGAAGTCTTGAGATTTTTTTTTTCCTCTGAGTTGTAAGAAATATAGACCTGGAGCTTTACTCTAAGTGTAGTAGTTTCACTGTTTCTTAATCTTTTTGGGTCTTCCTTCCAGAAGGAGATCTTCTGGCTTGTTTCAAATTTCTCTTGAGTAGTTTCTGTGTTCTGTGCATTTTTTCAATCAGGTTTTCAATTCCATACTACCTTTACCCTTTTCGAAGGTTTGGCAAGACGCTCTGGTTAAAACATGTGCGTTCTGTTGATTTCATCTGGCTGCTTGTACATGCCAAGGAGAACTAGTTCATTTCACTTCATATGGGCAAACTGTGCCAGTGATTTTTTTTTGCAATTTCCAATGCCAATTACATTGTCTGCATTACTGAGTTTGGATCCCAGACAGATCCTTGCAGTCTGCTTGCTTTTGCTGAACAGCGACTTCAGCCAGTGAGGTGTGTGAGCTGCTATTAACCACGGCATTCTTGTTAAGATATGACTTTCCTCAGCCCACATTTAACTGCTGCACAATTAAAACAAATCCTTATGTTCTATGTTTTATAGTGGTGTTGTCAGACCATTAGAGATGAAACATAAATTCTTCTAAAATAAGCTCTATACGATAAAAAATGTGCTACTGTTTTTCGCATGGCTACATGGTTGACTTGAAAAATATATTGACTTGAAAAATATATGTGGTCTGTTTTATTATCACCATCCAATGATTTTTTTTTTTTTCCCATTCAAGAGCAGACTGTTTCTCTAGAAGCTGTGAATTCATGGTCTTCTCCCAAGACTTCCATGCAGAAAGCCAATTCATTTGCTACGAGCACATGAAGCAGATTTCAGGTGAATGTCCCTTGGGACCACATGGTGACAAGCACCGCACAGTTGCAGACACTCACGCTTCCATTTGGCACTGGCACGGACTGGTGCAAAGCCCGGCGAGCCTGACTGAGGCCTAAGCACGAGGGTTTGCCCACTGGAAGTCCTGATTTCATGGCCACACTGGATGAAGGCAGCAGCCCCACTGTGGGCCCAGCTACAGCTGTGGTCAGGCTGGCACAGTTTAGTCCAGACCAGAGCAGGCAATGAAGTATCCAGGCGTACATGAGGATGCCCTCAACCTTCCTTGCCACGTGAGGTGAGGGGTCTGATGGTCTCTATACGGGCCTCACTCTTCCTTCCCGCTGTGGACCCGACCATGGCTTGTGGGGCGCTCACTTCCAACCCTCTCAAGCCGTGCCCGACCGGCAAAGCAGGGCCACAATACCAGCGGCCATGGGTGCCCTCCACCCTAGGCTGCCTGCAGTCTCCCCTGCTCCTCCGTGATGCTCCACCACTGCCATTTCCCCGCAGATTCCCAGCCGCCGCCGTGAGACACCTCTCCCTCTCCCTCTCTCTCCATTTTCACACTCCACCCACTTTTTGCTTTCTTTCTCCATCTCTGCCACCGTCTCTCTCCCTTTCTGGACTTGTCTTTATTTGGCACTCCCGGAAGCTGCTGGGCATTGCTCTCCCTGCCTGCCCGGGCAGCTGATGTGACTGACTGACACCGGCTCCCGCTGAGGAGGAGGAGGAGAAGGAGGAGGAAGAGGAGGAGGAGGAAGGAGAGCAACGGCGAGGCGAGGGAGGGGGGGAGCGAGTGACCGGCCGCGGATTTTCATTGCAGAGAGGAGGGGGGAAAAAAAAGGCTACGCGGGTCATCAGAACAGGTAACTCAAGAGCAGGCGGCGGCGGGAGGGGCGGGATGCCGGGGGCGGCCCGACGCCCCTGGCCCCGGGCAGGCGCGGCCGGGGCCGCGGGTGCCCTCCCGCCGGTGGCGGCGGCAGAAGCAGCCGCAGCGGACATCTTGGGGATGGGGGAGAGTGATGAGGGGACGACTCCGGGCTCGGCCGGGGGCGGCAGGGCGGCAGAGTTATTCCTTGGGCAGGCAGTGCGCTGGAGGTATCTGGGTCAGGGACCCGCGCTGCCCCTCGACTTCCCTCCTGTCACCTGCGCCGGGCTGCGCACGGAAAACCTCTCCCTCCCTTCCCCCGGGTGCTAAGTGGGAAGGAAGTAATCTGGGCTGGGAGAGGGGAGACCCGAGCGAAATACCACGGCACGCGAGAGATCCTCTGTGGGGCCGAAGCCCGATCTCCTCCTCCGAGCCCCTCGTCAGCGCCGGGAGCGACTCCCCGGGGTGCTTTCGGCTGTGCCCCAGCCCCCGCCCGGGTCCCGGCAGCCGACGGGTTATTAAAAATGCCCTCGGCTTGTTTGTGCAGACCTGGCTGTCAAGCGGTGCCGGTCTTGAACTCTCTTAATCAGCGTAAGATGATCTAATTCTGAGGCAGGCGGCTGTAGTGCCGGTGGGTGTTGGGGCGTCGAGACCTTGGATCCCCCCGCTCATGGGAGCCGGAGGTGTGCGTGTGGTGGAGGTGGCAGGAGAGCCTACAGGTTTAGCCCAGAAGAAAGGGTTAAATAGCATCTTACGGTGAGCGTCCTAAAGGCGTAATATATACCTTTACATAAAAATATATAAAGGATACTTCACATACAAGGTGGCTTTCAGAGGGGGCAAGAGGAAGGCAAAAATGAAGACCCGTGAAGCCGAGGTCCTGCGTTTTGCAGTAACTTGACATCAGGAGCACTCCCCCAGAGACGCAGCCAGCGCAAAGCCGAGAAGAACTTGTTGTGACCTCACCTAAAAATGTGTAATCTGTCCTTTGCTTTGGGGATTGCTGTAGATTTGTATCTTGGCATTACAGCATCAATAGTGAGGATTTTTATCAAGTAGAATTGCGATTTTGTAATGGGTAGGGGCAGTCTTAAAAAACAAAGACCATCTGGGGAAGAAAGCTTTTTTTATATACCTTACCTAAATGTGTTTGTTTCTGAGTGATGGAAAATGTCAGAAAAAAGCCCTTCACAGAGGCCAGTCCATTAGGAAATAGTTGGAAGGGATCTGTTTAGCAGAGGGTCTGAGTGGGATAAACCTGCAGATTTTATAAATTTGTTTCTAATCCAGGCAAAAGTGGCAGTTTATGGACTAGCATGTTTCATTGTTTTGTGAAATTGTAATCGGAAAACTCATCCTACTCCAGAAATGTAACTTGAAAAATTACTGAGAATAGTAAAGTGGTTGATGGAATGAGCTGGAACTCAATACAGTACTCTCAAATCTGGCCTTTTAAGACATTACTGTGAGTCAGATACCCTAATTTTTATGCAAATTTTATCCTAGCATTTCCTTTTAATTACTTATTATGCAAATGATAGTGAACTTTTTTCTGGTTTTATGCATTTTATGCAGTACCAGGATTTCATAACACTGGCTCTATTTTAAGCAAGTTTGCACAAGAACAAAGGCAGTCTACCTTCTGTAACAAAGCCAGGCACATACAACAATATGGCCTTTTTGGTTTTGGGCTTAACAAAAATGCAAGTCTTCTGAATACTGCTATGATTCCTTTGTGTCTTTCCCCCAGAATGCTGCTCAGATGTGGAAGGTGGACAGGCACAACTCCAAACTTAATGAATAAAATATGTTTTCTCAGTTAAATAAAAATGAAGAGGATGTGCATTATTTACTATTATGGTATAACCAACCTCTGGCATGTTTTCATTATTCTTTGTCAGCTGTGGCTCTCACTTCAGTGGAGAAAAGTGCTTCTTAGTATATACCATAAGGAACAAGGGTACTAAGATTACATGTATTAAATTCCCTCCCATCATTAGATATTTTATTAACCATGCAAAATACATTGGGCACCCTAAGTTAAAAAAAAAAAAAGTCATTAAAATTCATCCAGGTCAATTCATGGTAATCTGAATTAGCAGGTACTGGAAAAATAGAGTGAATAAGGAGGGCTGGAAACCAGGCAACTTGTATTCAGCTCTCAGCCTTGAGTTTGACTTGCAACATCACCTGAACAAAGTCAGATGATCTGTGCTTTAATCTGTGGCCTGTCAGTGGCAATAAAGCTGCAGTTGGTTTGAACTCTAGGGAGAGAAATGATGAACTGCCAAATATGTTAAAGAATATTCTTAGTGGTTCTGCACGGGTTCTAACATCACGTGCAACAGCAGCAAACTCAATAGCTGCAGTTGCTGCCTACTGGAACATCTGACTACATGCAAGAGAACATTCTGTGCTTATTGGGGCAAAACCAAAGAAACACCTATGATAGATAAGGCATACATTTTTGCAGTTATTCTTCTGCTTTATTATGAACTGGTTAAAGGATTTTGCTTGATAAAGTACCCCTGATATATATACAAATAATTTTCAAACTTCAGGTGCATCTTTTGCAGTAGAGGGGACAAATGGGAACTTGTCATTTTCATGTGATACAGAGTCCACTCCAGTTGCTTACATAATACTGCAAACTCTAAAGATTTGTCTCATCTTCAGAATGTCACTGCTAACAACTATACCAGAATAGCAACACCTTTACTAAGCATTGCATGCTGAAGTGACAAAAGCATGCATGAGCACAGCAATGATTTTGCTGGTTCAGATGCTTCATCAAGAGTAGGGAGTTTGGGGCTTCTTAAATCTCTGTGACCTCTGTCACCATTTAGCAAGACTTTATGGCATAGGCACCACTACAGTCTGTGCACATACTGCCTGCTGCTGTCTTAATTTCACCTGTGTACTTAAGGTATTCTGACTGTCAATTTCAGGGACTTTTTGTTATTTATGTTGAGGCTACTTTCCTGAGTATATGCTAATGGGAATTGCTTTGTCTGACCCACAGTTTTTCAGGGAACAGCAAGTCAAAGAGGTTGCTTGTAGAATTCCAAATACCAGTAGTAGTATGCTGGGAATTAAAGCCTTAATGCTTTAATGGGCTATATATAAAAAAAAAAAAAAAAAAAAAAAAACAGGGAAATGCTCAAATTACATAATTAAATAGTGGCACATTTTTCCAAGAAGATCTGCTCAGATCCTAAGCTCTAGGCTATGTTTTGTATTAGTTAAAATATTTAATTAATTGCTCTTTGGAAGGAATGTAAAGAATCATTTACATTTCTGTGTGTAATCTGTCATTGTCTAGAAAGAGCAGACTAATTCACCTAGCAGCTCTGGGTCCTCTAAAGCAGCAACCATCCTCAAAAAGGCTGACTTTTACAAGCCTCTAGGGTAGGTCCAGTTTGATTTCTGTGTGTTTTGCAAGACCTCACACTGAAATAGAGGGATAAGTAGTTAAATGTCTGAGATCTTGTACGTGAGCATGGATTATCATTAAAGCTTAGGACCTCTTAAGTAGTAACCAGGTTATATGAGGAAATAGAAAAGTCTGTTTTAGTAGCCGCTGGCCCATTTCATCCTGAATCAGAAGCAAAGGCACAAATTGCAATGCCAGCACTATTGCAAAATCAGTGGGACAAGTTTTAGAATGCGAGGTGCAAGAAGACCTTAAGTTTTTGTGACCAATAAAGATCCCAGTTGAGCTGCAGAGCAGAGAGAGGACTCATGTGGCAAAAAGTTTGTTTAAGCCTTGCTGGCTGCTGCTATGCTGGAGGGAGAGCCACTGGCTACAGGCTGAGTGGAGCAGCCATGATAAGCCTGAGACCATCAGACACAGATTGCAGCAGGATGTTCTGGTAAAAACAGGGACACTTGCAAACATGGCTGAAATCAAGCCCAGCTATTCAGGCTTCAACATAATATGGATATGCATGAGAAGTAGGGTGTGGAAGCTTTGTAAAAGGCCACCAGCACAGCAAATAAAACTGTTCCAAACTTTGGTACTGAGTAACTCTAGTCTTGTCTTTTCTTCAGAAGTAATTTCACAGTTTCTGTTTTTAGAGCTTGCAATATCTTTCACTTAGTTTTAACTTCCTCCTTTGTTTTTTTCCTTTCACATCCTGGAAGTACTGAAACATTTCTACTTTGTGGAATTTACCCTTTTAGAGAGTTCAAATTCAATTTATTTGGAACCATAGCATAAAGGATCTTACTGTTCAGTTATTATGAATTGAACTGAAGCATTTGAATAAAATCAATGCCTGCATACAGTATTTTCTCGGTTCAGCAAGGCAGTCTGCTTACATACAGTAATTGGACTTGTGACAGGTAATTAAATGGCTTGTAAGGCCTTTAGGATGCTTGATTACATGAAGAGCCTGACACTAATATATAGTAAATGAGGTGGCTAAGAACACTGCATTTCTGTTGATTGCACAGATACTAAAACTCGTACACTTCATTTGAGGGAGAAAAGAAAATAAAACCAAGACAAAAGACCATGAGCAGTGGTGACATGAAAAGTGAGCATAAAAGGAATAGGAGAATGTACTTAGAAACTGGGTTGCCTTGGTTATTTTGAGTCAATCATGCTTACACAAACTGTCAAGCAGTCTTGACTGCTTCGGTATATCATTAAATAATGAACTTGCTCTTTGTGATCACAAAATTCATGACAGTCAAAATTATTCAGCAAGGGATAGCAGCTCTTCACAGAACTTCCCAACAATTAGAAAGTGAACTGATACTCCAGGAGATACTAAGCACATACATGAGTACATGCCATATTTTAAAGAATTCATATTAAATTATCAGAGACCTAACTGCAGTCCATGTTATTATTACATACAGCTTGATGTATGCAGTTACTCACCCATATTATGGACCTAAACTGGGATGTGATAAGAAGTCTAAAATGCATCCACAGTCTTAGAGGTATTTGTCAAAACAGAGATTGTTTTACGATGCAAGTTTTACAATTTTTCTGAACAGTGGGATGAATAAAGGGCTCTATTCTTTTTCAGCATGTTTTTGTAGACAGCAGCCTGATCACTAGGAGAGGGAGAGAAGCAGAGGAGGAGCCAGAATGCAAACAGAAAATTATGCTTTGTGGTACCAACAGCATAAGGCCAGACAAAGGAAAACACTTGGGTTAAATGGGAGAGGGTCAGCATGAACCTGCTTTTACTTCTTCTATGCAAATGGTTTTTTTGCTTATAAAAAGTAGCTCTTTAAAAACACAGAGGTTATTCCAAAGAAAGAAGTCCACACGCAAGATAATTGATGTAGCACACTCTTATGCACAGCCATAAGGGACTCATTCATAGCATAGCAGTGGGTTTAACACACACAGTGAGCTAGACAGAAATATTTTATGATGAGTATACTAGAGTCAGCCAAGACTTCAGATCAACTTAATGGCTGAAAATGGCACATCCATCCACAAAAAGCAGAAGTCATACAGACATTTTTGTCTTTTTGCTATTTCAGATATAACTGTCCATCTAAAAAAAAAAAAAAAGGTCAAAATTCTAATACTGTTTGGTATACAAAACTAACTATTTTAACTAGGTTTGAAAATCAAATAATTCTCTGTACTTAAGAATTAATTGCTCCCAAATAAGCTTGTAGTAGATCTAGGGGCAAAACAATAAAAAAGGTTCTGATTTGAAACTCAAATCATTCTTCTCACACAGGGCCTTACTGAGAGGTCTTCTGGTTTAATCCAAATTGACATCAGTTTGAGAAGACTCTGTTTACATTCCTTCCCTACAGCTAATGGAAAAAAACCCACAAACCATACAAGGTAATGTTCCTATTGGTCTACCAACACATACTTTCTTTTCACCACTGTTCCCTTTGCATTCTCTGCCCAGAATCTTTTATGATAGCAACACAAAGAATTTCAAGTGCTCCTTCTTACCACCCAGCCAGCACTGAGCTGCTTCCAAGCTCTGTCTGGGAATGAGGAACCCCCAAGACCCCAAGCCAGTGGGGGTCTGAACAAGAATGGGGTGCAGCAGGAATTTGGGTCTCATGCCAAAGGTGGCAAAGAGACTGCCTACTCAAAACAGCTTGGATTTTTAGGTGTTTGAATGATGATATAGGAAAAAGCCATTTCAGACCCAGGCTGTCTTGTGTTTTTGTCAGAAATGAAGTGCTGTAAGATGCTTTTGTCATTTGAGGGGATGTTCAGGAATGCATTTCTCCTCCCTTGATGTATGTTGACATAAATTGTACAGAGGAACTCTCAGAGGACACAGTGCTTTGGGTCTATAAAATGTTCCTGACTGGCTCTCTGATAGTACCAGCTGGCAATCTGGGGGGTTGTGTATTTTATTTCATGTCTTGGTAGCAATTTATTAAAAGATTAAGAGAGAAAGCACATGTGCAAGGTGCTGTACTTCCAAGGACAGTGTGATTTTCCACTTCCAAGGCAGTGCAACTATGGTAAACACAATTAAAATGCCACATTACTGCCTATATTCTGGTTTAGGCATCTGCGCTTTTTTGGCATAGAGAGAAAATCCAAATCTGACATGTAGGATATCAGATGATGTGCATGAATGAGACCTGCATCAATTTTCAGACGCTAGATGAATTTGGAAGAACTGGTACTGAGTGGGGGCAGGGGAGGAAAGAAAATAAATTAACAGATCATTTCTTTTCCTTTCAAATTAATGGAGTGCTAGGAAGTAAAACAAACTGGAGCTTTGTACTCTATCTCTTGCTGATGTTTGTGAAATCATTTCATGCTTTACAAGGTAGCACCATTGCTTTGTTCAAAACCCCATTTTTACATGCCTGATATGTCAACATACGGGGTTTTTTCCCCTTATGCTACTGTACTGCTTTTCTCTGTGCATTCATTACACTTTTTTTCTTCTTGAGGCTGGAGCAATATTGTCCTCTGTTGTAAAGCACATACAATAGTAACAGGAATCGTACATGTGTGTTTTGACTTAGAGTTTGCTGTTTGGGATCAGTATGCCAGGAAATTCTAGTCTACAGCCAAGTTTTTTTTTCCCCTGATAATAGATAAATGGTGCTTTGAAACAGCTGGGGAGGAAAGTAGTGATCTCCCAAGGCCTGTCTATGAGAAGAAATCCACTCTTTGAGTTTCAGCATGCTTTCTTCTACCTGGTTTTGGCTTTCCTTCTTTTGTGGAAGAAATGACAGATGGTAGTACTACCACATGCCTTTAGCACTCCCAAAAAATATACCACTAACAGTAAACACGGCAGAGCTGTGGATTTTCTCTCTTGATTTTGTGCCCAAGAGATGGTTACCAATGTTAGTGTATAAATGATTTGTCAGTAGATGTGTGTTAACACCTTTCCTGACTGTTAGGTGACCTTATTTTCAGTGAAGGACGGTGTACTTCTTCACCAGGAGAGCAACTGGATAAGAATTTCATGGGAGTTGAAGCACTCATATTTTAAACTCTTTATAGGTGGTCAGCATCAACTCCAAGAAAAGATACATGGTTAACCCTGATAATTACTTCAAGATCAAATCTTTAATTAAAATCCTGACAGGTGAGATAGAGTCTGTCTTGATGTAAAAACATGTTTTAGGAGAGTGGAAGCATGCCATAGACATATTTACATCGTCTTTGTTTAATGTGCAGAGATTTAATTTGACACTGTAAGTAGACCAATCTTATTATTTATTTATAATATCAGCTCTGATGCTGTATCATGGCACATAGTATCTTCACAGAGTCAAGCTGTGCCATTTGTGTTCTGATTCCATTTGAGCTGTGGCTTTATGGTGTCTCTTTGACCATGCAAAGTGCAGTGTGGAATAAGTAATCAGATAAACAGCTGAATATAGGCCAAGAAAATGCTGAAGTGTGTCATAACATGGGCCAAATATGTAAATCCCAATATAAAGGCAAAGATGTCAGTGTTCAGATTGAGAATGGATGAAGAGAATTTTCATGCTATTGTTCAGTGGATGTTTAGGACAGTAATTCCTGTGTTGTTTGTAAGGTGGATAAATCACTGTGTCATTTAATGGTAAAGCGAGGTGTAAATGTAAGATTAGTATATGTACAACTGATTGCTCTTTTAGTGTTATGGACAGTCATCACAAAAGCGTTTTTTACACTTTATTCGTACATGACAGGCATAACTGTGTATTCTTATGTGCATGATGTGCATGTACATAGATGCATAGAAATAGATGCAGATACCGTGTACTCAGGGTTATATAGATGTATAAAAAGGTAGACAGAGTGTAAACATGACAATTATTAAGTGTAATATTCTATATAAAAAGAGTAGAAACCTGACATCCCTAATATTAGGGTAAAATGGTTTCTATTTCTGTTTAAAGACTCTAACAATATAGTATTCTGTGATTGCTGATGATGCCCTGCTTTTGGAAGAACAACATTGTAGTTCTCAAGTTAATGGGACTAGAATAAAACAGTGAAGAATATAGTGAGTAAAAGACTATGTTGTAGCAGGAAAGTGTTGCATAAAAAGTTCCTCCAAGTATTTGAACTGAGTTATTCCCCTGAACTTCTGACATTCTAGTGTGTATTCTTAGTGTCTTACAGAAGGTCATTTTTTGGGTAATACATTAGAAGTCTGCTCATTTGTGAGACTCCTCAGACCTCCTGGTGTGTGCACTCAAATTATTGAGTTTGTAATCAAATAATTGGATTCTTTCACAGGCAAAATCAGGCTGAAGAGGCCGAAAAGTAACAGGTCTTTCCTAGAAGTTTGTGCATAATTTTTGTGACATTTGATGACATCATCAAGGAGAATTTTAAGGCAAATTAAAAAAACCCAAACCTACCAGACTGTATCTTCACATAAAGAAAAACAGATACTATACTATAAATATATTTTAAAATAATGATGAAATTAGTTGACTGTATGCTGTGTTATGCATTAGTATGCTATGTTGCACCATCCAGACTTTAGAGTGGTTGAAAACAGAACTTTTAAAGTAGACATCATTTTAGGCTTTTATGTAGTAGGGTAAAATGTGAAAAGAATGTACTCATAATATTTTTTAGGATTAACAGTGCTTTGTTTTAAGAAAAGTTTTAATATTTCATAAAAGTTTGAATATTTCAGAATTCGTCTCATTTCTGCCAAGATATTTGTAACTTTACAAAAAATTTAAGGTGTGGCTTTTTTAAATTAATTGATTTTTCAAGCAGAATAGTGTGCATTTTGCAGTATAAAGAAAGTATATTGTCAGTGGGCCAAGAGAGATGATCCCACCCCTCTGCTCAGCCCTGGTGGGGTCACACCTGGAGTGCTGTGTCCAGTTCTGGGCTCCTCAGCACAAGGGAGACATGGAGCTCCTGGGGCAGGTCCAGTGGAAGGACGCAAAGCTGACCGAGCAACTTTTGGCTGGTCAAAGTTGCATCAGATGGAGCATCTCTTCCATGAGGAAAGGCTGAGGGAGCTGGGCCTGTTCAGCCTCAAGAAGAGGCAACTGAGAGGGGACTTCATCAATGTCTATCAGTATCTGAAGGGAGGGTGCCGAGAGGACAGATCCAGGCTCTTCTCAGTGGTGCCCAGCAATAGCACAAGAGGCAGTGGACAGCAGCTGATGCCCAGAAGTTCCACCTGAATATGATGAAAACTTCTTTACTGTGCAGGTGACTGAGCACTGGAACTGGCTGCCCAAAGGGGTTGAGGAATCTCCTTCACTGGTGAGATTCAGGAACTGTCTGGATACAATCCTGTGCCATGTGCTCTGGGATGACTGCTTGAATGGGAAGGTTGGACCAGATGACCCCTCTGAATTCCCTTCCAACCTGACCCATTCTGTGATAAGACAAGAGAGCCCCTCTGAATTTTTACACTGTTCCTATGTGTGCTGTCTAATGTGGTCCTCTTTTGGGGGTTTGATTTTTCATTTAATAGGAAAACCCCATCAATTCCAGACAAAACTTTCTCACAAGAATGTTTCTTTCAAGGGTTTCATGCTGTAAAATCTTCTGCGTCACTTTTAGGTCAAACACAAACCTCATTACATTTATAAAGTCTGTAGGTCCCACCCTGTTTGAAAGGCAGCATGACTCAGAGCACAAGAGCTTTGCACGTTTCCACAGTCCTAGTAGCTAATTTCCTCTCATGCTTAAATTTTTAGAAGAAAAATATTACTATATTTTACTAATAAAAATTAGTAGTACTTGTTTGTAAATGAAAACATTTATTTCCATAGCACTTTATTTATTAATTATAACATTTAGGCACTCTGCACTGGCTGTGAAGACGCTGAAGCAGCAGTGTTTGGTTTGGTTGCTGAGTGTTGCATAGTGGTGCAGTTGATTGGAATCTGCTGTTAGGCTTTAATATCTCTGCAATACTAGCAGGCTGTTCTTTAGGAACTAATACATTTACACTTCTGTTCCATGTCTGCCTAACTGTTCTAGTCTCTGAGCCATACGGGAATCAATGTCTTGTGGAAGAACACCACAGGATGATGGCCCCAGAGAGCCTCTGACTCCCTGCTTGCCCCAGCTGGGGATGTGCATTCCCCTGTTGCTCCTGCTTTTGCACATCCCGGTGCTGGGCAGGGGATGGAGCCTAGTGTGGGGGCTGGGCTGGAAGTGGCCACAGGGATCGTGTTAATCAAGAGCCATCATCACCACATACACCCCTTGCTGAATGTCACTGATCAGGATCAAACAGTCAGTACCTTAAGTGGAGAACGTGTACATTAAACTCGCTCTATTAAATGATAGGGGATTTAAACATAGCTTTGCCTTTGCTTATATAACTTTTTCTCACTCTGTATGGTATATAGCACTTTTTCCGAGAGATTGGCCAATATTCAAAAATGTCAATGCCTACACTGCCTCGCATGTAAGAGAGCAGATAATCACATTGTGAGGAAAGAAGGCAATGTGTGAGTTGTTAAAAATGTAACCTAATTTCTATTTAATCTTAAAAGCATTGCAGCAGTACTGCAAAAGCAGGCCTCTGGATTTTTTTTTCTATCCAAATGTTAATTAGCATGTGATTTTAAAAGCTTGGGAAACACTGGTTCATATCAGGTACTTCTGTAAGGAGAAAAGTGATAATAAATCATATAAGAAAAATAAACAGAAGACCTTCTTGGATTTTTGTGTAGTCTTAATCAAGTGGCTCGGTCCTACTACAAAGTGTGAAAGACCGAGGCAAATTTCAGAATGAACCTTTTAAAAAATCAGAGAGTATTAATTGTGTCTGTATTTTAGTCTTTATAAACGCTGACTCAAATCATTATAGGCAGAAGATTTTACCAGCTACTTCTATGACTATTCCAGTCATCTCAGATTCTGGTTTGGAGCATATATATGCATTTTGTCATAAGTTCTTCAAGGGCAGACTGTTAAAAGCTACACTAGCAGTGGTTGGAACCTGCTGCTTAGAAGGAAGAACCAGAGCTGAGTACTGAATTGATTCCCTGCTGACAAAGGAGCAAGTTACCCTTTGTCAGCTGTTTCACTGCAACTGATTGTGTGCCAGAAAGACAGTGCTTAAAAAATAAGAGTTTTACCATAAAAGAAAAAGCCACAAGATGAACAGAACTGCAGCATGAAGCAAGGATTTTACTGAGAGGGGTCTAGCACTGAGAGGGATCTAACACTGTTTCTGCCCATAATGATTTTTTTTCAGAATGGCAGAGACTCATGGCTTAATGGAGAGATTGGAGAAAGCAGTGACTCGACTTGAATCATTGTTCTCAGATTCACACACATCTGGTGGAATGGAGTGTGATGGCATCAATGGAGTCAATGGAAGTAAGTATGTTATTTTGAAGTACCATCTCTCTGTTATTAAAAAATTGCAAATAATATATATGTTTGTCTTCTACAAATTCTGTATCAAAATAAAGTAATATTTAAAAAAAATTATTTAGAAGTGCCATGTAACAAGCTTAGTAGCATGCACAGTTCTAAACTAATATGACCTAGAAAATTAATGATTTTACTGTTTCTTAAATATACTGTCCATGTCTCCAGCTTTATTAGTCTTTCCATTTTAGCAATTATATTTACAAATTATATCATTGTAAATAACTCCCCAGGTGAAAATGTCTGCTTGAGCCCAATTAAGAGAAGAAATGAGACATCCCCTAAATGTACAGCATAAATATTCCCATAGAAGTCACCAATATAAACACTGTTGATTTGCCAGCTCTCTTGGAATTTCATAGTTCAGACCCACTTAATTTGTTTAACATCCTTAATCAAATATGAGTTTGTTTGGAAGCATTTGCTCACTAAAGACTGCTATATATCCATGGCCTTACATTGTTATCTCTTGAGCTGTCTGTTCTCAAGTGGCTCTCCAAAGCACTACAGAGGAGAATATACCAAAAAAAGACTGTTCTTTGTCTTTTCATATCATATCATCAAATCATATTTTTTTGTGCCTTAATTTTTGTGGTACCTGAAGTTATAGGCTAAATAACTTTACATATGTGGTACTTCTAAATATGATGGAGTAGAACTGCTCTTTCCTTTCTCCAAAACTTGTTTTTTCATCCAGAACCCCAACATATGTCTCTTTATTAGCTTCATGTTCTTTGCTTTCTGTATTCCTTGCCCTTTCTTGCATTCTCCAGAGAACAGCACATCCCAGCATGGACTCAGCTGCTGTACAGAAGCTCCAGGACACATGGAAAGTTGCAGGCAGCTTCCTTTACTGACACAGCAACAAGAGAAGTGTGTGAGCTGCTGTATTGTCCCCTATGCCAGCCAACACATGTGAGGGACATTCCCTGCACCCTTGTGTCCATGGGCCTGCACACTGGCAGCTGCTGTGGAGCAGCTGACTGAGATCAGTGTGTTTCTGTGGCAGGAAAGGAGCATCTTCCAGCAGGCTTCCATGGCAGATGAGTTAGCCAGTCACAGAAAGCTTCAGTAAAAAAGTGCTTGCAGTTCAGAGAAAACCTAGGCAGCTAGTAAACTGTAGCAAAGTCAGGGAGAAATATGATCCATTGTACAAACTGACAAATAAATCAATCACCACTTGGAATTGTGCAATTCTCAAAGAATTTAGTCATGTAATGAGTCCATTTAGGTGAATCTGTATTTATCCAGAGCACAGTGTTGCAGAACCAGGGCTGCTTTCAGAACAGGAGACAACTCACCATGCCAGGTACTTCCATGAAAACTGCTTATATTCTTGACCTGACCTAGTCAGGTTAAAAGATTCACCCCCCAGGGAGCCAGAGCCTGAACACCCCAACAGATCCCTAGAAGAAGCCAACTGAGAAGCCTTGTTGAAGTGTGATTATAGAACACATCCACTGGGAGACTGCAGTAAGAAGCTGAGATGAGCAGCACCATGGGGTGCTTGCCAGGCTGCATAATGTCTCCAGGCAGAGTGTCTCACACAGGGATTCAGGAATTAGCTTTTGCTGGTGCAGTTGGGAAAGTCTTCAGTTGGTGTGACTGGTACACCTACAGTGCACCACTCTGTCCACTGCAAAGGAAACAGTCTTCTTTTTTTCCTTCAAAACTGTCACTCATGCCAGAGTGTGACCTTTTTAAAATCTGCAGCTGAAATGGAGGTACATTTCTTTCTTCAACCATGACCTCTATCTCCTAAAAGACCATTCCATTATTAGAATTATTTAAAAAAAAAAAAAAAAAAACAAACCTTGGCTTTTTTCAATTAATACATTTTCAGAAACAGGATGGGAGATCTGTACCTTCACTGTTTTCCTAAATGGCATTACAACAGCAGAACTGCAAATAAATCATTCTGTTGCTCTGCACGGCCCACAGCAAATTCTAGTAAGTGCTTCTGGGAGTGAGCTGCATTGAATAGTAAAAAATAGCATAGTTGCTTTCTAGCTCTGCATAGGAGAATTTGGTGAACTGTTATGTAAAACTCTGCTCTAAAAGGAAAATGTTACAATGAATCTTTTGGAAACATACACAGATTTTGAAAAAGAACATAAATGGGCTTTGGAAAGCATCCCCACAGCTAAAACCTTTTGCATTAGGTCATTTGAGGGGTTTACACACAAACACTTAATATGGAAGAAAGCCCAGAAATTCCTCAGAATTATAGGTGAATGGCATCAAGAGAACAAAAGGAGCCTTGAAATCCCACCTAGCTGACTAACTATATTTTCTTTTTCACACGGGCCACTGCAAACTCCAGTTGCCAGAGCCTGTCTTTTATTCTGTCATGGAGCCAGATGACTCTTGTGGAATAAAGAGGGCTTTCATAACTATGAATTTGGACACAATTGTTATATAGTGCCAAAAGGTTAAAGCAGATTCTCTGGGGAAAGCCTGGTACCTCTTCAGAGCAATCCTCAGGTTTTATTAATGAGGGAGAGAGGCAGGGAAGAATTTTAACCTTGTTCTCTCAGATCCTACATATGTCATAGATTCACATGTGTGTCATTCATGCTGGATCTGGCAAAGGTTCTGAGGCATAGACAAGACATGAGGGAGTAAAGGGAGGGTTGGAAACCATCCAAGGAAAGGTTATTTCTGTTGTCTTAACAGGTACCACATAGTGCCATGTAGAAGCCAGGTGCTTAAGAAACTGAGGCCGATCTGCATTTTCTGATTGTTCACTTAATCAGGAAACTGCGTTGTGTACCATATAGAAAATAGCAGCTTTATTCCTCCTTTGTAATGTGTAGCATATATATAGTCAGTGGGATGTGTTGTCTGGAAGACTTGTTTGAGCTTTCTTTATCCAGTGACAGTTTAGCAAGGTGAGACAACGAAATGAGGAGATTACAAAGCCATATCTCTCTGCATAAATCTACTGTCAACCCCTTCCAAGGACTCTTACTGGAAATGGAATTGGTTGCTATTAAAAGCCGCCAAACATCACAGAGATCTTCAGGAATGGAGTAGTATAAAAATAGTTGTTAAGTACAGTGGAGGTTCTTTTTAAGGGTTAATATTTGGTTAAAGTACAATAGGGGAATTTTGTTAAGAGAATTAGACTTCTCAGGTCACTCCTTTGAAGGGCTGAGAGATGTTTGTTTTAGCACATGTTATTTTAAGACGCAAGAGGCTTCCCATTGCATTATACACAGGAAATTCTCTTGCAGGTTCCTATTCAAGTTCTACCAAGAGCAGGATTTTTTTTCTCTTCTTTCTATCTAGGACAAAAATAATTTTACATGCTTTTTCACTGATTTCATAAATCAGAAATGGAGTTACAGCAATCTACTCAGTTTCTATGATACACCTCCTCCATCTGCTACATGTCCTATGCATTATATACTTTATGAACCCATTATAATGGAACGTTCCTCTTCTACAGGCGTAGCACCATATGTGGAAGCCTTTGATAGGCTGCTGAATGGAAGTGTTGCTGAGTTTCTCAGGTACAGCAAGATTCTCGAAGGTGATGTGAAGACACATGTAAGTATTTACTCAGAATTTCCCATGATGATGGAAGCGTACAAGTCTTGGAATCTGCATGATCAGCCTTGATTTCTGAGTAGAGGAGTATCCTAATAGCAGAACAAACTCTAAGTTATTAATTCTTGTAATAGAGATAGCCTGGCATAACACACTGAGTACAGTTGGTTTGGGAACAGCGCAAGATTGTGTAGATTCATAAGAAGAGATTGCTTGCCTTCTACAGCACTAAAGTTGTACACCATAGAATGCGAAATTATAAATATTCTCAGTCAGAAGCAATTTGAATAGTTTTATTGTCTGCTGAGCTCTTTGCAGGACAGGAACACAATTAAGAACATATGCCAACAAATTAGTAGCAAACAACAGGTGGGCCCAAGCAATCATAACTTCCTGTGGTTGTTTTCTAGGCATGTGTATCATCATTCCAATTAATATAGAGCTATTGCTCGCATTGTTTGTTTTTATTACTCACATCTCTTTCATTTGTAACAATGTGGCAAACTAAAAATGATTCAGCCATTTAAATGACCTTTTGTTAAAAATAAAAGTTATAGCAAGGAAGTACCATGGTATCATTTTCATGATGCAATACTTTCTAACCTTACTGATCTTAACCTTGTGATCAGAACTTGTGTCATTTTATTTTTTTAAGTTGGTCTTCCCTAAAATGGGTGGTGATGGAATTGACAAGGGATGGAGTCATCTTACCAACAGCTTACCGATACAGATTTGGAAAAAGAAAACCAAAAAAACATCCCACACATAAGAGAGCTGGGGTGCAAGCTGGATCTGAAGGAATGTGATGCTTTTGACTTTTCTAGCAGATCCATGCCATCAGGTCTTCCTCTGTGTGTACGGTTCCCAGTTGATTGCTGCTGCCCTACACAACAAACACTGTAACCAGAAAAACATGCAGTCCTACAAGATACTGAGATTCATGTTGCAAGGACAACATAAATATTCTTCAGCACAACCAAAGCAACCAGTCTATTTACAGAGAAAGATGACTGGATTATTCTGTGATCTATGTTTTTTTTCTCTGGTGTTACATGTTCTGGTTTGTAGGACAGAGTTTCTGACCTAGTTAGGCCTAGAAAACAGGAGGGAGTAAGGAGACCAGGCAATCCTAGATGATCTTTGTTTTTCTAAGGAAATGCTGCACTCCCTTTTTATTTGAAAAAGCCTAGACAATTATACTATAAGCTACAATATATGTACTTTGTTCTTCAGAGAAACTAGGGGAAAATAAATAAATGGGGGTCAGAGGGTTGGAGGAAGAATTACAAACCTAACTGAACAGAGGATTGCTCCCTGGAAAGGATTGATTCTAGCTTGGTTTTTGCATTGATTAGATATTATTATTTTGCAGTTGATTTCTCAACAGTTTAGATCTGAGTGATACAAAAATAGTCTTCCAATACTAATCAGGGAAAGGGATTACATTAAACATTCTAAATTGCTAAACCCTTTTTAATATACACTATCTGTAAATGTTTAAATCATTAAATCAGTAAGTGTATTAATTTATGCATTTGTCAGTATTTCTTACTCATAATTGAGTCCATATAAAAGATTATTAATAATTTGTTAGCCAAGTCTGTGGACAGTCCCTAGCATATTGTTGATGATAGTGTAATGCAAGCTGTGATATGGAGTATTTGTTAGTGCTATGAGCTTAGACATTGCATTAGCTTTCTTTACATAAAGAAACCGGTGATTCTCATTGCAGCCTACTAAATATTCTGAAATCTTAGATTCTGCGCTTACAACGTGGAGCAGACTGTGGTTGCCTTATGCTCATGCTTATCACTGAAGCAACATCTGTGCTTTACCTTAACAAGTGGAACAAGGAGTATTTTTCTTCTGGGTGTCTTATAGACCATGTGTCCTCAGCATTATACTTGCAGCTGCTGTCTCTTTCACATAATGAGCTGAAGGGAAGGTTGTATTTTATTTCAAAAAACACCTGTTGCCTTGAAAAACCTCACATACCTGACAGACCAGAATGGTAATATGAGAGAAAGAGAGACTTCATATTGTGCTAAAAAAATGAGGGATTTAACATGATGTGTTTTGTGCTGATGGCTGTAACGGTTGTGTGGTTTGTGTGCCTGGCAAAAGGAAGAATTCAGACACAACTGCTATCTGTTGGGGACCCTTGTTCCTATTTTTCCAGCATGCCGTACTCTAAAAAGTCTGTTGAAAGAGAACAAAACAAACCAACCACAAAAAGAACTAATAGCTAGCTTCTGGCTCTCTTGAACACAGCAGCGCAGTGGGCTTTACAAAGATTAGTTTATCAGAGTCCTGCTTAGGCTCAATCTTAAGAGCAAGATATTTCTCATTCAAATTACAGGGCATATGGTGGTGGATCTCTGAGGTCAACTGCACTGAAGAAATGAACCACTTTTTTAAAAGACAGGGAGAATGGTTAGGCTTTTACATACTCTATTTAAAACAAATTACCCTGAACAGCTAAGATAAGACCTTTTCCCTATTCTGTCACTGTGGAATAAAGATCTGGTGATTATATGGATATTTCTATGAAATGCAAAGTCCCCTACAGGCACAGATTTCATGAAACTGCTTTCTGCTGTCCATATCATAACTGTAGAGTGTGTGAAGTCAGTGAAAGAGTGAAATGTGGCCAGGACTGCTACCAACCAGCTGTCTTTGGCCTGACATACCAGTGTCTTGGAGGCTGTCACCAACCATTACAGGTTGTAACAGCCCTGAAGCTGACTCACCATATATGCCAACACCAAAAACTATCCTTCTGTCAGAATGAGGGAAATTCAAAATCGGTATAAAACAGATTGTGACTCTACAGCATAGGCTATGAATCCAGCACTGCAGAAAATGTGTCAAGATAACAAAGAGCTGCTTGTGGAAGGCATAGTCTACCTTTAGATTGTGTCCCAGTGAAGCTGGGTTCAAGCAGGTTTGATGAGCTCTTCACCTTGGCAAAGCAAAGAAACCAAGACTTTAGAAGGCCAAGAAGCAGGTTTTTGTCATGAGTTTATTACTAATTTCTTCACATTATTTTTGTTTATGTGCTATCTCAAGTGGTGGAATACTTTGGCTTGAATTTGAGTAATGTACCAGATGAGACATCATGATAGGAAGAGAATGTACTGGTTCTAAAAGAGAAGGACAGATAACCTCACATTTCCATATTTTAGTATTTTATGTGGTACAGAGCAGAGCATAATTGCAGCCTTCTGTCAAACACAAAAGCTAATACTTGCCTTTTAAAAATGTTTATTTGTAAAAATCTTTTAACCTCCCAACTCCACCAGTTGAAAGAACAGATTGTCTGTGTGATTCATTTATGTTCCCTCTTCTCTCATCCAAGCTATTTATCTTGGAATGAAAAACTATAAAAATATGGATGTCTTTTCCCTCCTTTCTTCAATCAACTTCCAGCTGCTGAAATGCAGAGCTCAAAACAAAAGCTCAAAGAGCTTGGAGCATTCAGAAATGAAGTGGTAGGTGGTTCAGTTGCTCCTTATTGGAAGAGAGTTTGGATGCAATCCATTACATGTATGGCTGCCTGAACAAGTTTAGCACCGAAAAGTAATTCACAGCACATTATCCAATTTGCAGTTCTCTGTGTACATGCACTTGTTTCTTATCATGGTGAGCAGAGAAAGCAGTGTGCACCCCACAAATGTCATATGCATGTACCCAGAGAATTTCTTTCTCTATTACATGAAAGCCGTGACATGCTTCTCTTCTTCCTAGTAAAGTCCATGTAAATAGAAACTGAGAGAGCTGAAAGCAGGAGATATGTTTTATGAGATATATATGCACTTTGCAAAGTGCCACTCTGTTTGGACTATCAGTGCAGTTGAAAAATCCTACCTTCCTCTTTTTTTTCAATGGAGTAGTTATGACACATGAAATAGCTGCATGTTGTCTTTTCATGTGAGAGATACTGAAGACGGAGTCAATGATGTTCATAGCCCTGAACTTTGAGCCTGATGTGCTGCTGTCTGTGATACACCAAAAAAACCCCCACTTCTGCGCTTTATCTTAGCTAATCTAAATGCAGACTATCAAACCCATTATTTGACTGATTCCTCATTCACAAGGCAATTTGCTTACAGGGCAACAGAATGCACAAGTGTACTCTCGTGTTCATCTTTTGTGCTCAGAGGCTGTGTGGTTTTAGGCATTGTGTTGAAAGTTGAATTAGAGCTCAGAGAAGAGGATGATGTCAACATGCCCAAAGAGAAGCTTGCTGTCAGGCTGCCTTTGCAGTTCTGTGAGAGGTATTTTCTGCTACACGGAATAAACACCAAACCAAGGTGTTAGTGCAGGACTGGGGAAAATGGAGTACGTTAAAAAAAGAATAAAAAAGACAGATATTTTTGACAGCATACAAATTGCACTCAACTGAGAGAAAGAGTCTTAGAGTGTAGAAAATGGTAGTGCTGTCCACCAAAAGGGAAAATAAAATAAAATCATCAGCCTTGGAAATCTGTCAGTGTTCAAAGTTGATTTTGTAATGTTAATTCAGCTGTGTTTCTCACCCTATATATGTACTACAAGATACTTCATAAAATGAACACTAAAGAACATTAACTTTAATAGGAGAAGAAAGATGGAAATGCAATATATGCAGTCTAGCCGAGAGGCTAATTTAGAGGTTAGTCTAGAAAAAACGTGACATTTCTAGGAGTTCTACAACTTTTGATTGCTCTGTTCTAAAGGACAACTTCCCATATGGCCTAGGGATTGAACCTGGCTTTCAAAACAAGCAGGATTTGTTCAGGCGGGTGCAGTGGTATGCAGACATGCTTGTACCTGTTGGACTGTAAGACACCTGGTTGGGAATAAAGATGGCTCCTGAGAATGAAGGACCTGTCCATTCCAAGTCTAGAACACCACCTCCTGAAAGAGTGTGAGTTTTTCCAACAGTTTTCATGGGAACTGGATCAGGCTGTTAGTTTCTTGACACTGACATTGCAGTAAATACCACTTGTTTGGTTTTTTATTATTTAAAAAGGCAAGGAAGATATAAAAGTCAAACAAGTATTGAAAAATAAATGCCATGGTGGTCAATAGTGGGCTTTTAGTTGTGTATTGCTGGCACAAGAAACATGCACCTGTAAATTCAAGGGGGACAGTGGTGGGAATATATAATGAGAACATTCCATATGACATTTAGTCAGAAACATAAGAAATCAGAAACACAAGAAATCGGAAACACAAACACTCAAGGCTGTCAAGAGTTATTCATAACCTGTTTTCAGGGTTTTTTTTTGCATGAGTAGCTCCTGACTTAATCCATAAGCAATTGATTTCAAATTAGTGCTGTTGATCAGGAACCATTACAGACCATTTTAGACCAAAGTCTAAAACCATTGTACCCTAAAAAGGACTTTATTTGTATATGGTTACTCAGTACAATGGGATTTTCTCATGTCCCAAGGATGCTAGAAGAAGGTATCAGAATGATTTGAGTGGGAAACTTTATATGCAGTGTGAAAACAAAGAAAAATCCATCATGTTTGCCCAAGAAAATGTTAGATAAGTTGCTCTTATGAAAAAAATCTGATCATGGAAGGTTCTTTAATTGACCAGATGAATTCAGAATAATATTCAGTGTTTAGACTAAATATATAATGTCCATGTTTTACCAATCAATTTACTTAATGAATGGAGCAATTAATCAAGGCATACATTGCCTTTTTGACCATTTGAAGTCAAAGTCAGAACTGATCATATGCTGTAGCTCATGCTAACTTTGCTATCCATATAAATTTTTTTCTTTGGAGCCCTTTAAGAGAATATTTGAGTCAACTGGCAGGAAACCAGTTTTTCTTGGTGGTTTTCCAGGAGAAGCAGTGTACAGACTAGAAGCATAAGAGTTCCACAAGTTGAAAACCACTGCGTCAGCTTAACCAGAAATCATAAGGTGATAAAATAACATGGCTAAAAGAGCGAGCTAAATTACAGATGGCTTTAGAGTGTGAACCACCTACATTCACAGCCACAAATACAGTGTGAGTGTGTCTCCACAAGCCTGTTGCAAAGCCATTGCCTAGGACACTTGCTGGTGTAAAGTCAGGAGAAAACTTATTAGGGAGGCTTGGATATATGGAGTTGGCACAGAGCCAGGCTCCATGAGGAAACCTTGGTGATTACTTTTCTCTGTTTCAAAGCAGTCTAGGATCTAGAGAGCATATAGGTAACAGTCATGTCAGGGACTCAGCATCACAACTGCTGTGAGGTGTGTGGTTCTCACAGCAGTAATTTCTAGTGACTCACTGCCAAGTTACACTTTCTTGATCCATCAGAAAAACGAAGACAGCATCCTTGCTATTGTCATCAGCATGACTCTCTTGTGACTGAAAATTCTTTTTACTGGTGCTTACAGTTCTTATTTCTCTGCTGAAGGTTATGAGTTGGAGTAGTAATGTAATTCAAACCCATTTGTTTCAATCTGAGAAATACACATCCATTAATGCTTTTTTCCCCCCATTTCTTTTTCTGTTTTGGGACACATGCTTGAATGATGTCATTTGTTGCTACAGGCTATGAGTAAGTCTTTTATTAATTTTCAGTCTCATTCTTTCTGAAGAGCACGTGTACACTTTTTCACTCATCTGCCTCCCCATCCCTGACCTGCTTTTATTTTGCTAGCTGGTTGCAACTGTTTTGAGTGTACAGCAATGCTGGGCTTGGAAACTGAGAAGGCTGTTCATTGTCGTCAGCAAAAAACCAAACAATGAGCTCAGAATCTGGCTCTTCAGTCAGTTTCTAGTAAAAAGGAGTTCAGTGAATAATGAGAATTAAGCCACAAGGGAAACCAGTGTGTGGTTTGAATGTTGTTTTAAATAAGCTGGGAGTGCTGTCAGGAGTGATGAGGGTATAATGTGGCCACAAACGTGCATTGCTTCTTTTTATCCAGTATGAATTGCATGATCAATATGGTCACATTTCTGAATGTTGAAGAGTCCATTAGGATAGATTAAACCATGTCACTGTCACTGCTAACTTCTTTTTAGTCTACTGACACCCATAAATGGGACTATGTATTTCCACAATTAATCTGCACTGCAAAGCAGTTTAAGTATTGATGCAGAGTTTCATAAGTTTAATTATGTGGCTTATCCCAGAGATACAGTAAAAAGATTCATTAAGCATCTTTATGTAGAACTTTGAGGCTGAATTATTTCTTTATTGTTGCTTTAATACATGTTCTGTTTAAAAAAACACTTTAGTTCAGATCTGCTTTTCAATCACATCCTTGCCTTTCAGAGAGGCTGAGGCTCCATCTCAGTGTATATTGTTATTTATTGTTACTGTTATTGTTATTTCCTCTGAAAAGGAAAATATTATTCAGGTGGGAAGAAGTACTATTATAGATGTCTGAGCTTTAAGCTTTGAACTGACTTCCACGTTAGCAAATTTTGGTTGGGCGCCTGGGATTCTTTCAGGGTGATGAAAGTAGAAGTGAGTTTACAGGAGACAAGTTCTGGCACTTTTAGCCTTTGAGTTGCTTTCAGAGAGCTCAGTGGGACTACTAGCAGAGTGAGGTGGCAATGTTACCAGTTGTCTTGAAGTGCATGAGAGGCAGGACATACAAAAAAGTATTTTCCGTATAAGAACCTTTTTGTCCAAGTTTTCTCTCTAAAGGTAGTACAATTTCTTAGATATCAGTGGGTCTTCAGTCTTTGTCAGGCGACTTGTCAGACAGAGAAAGTCAAGAAATCAGTTCTTCAGAAAGTTGCTCAGTGATAACTGCTAAAAGAATATTTATGAAGTAAAACTTCAAGAAGTGCTGTAACCTTTTTAATTTACAGAGAGAAGCATCTGAACTTTCTGGAATTTGTATTTGTTAAATCAGGGACACATCTAAGGTCTGTGAAATTTTAAAGTCTTCTGAAATTTCCTTTGTATGGATTTGGACCTTCACTGAGAAGGGCTTCTGACAGAATAGCTGGTGGCAGAGAGTGGGGGTGCTTAGCAGCAGCCTCAGGGGCAAAGCAGCCCAGCAGAGAAATAACCAGAGTGCCTGCAACCAGCACAGCAAAAGCATGTTTGTGCAGATCACAATGAGACCTGCAGGCCCCGAAATCTCTGTGGCTCTCTGATGTGCTGGCTTACAAGATGTGTTCCATGGAGGAAATGTAGGTTTGCTTTTCCTCAGGGACAAGAGGTCTTTCCACAAATAGTTCCTCAACGCTGGCAACCAGGTCCTCCAAAGAACTCTTAGCTCAGATGTTCATGGGAAAGGAAAAAGGCACCTGAATTTCAAAAACTGTGTATCTTGGTAATAACAATGTTTAGACTTCATTACTTCAGTGCATTGTATGTAGTTTCTGTTTTTTTAAAGAAAGTAGTATTTAAAGAAGTAATGCCCTTTTTCAGAGATGCATAGTGTAGCTTCAGGTAACAGGAGAAACCAGAGGCTTCAAAGGACTGTGAAACTTTAATGTACCCCACTTCCTGTTCTTCAGTGAAATCCTGAACTGAGCTGGTTTCCCTTTGCCATCACTCTCGGAGAAACCTGCTTGTTTATGTAGGCTAGTCAGGATGAAGAGCTGTAAGAGTTCTCTCAAGAAGACTGTGGACAACTTCTACCCTGTGCAGGTTGGGGTGCTTTCTTTTTGTTTTAGCTTTCTTTTAGCTTTTTGTCTACTCTCCCTAATACAGATTACCAAAAAAAAAAAAAATCATTTTGTCATGGCATAATCTTTGGTATGTGATACAAAGAATATTCATGTCATGTTTTTACTTAAATGTATTGCCCCTGGAAAAGCCTTTTACCTTAGGAGTCCTGGGTTATTTAACAAAATAGAGACAGGTCAAATCCCTGCTTATCACTGATTGCTGTTACTCTTACCCTAACACTCATAAAATACAGTATTGACAGTCTTTGGTTATTAGAAACTCCAGACAACAATGGTTGCCTGGTATTTTAGTGATGAAGAGAAGCCATTTGTTCCTATGGTGGTTTTATGCTTGTTTTTAAAATGTTTGGCTCTTTTTATCTGTTTGTTTCTATGGTGATCACTAATGACATATTACAGAGGCAGAAAATGACAGCACAAATCCTGCACAGCTGACAAACAATTTTGTGGCTGTGTCTGGTCTATAGAGAAGCACCAGGGACCAGGTGCTTACATCTAGATGATCAGGTGCTGCAATGTGGCAATAGCACCCTTTACTGCCCACTACTCCACTGATGTGGAGGCTTTAAATGTAGATCCATGGCTGTGTGCTGTGCAGTGAGATGGCAGGAAATCTCCATCAGGTGACTTGGCACTTTGCAGAAGTCTGCAATGGAAATGGCAAACTTGAATTCTTGAACACTTTCAAACCTGCTCAGAAAAGAAAGGTGTTGTAAAGCCACCAACAATTTAGTCTGAAAATAAACCACATCTTGAGTAATGAGTGGACTTCTTATTTTTATACACAATTCTCAGTATTTTTTTTTATGCTAAATTTTCTGGAAGCCCTAACTATCAGTACACCACATCTGTTTTTGGAACTTCTGTGTAAAAGTTGAAATGAACAGAGGTCAAAAGACTCATAGATTTTTGGCTATTGTCAAAGAGATTAATGAAGAATTTGTTAATCCGGAAGAAAAAAAAGCAGCCTGAGCTTTAGGAGAGCATCAGCTAGTCAATAGCTTTGGTCTGGCCTTGCTCTTCCTCTGTTATGGGTGGTGAAGGTTATTTGAGGCGTTTTTGGAGAATATGATCTCCTATTGCTTCACTTGGCAGTAATAAGTAGCTGCAGTGGCCCTAAAGCAAAATATTTATATCTCTTTGAAGCAGTGACAGATGAACATAATAATTGACTGTTTCTGCTACTAATTTTAATAATAATTAATTAACAAAGCTGACATTTAAATAGTATTCATTATGTTTTAAACTTAACAGTCCCTTGAAATCAATCAGAAAACCACATGTCATTCAAAACTGAGAGAGTTTAGAGGAAATTCTGGAACACTGTGGCAGACTTTATTGGTGCAAACAGTGCTGAACATGTATATTCTTTACCCAAGGCAATAATATTAAATTAATGCAAAAACAACTGTTGTGCTTTTAAGTATCCCTTTCCTCCAGTTCATCTGTACAGTTCCTGTTTCAAATGGAGAAAAAAAATGGTAGCAACAATCTACCCCAAAGGATTCCATCCATCTTAAATCATTAATTAGCGCTGAGAGTTCTTAAAGAATGGTGTGGTTCGAACTCCACCAGAAGTAAGAACTCTGAGTGGTTTAAGTCACAGTGAAGCTTACTAAAAATGAAAGTTAATGAACTGAGATACGGATGCTACTCTGAAACAAGTAATACTGTGCACAGTTACAGGATGCAGTGTTTAAGACACTGGCAGATATAAACATGCAGAGAGACCAGCACTGATACAATTGATAGCACTGATTGGTACTGTACAGGCAGTAGCAATGCTGAGAAATTTTAACTAAAATTCCCTAATATAGACATAGCCATAAAGGCTGAAAACCACTAAAAAACCTCAGTATAGGGGACAGCTAATTGGTGGTAGCCAATGTATCTGTCTGAAAGTAGAAAAGAAAATATCTTGGGTGGTGACTGGTTCTGTGAAAACCAATGGCAAATCTCCCACTGGCTTCAATTTTGACTTGAACCTTTGAATTTCAACCCTGTTTTCTGCATGGACCAGTGAGAGAAAGGTGACAAGTTTTTTCTTTTTTACTTTTCATTTTCCAGAGTAAAAAGTGCTCCGTTTGGAGAGCTGCCAGTGACTCAGTGACTCTTTAAGGCTTGGTCCAGTTTTTAAAAATCCCTATCAGCCAATTAGCTGTTCAAAATAAATACTGTCTCTTTCACTAGCCTGGATGGTTTCTATAGCAGCCCCATTTTTACTTAAACTCTGTTCTTTTTCCATTTCTTTTCTCTCCCTTGAAGCCAGCAGCCACTTCACCACTTCTCTTTGAAGAGGCTTTTGAAAGCAAAATGTAAAAGACAAACAGTGTCTCTTCCTCTGGTAGTGCTGTCCCTCTTAGAGAAAGGCTAGGGTCAGTGAAGCTTCATCTGTAGTTTTCATTTGCTGAAATGAAAACTACAGTCAGTCACTGTGTCTTTTGCTAGATACAAAGGACCCATAATTATTTCTGCAGAAACTACATTTTTAACTCAGGACCACTAAATCCCATTTTTCCCTTGTGTCCTCTTTACTATCTAGAACTGTATTTTGGTTTGCTAATTATCTCTGTTAATGTTAGCATGTATATATAAGCAGATGTGTAATATTCTCCAACAATAAAAGTCCAGTGGATTTTGATATTTACACTGTGCTTTTAAATGCTGTGATTTTGAGGAAATACGGTATTAAATACAATGACATTTGACAAATTCAATATTATAAGGTCAGTAGGGTAATTTTCTTGACTAAAATTTCATTAGGAAATCTTATGTTTGTTTCTCTTGTTTCTATTTAGTTGGGGTTTTTTTCAACTAGTGAATTTACATGTAACTTGAGATCTCAGTGCATGTGCCTGTTTCTTCTTGTAGCTTGTTTGGCACATAAATAATATTTATCTTTATTGGTACTTGGATACCATAGTAAAGGTCAACTTAGATTGAACAGAACATTTAAAATGGGAAAGAGGCAGATCCTGAACCCACATGTGCTCTGGAGAGCTGAACCTCAGCAAAGCAAACTGGAAATTCGAGCTTCAGGTCCAGTGCATCTGCATCTACTCAGTTTGAAACAGTGCACGTTTGAGTGGAATTTGTACTCATGCTTCTTCAAACAGGTCAGCAGCATTGTCTTCATCAGACATCTCTCACAGAGCCTCTGGCAATTTTTCAAGCAGTGGCTTCTGACAAATACCAGAGTTTGGCATTATGTTATGACAGAGAAGGTTAAACCAGTTGCTATTTTAAAGATTATTTCTAAATACATATGATTCCTCCATTAACCTCTGCAGGCTTAACTGAGAGGAGGTGAGTCCTTGCTGTTACTGCAGTGGCGACAGAGAGATCACTCGTTGTACTCAACCACAGGTTTCCACAGGATGGAACCGGCCTGTCATGGCACACATGCCAAACTTCAGCTCTTCCAGCCATATCAGTCACCTGAGTCAGCTGTCAAACAGACCTGAGGTGAAGGTGAAGGATTAAGATGTGTTACTCCCCACTTTACCAGTGGGGAAATTGGGGTGGTGCATGGAATGCCACATGGTCCTGGAATTCAGATCCAAAGTCACAGCGGTCTCCTCCCAGCCTCTCGAACAAATTGCTAAAAGCACAGTAGGAAATGCTTTGAGGAATTTGCTTCTTTCAGAATATGCACCTCATCTGAGGAATCTGTCTGATGACTGATGTGTCTGTATGTAATCCCAGGAATGCCAAAAGGATTACCCAAAGTTTTCAGGTGTCAATTTTCTGTTGCTCCAAAACATGTCCATTTTTGTCTGCAGATAGATGTGTGCAAATTGATGGTGTACTCTACTCTGATAAATTTACTCACGATTCCTATACTATTTTTGGCACTCAAGCTTCATTACTATAATTGAATGTAACTGGAAGAGTTTCAGCTGATTTGTTCTGTGGCAGTCTTTTGTCTGAGCCACACAAGCTGTTGAGAAACACACAGATCCCCTCTGGTGTGTTTTCACTCATTACTCTTTGCTGGTTTTGTGGGGGGTGTCTCATGAAAGAGTCACCTCCCTCCAAAATTGTAGTGCTGCCTGCTTAGTTACACAGCCTGGCTGCGAAGCACAAGGAGGTAGCAATGAAGTGTCATGTTTGAAAGACTACAAGAAAGAAATGGAATGGTGATAGACTGAACTAATGCATTCTTAATGAGAGGAAGCTCTTCTGTTGCTTTGAAGGGATGCAGGGAAAAAAGTACGGCATGCTTAGAAGCAGTAAAACTTGAAAGCTGTTTTTAATGCTGTTGCAGAAAGAAGGAAGTCACTGTGGCAGAATGCTTATAAAATTCTTCTGGTAAAATGCAAATACTATGTTAGCATGATCATTTTATTAAGATTTACATTCAGAGGTGAGAGATCTGGCTGCTCTGATCCCTACACAGTTAAAAGCTTTTGGGAGTGGATACATTTTGGGCACATAGCACAAGCCTTGCAATCGATGTATAGTCTACTGACAACTGAATGTTTCAAACATCTTGTAATAAAGTTTGGATAATAAAAAAATGCAAGAAGCCACCATTTAAATGTAGCACAGGTAACTCAAAAGAGTGTTACCTATGGCTTGTGTGCACTCAAGATTTCTTAAAGACAGTTCCCAGACGTTTTGAGAAAGTGGCCTTGGCCACATTCTGCACTAGAAAAGGAGAAGTAATACAGTTCTAGAGGAGAAGTGAATCCTGATTCCACATCCAACAATAGTTTTCACACACATATGAGGCATAGTCAAGGAATGTCAGGCTTTTAGAAACATCAGTGTGTATCATCCAATGGTCTGTCTCCAGCTCTGACCAAATTCCAGTGCTTCATAAAAAGAAATGAACAATGAAACAAGAAACCAATTGTTACTTTGTTCTCAGAGTGGATCAAAAAATCCTCTTCAGCCTCCATAGTGACCACTGGGATCCCAAAAGTGTGTATTTAATGCAGTGTAGACAAACTGCCAGACAGACACATTTTTCAAACCTCATTGATGTTACAGCTCAGTATGTGTTCAAGAACTCAATAAATAATCTTAACTTTCTATATTTAAGGACTCTTTCCTCATGTTTATGATCTGTTTGATCAGCATTTAAAGCTCTGTCTTAAAATAATGCTGCCTCTTTGGAGGAATTGGAAAGATCCCTTCTGAACTTCATTTTTTGCATTGTTGGAAATTTTATAAATTTGAGACCACATTTACTCATGGCCCAGTTTTCAGACCTTTGATTATGTGCTGATACTACCATTTTCTTAATTCTCTGCTATTTTCATTGTCTATGAGAAAGAATTGTCATATTCCTCAGTCACTTTCTTGCTAAGAAAAATAAGTGAAAATTAAATTTTATCTTTGTGTGACAGATATTCATTGCTTTAAAAATCCACGTAGCTTGTCTCAGCATCAACTCTGATTTAAAGTCATCTTTTTTTTTTTAACACAGGTGACTGTTAATTCTGTGCACGGAATGCCAGAGGAGATTCTCTCTAATGATACTAACACTTCTGTAGATCTACTAAAAATACTTTGCCACATCCTCTGTAGAACTGCATACATTCTTTTCACAAAGCCGCCTTCCTGGCTTTTATACTTGTCTATTCCAGTCTTCAGCATTTCCATTTAATCATGGAATTAAATTTAATTCCATATTTACACCGAGAACTATGCATTGTTTTAAAGAGACACCAGGGAGGATTGCTACATTTTATCCAGTTCATATTATCTGTGCCAACAAAATTGTCTTACTCTTCTTAAGTGATGAGTGAGTCCTTCTTGACTGTGTTAAAACCTCCTAACCTTGGGTTGCCCAAGAATATTATGAGTGCACACCTAATTCTTGCTCTTATGACACTAAGAAACATATTGATTGCTCCTAAAACTAATCCCTGAGAAACACAACTAGCAACTTTCCTCCTCTCAAGTACCTTATTATTGCCTCTGCTTATCAAGCTTCTTATCCAACTGAAGAATTTCAATATTAATTTGTGTCATTTCCACTCAAAGTATGAGTTTTCCATGAGGACTCACAATAAGCATTTTATATGACACCCAGATATACTAGATTTGACACATTATCTTTGTGTAAAAAGTAAAGTAATGATTTCAACCATAGGTAATCCCATTGTAATTTTCTCCTGCTTTTCATTTCCATGTGTTTTAATCACTTGTTTCAAATCTGGTTTAAATGTTCATGGTGCTGAAGTCAACAGTCATGATATCACTTGACATAACTTCCCTCCCTCTTCCTGGGCATATTTGCCCAATCCACCATTGCATATTTCTGACACGTAGTACTGTCTCCAAATAATATATATTTAACATCTTTTCTAGTTGTACTTCCATTTGCCTGTGTCTTCAGTAGTCTGGAAAAAAGATAATCTGGACCCAATGATTCTGTCACTGAGCTGCGGATATTTGACTTCCCTTTCAAATAATGCAATTCCCATTGATTTGCCATCATTCTCCTTAGCTAACCTTTCAATATCTTTATGTTCATCGACTTCCTTGAAATTGGGGAAGAGCATGTTATTCAGCAACAGATAATCTATACATCAAAAATAATGTAGACATACCAAGCTTGCCCTTCAGAGCAGTGTCAGGGCTTCACTTCATTGCTCTTTATTGTTCTTCATTATTCTTTATTGTTCCAGTAGCTAAAAAATATGTCTTTGTTTTACTTTCCCATGTAAGGTACAATTCAAAAAAGCCTTTATGCATCATTCCTTTGCTGTATGTGTTACAGTGCCTGAAAAGAAGTTCTGCTTGATAATCCGGGCTTCCTCTCACTCTGTGAGGGTTTTGTACCTATTCTTATTATATTGCTTTCATTATTTGTTCATTTAGAGACTCTAACCCTTTCCTACAATTTTTCTCTCCTGCCCAGTGCACACAGATTATTTCCATTCTCAATGTGAATCCATCCTTTCCTGCATTCACATCATTAAGTTCCTCAGACCAATCATAATTTTTCATTGATTTTTCTATTTTCTAAAAGTTTGCCTTATACCAAGCCTTAGTTACAGATTTATTTTTATCCATCTTGCAATTTAAAAGCACTGAATTCATTCATAATTGCTTCCTCCTCAGGAATATCAGTTTTTCTCAGCTGTTTTACAAGATTCTCCTCACACACAAAAACCCCCCTAAGCTTAAAATAACCCACATGTTGTTGTTTTATGAATTTGTGTACCAAAAAAAAAAGTCATCTGAAATGTCTAAGAATATCTAAACCTTGCTATTATTGATGGTATTTATGTCTCTGGCTGGAAAATTTAGGTTTCCCTTATTATTTATTTCTTTATCTATTTATAGAGATGATTATACCCTTCCAAATCTCAGCCTGTCAGACCATATTATCCCTTTCTCCCCAAATACTGTCCAAGCTGGGTCTCTTTTACCATCTTCCTTGCAGTGACTTTCATCCTAACAACCTATGTTTTATTCATGCCATCACATTTTAAGACGAATAAACACAATTTGGCTGTTTTACTTTGCTACAACATCAAATTTCCTGACTTTTATGTATTTTAAGTTGCATCCACATGGGTCTGTATATATAATTACCTTGTTGTCTCTTTAGATTGAAAAAACCCCAAGGAAAAACGGCGTGCACTTCCCCACCCTTCCACAAAGTGATTATAAATGTACCTATTTATATTAGGTTAACTTAGCAGCATTTGGTTTGGCTTGGTTTGTATTTAGCAATATATTCTAGTTATGAATAATTATTTTCTATGCCAGTAATGCTTTTTCCTAGTCACTACTCCTCCACCTGGATGAGGTAGAGGTGATACTGGAATACCCATTCAAATCAATGTATATCAATAAGAATATATAGAAAATGCATAGAGTTCAAATAAATGAAAAAAAAACCCAGAAATTTGAACATTAGTAAACACCCATCAGTGGAGAGATTTATCACCCATCCAAACTGGTGACACAAAAGCATCGTGTCAGGTCAGCTTTAACCCAAATGCTGGAGTTCTGTGAATGGAAAATTGCCCAAAAACCTTCAGCCACTATGTCTCATGGCCATCAAGTGTGCCCACAGATCACAGGCAAGGAATGAATTACAGCACAGTCCCTCAGCAAATGTGCCAAGCTCACCTTATCCTGAGCATCACCACAGCCTAAGCTGCAGTTCAACACAAAGCTTGCAGATTGCTGTTCCCAGTGGTAATAAGTTCTTGCTATGCACTTGGGTATAAGCATCACCATTAAAATGCCTAGACGTACTCTGAAGTGTTAAAATTAAGTCCTCCTGTGACTAAAAGTAGGAATTATAACTAAAAGCCTGCTTATCAACTCATTTTATTTCCTGTCTGAAGAAGATAGGGAATTTAGACTTAGGTGTAAAAAAAAAAAAAAAAAATTATAGCTAAGCTAGTACTTTATTACATTTCTTCCAGTCAGTGTTGCTGTGATTTAGATGAGAAGCAGCAAGGAAGATTTGAGCTGTCACACTTGACTTTCAGCTGCCACGAAGAGGCACTGGAGGTTACAGGCTGAAGTTTAATTTATATTCCTCCTTTTGTTACAGGCAGAGATGGTACGTGCTGCTTTCCAAGCGCAGAGATCTTTCTTGCTGTTAGCATCTCAATGTCAAGAGCCTCAAGAGGTAAGGAAAGTGACCTGGAGCTTCAAGAGGCAGTGCATAAAAAAGTCTGTGTTGCCATATGTTATTGATCCTGCATTTGCTTTGTCTGTTCCTTTATTTATACAGTGCACTTGGGGGCTTGCTTTCACTTTTATAAGCATGGTGCTGTAATAATCAGAAAGCCATGGTCCTGGGTTAAGAACCTTTTCTGTACTAATTCGTATAAGATCATTGAAGAAAGCAAAGGAGGAGTTCACTTTACATTTGTAAGTGGGATCAGTCTTTTTCTGGAAGCTGGAAACGCCATGGAATAGAATTGCTATTTGCCAGCCCCCCATGGATGCTGCGTGGTACACATTGAAGTTGGGTATAAGCTAGTGAGAGAAAAACCAGTATTAGCCCATGCACTCAGTATTCCCCAAACTGAGGTCCAGGTTAGGCCAATTCTGAGAGGAAGGGGAAAGCATTTTGTCAAGAAAATGAAAAATAAACTTTTATCAAGTTGATTTATATACTTGCTTCAGTGGCAACTGTTTAAATCCTCCTCTCACTAGAAAGTTCAGAGAAGCTGTGGAGTTGTTATGAATCTCATTTGTAGTTTCTAGAAGGCTCAAGGCCAATAGCACTTTATCATTCCTGGGAGTAGCAATTGATTAGCTCTTCTGTGGAACCACCATTGAACCTTCCCCCTTGGAGTATGCAGAAAATGAAGTCTTCCCTTGCCCTGTCTCATCATGGCCTTCAGTTCTGCCTTTTTCCACTAGTTCCCTGCTCCAAAGTGCATTATAATCCTTTTTTGCAAATCAGAACTCTCTGCACATGGTATAATTTATTGAAATTTTGCTGTCACTATTGTTCTTAGAGACACAAATTAGAAGTTTTTCTAATCAGTATGTTTTAATGGCAAGGGTACTTAAGGAAAAGAAAAAAAAAAAGCAAGCCCATAGATATTCAAGGGTAGACTTCAGAGTTCCAAGAAAGAAAGGAGCAGTTGTTTTTCCAGCTGTCCCTGATCTCAGGGAGTAAAAGTGGGTCATGGCTCACACAGAACAGCAAAAATTCCCATTGGTACAGGCCTTGAGCAGTCATTTGTATTGGCTGTGAATACAATTGCACCCAGTGGCCCACAAAATTCTACATGTTCATAGGTAAAATATTCCCCAGTGACCAGTTTCTGATGGCCCGTAATGTAATGCAATGTTCTGAAGTGTTGGGATTGTCCCAGCTCTGGTACAAGAATAAGCTGTGGGTCCTGGTTTGGCCTCCTGTACTGATGTGCTATCAGTAGGATTTTCTCTGCTTTTCCAGTGAGAATAGCAATGGCTTCTCCCTACTCCTACCCTTACAACTTTCTGACCTCATGAGGTCAGAGGTCAAGTCTGAGATTTTTCAAGTGTAAAGTTTAGAATTTTTTATTTTATAATGTCAACTAAACATGCTAAAAAAACAAACAACAAAGAAAGAGTAGAGATAAAAAAAGATTCTCCAGCAATCTAGAATGATGGTTACAGAAGCATTAAGAAAAGCAATAAATAATAAAAACCTTGTCATAAACATCACCAGAGCTGGCCATCCATATGTCTTAGTAGTACATTATCAGGCTTGCATAGATTTCTGCAGTTTGTTGAAGGCAAGAAAGTACACTTCTATCATTTAACTATCCTTTAGCACAGTGAAAATGCCACATGATATGTGTGTACACATCATTCCAAAGTTAAAATACCAGGAATATTACAGACGAAAGTTTCTTTTTATCAGTGAGAGCCAGTCTAGTTATAAACCCAGTCTAGTTATAGTTACTTAAATTTTTTTAAAGACTGTTAGCTACGCATTTTTATAGACATCAAAACACACACTGTTGTCCATTCTTTTTCTCTTTTTTGCATATATTTTTTTGTGCAGACACACTCAATTATACTATGGACAGATGTGAAAATAATTGAAGGCTGCCTATGCTGTACAAATTGAATATTTTTTTTTCCCACTGCAGAGAGTTATGGTTCCAGGTGTTAGGTTTTTTATATCTCCATCACAGTGAGGAAAAAACTTTCTATTATAAAGTCACATTGGTTAAGCATTTTGAAAAAGCTGGTAATCACCAGCTAACCCAGGAGAAGGAAAGAAATAGGCGTCCTGCCCCTGCTCCCCCGGGACCTTATTGCTGTGATGTCACCTCGGCTCTGGCTCTGTATTTATAGCCTAGAGCCATGGAGTCAGTGTGGAATCCAAACAGGAAAGCTGATCATTAGTGTATCAGAATGCACAGAGTGGAGAAAAGCAAATGAAGATGACAGCATATCTATAAATGCAAGAGAAAAGAGAGTAATTCTGTCATTCAGCTGTCTAGACTGTTTGCTTTATAATGTAAAGCTGTGAATGAGCCAGCGAGTTGCGATTATGGCATAGTAGCTTTGCAGACATTCAGAGACAGCGGTGTGGAGACTGAGGGGATTTACTGAGTTCCTGTCAAGTTGGGATGTCATACATGGTGCCTTTAAAAAAAAAAAAAGAGGGAGGGGAAAATGTGCTGGAAAAATAAATTAGCTCAGCTCTTGCAGCTTACAAACTAATGGATAAGGAATTCAAACAAAAAGAAAGCTCCTATATCTATAATAATCCTTGGATATTTTTGTGCTCAGCAAAGAGAGAAACGTGTATCATCAAAAAGTGGTATTTTTTTTCTCTCTATGAAAATGGTGAAGTCCTAGAATTAATTTTGCTCTTTAATTCGTGCTGTGAGTCACTAACAAACATTTTCAAACAGTCAAGATTGCTAAAAGTTGCTTTTGTGGAGTTTTGCTTCTTGTTGATAATGGTTTTTTTTTCATTTGGAATCTGTTGCAGTGCACAGCCTTTATTATCTGTATATGTGAAAATAGTAGGAGACAGGAAGGTAATTCCAGCTGGCATACCAATCTAGCATCAACTGCAATAAATTACTTTGCAGAGAGCATGTTCTGTTACTTTTTATGGTCATGTTCTATATTTGTATGTGCAGTGGAAGAGATCACATGACTAAACCACCAGCTGATATTCCTGTTTGTGTATGTCCCAGCTAATGGCTGCTAGATACAGGCTCATTCAGCAAGATGGGATTTTTCAGTCCATCTACTTATGAGAAATTATTATCTGATACAAAACTTCAAACATTTAAACAAAAAATGTCTGTTATAAATCATTTACTACTATAAATAGTATAAGAGAATATATGAGTTTATAAGAGAGTGCAAAGAAGATGGGAAAATAAATTAGAATATTGCTGTAATCTGTGAGAAGTTGTTTAAAAAGATATTTTGAGACCACATGTTTGCATGTTGCTTGGGCCATTCAGAAGACAGGTTTTAGCATAAACCTTCAAAAAACATTCTGAAACAGTTTGGATCTGATTTTCTATTTCCCACAGTCTAAGCCAAATACAATTCTGACTGAAATGTGTTTTTTATTTCATTGCATAATAGTTTTAAAAGTTATTAATGTTTCTGAGCAAATTTATCTGTTTAACACCTTTTTTTAATTTGCGATCATGAATACTGATCACTGCTCAAAGTGACTGCATTAAATTCTTTGTGAATGGTGACTCATATACTGCCTTCTCTTTATAGGTTGTTATATTTCACTTTAAAAGTTCAAACAGTTTTAAGAGTTGCTTTGAGGGCTTGAGGAATCCATTGTTCCTATACTGAGAACAAATTAATGAGATTATTATTTTTGTGAATCAGTATAAGCATATGCAGGATGAGTGTGTCCGTGGTAAGAAGTACTACAAACAGATTTAAATGACAGATGCAGTTCAGACTATAAATGATTACGTAATTTCTCATTAGAGAAGAATGCTGAGTTCACATGACTGCCAAAGCTCATGGATTTATTCCTAACATTGTGCAGACAAACATTCCAATTAAATACCTAGCTTAAATATATAGATCCTGCACACAGGTGGGAGGAGAGGGGTGGAAAAAAAGTGAGAGGTAAAGGAGAGCTTTCCTTTTTTTTCCTAGAAAAGGGAGACCTTACCCCACTTCACAGAAACCCAAGAAATTGTGTTTGAATTTGGACTTAGAGCCATGAGAACAAGTCGTTCTATTTTTATTTTTTATAGCCAAGCAAAAAGAAAAAAAATGTCTATTGTAGGATTAGTTGTGGCAAAATCTTTGAATAAAGGATTCATTCTCAGGTTTTTTATGTAGAAATCAAAAGATGAAGATTCACAGTTCCCTACTCTGTGTCAGTGTGGGATTGCTCATTTTCTTCTCTTTCTACTTTGAAGTACTTCAATAACAGGACTCCTGGGACTTATTATTCTGCATTCTAGCAGGATTTGTTTTCTAATTACCTTGACTTGCTTATGTCATTCCATTTCCCCCTACTTTTCCTCATGCTTACTGGGATCACCCTTACTGTTTTCCAAAAATACAAACAGTAGGATACTACTCACCTTGTTAATTTATTACATTCTTATGCAAAAGAGTTTGGGCTGAGTTTCCGTGCTATTCTCTCAGCTGGTTCACTGCTGCTAACCTGCTCCTCTGTGTCTAGAAATAGCTTAAAGAGGAATTTACTTCAATCCTTTTAAGGTCTTCAGGCCTCAAACTCAGAGAAGGTGCCAAGAGTGACATGGACAGGAGCCTGAGAGTCCTGAGCTCGAAAGGGAACCCCTTCCCCTGGTCCTGTTCTCTGAAATCTTGCCAAACTGTTGGCATACTTCTGTTATCTGCAAGCCTACAACTGCATGTGATGCGTGGTCACAGCCGCAGGGATGGACCAACAGTTTCCAGAGACTAACCCGCTGCAGTGCAGAGTTCACAGGCTCATTTTTGGATATTGCTGCAAGCTCTTACTGTGTTTCACATCCAGATAGCCCCTGACACCTGTTACCTCATAATTCTGTCTCAAAATCACTCATCTGCATTGTATCAGCCTCAAAGTCATTGTATTTTCAGTTCATAGAATCGTTTAGGTTGGAAAATATCTTTAAGGTCATCAATCATAAACCCAGCACTGCCAACTCCACCACTAAACCATGTTTTCTAAGCACCACATTTACACGTCTTTTAAATACCTTCAAGGATGGTGGTTCAACCTCTTTTCTGGGAAAGTTGTTTCAGTACTTGACAACCCTTTCAGTGAAGAAATTTTTCCTAAACTCCAACCTCCCCTGTTGCATCTTGAGGCCATTTTCTTTTGTCCTGTCACTTGTTACCTGGATGTAGAAACTGACCCCCACCTCACTGCAACTTCCTTTCAGGTAGTGGTAGAGAGCACTCTCTGAGCCGCCTTTTCTAAACACCCCCAGGTTCTTAATTGGCCCCTCACAGGACTTTCTTTCTACATCCTTCACCAGCTTCATTACCCTTCTCTAGACACACTCCAGCCCCTCAGTGTCTTTCTTTTATTTAACTTCTCTAGGAATCCTTGTCCCATTTCACTTTCTTCACTTGTGTTTGCCAAAACTCAGGTCAATAAAAGGTGAATGCATTTGAGATTTACTTCTGCCCCCGTACACTCAGCAGTAAGAAGGCCCAGAGACACTTAGGGATCATGGGAATGCAGATGGGCCATGATCAGGGCAGCATCACCCAGCTTGTACAGAATAGAGGCAGAGATTCACATCAGTGACAGCTCCAGACTGGCTCACACCAACATCCCCAGTCACAGACTCGCCAGCAATTCACATTCTGTGCAAGAATCAGGCTCCAATAACCAAAGGCTCCTTGCACTTGTGACCTCCAGTGTACCTGTATGCTCTGGATCTTCATTTGACATGCTAAGCAATTCTATGGATCTGCAAGCCTTTACTGGAATTCTGCTGTTTGTAACATGATGTCCAAAAATCACCAGGATAGTTTGCAGTCCCTGTAGCAATGTTCATATTCAAACTGTGCCATGTGAGACCCTACCTACCCCTAAGCTGATAGGACACTCCCTCTCCCATTAAGTACCATATTCTTTATTTCTGCTGAACACAAATCCAAACTAGTACTCTCCTTTCTCTGTGTTACACAATTCTTTCCTGGGATTTATGCACATAACCTTCTAAAAAGGAAAGCACTGGGGGTACAGATGACTGAAAAGCAGGGCTTTTTGATTCACAAGTTAGTTAATTATTTTCTTTTTTTCAAATTTTACTTTGGTCTAAATCAGACCACATTTGTGAATTCCAAAATTTACGTCAGTTCCAGGACTGCTCAACAAACTGGGCAGTCTTACAGTTTGGCCAAGGATGGAAACCTGCAACATCTAACATCTCTTTCCTGGGACATGCCCCATGAAAGGTGATTGCTCTTAGCAAAGATTCATAGGATCTCAGATGTTGTGAACAAAGAAACTGTGGCTTGACAGAATCACCTTGCTACCTGGAATGCCCCAGACCCCACTGAACACTGGATTATAATCACAGCATTAGGATTGAGGAGTAGTTAATCAAAAAGTTGAAAACAGTTTATTAGTGTAATTGTTCTTGTTGATTAATTGTGGGATGTTGCCTGTGTGCCTAAAGGAGGAGGACCCTTTCTTGTTGAAAATACTGCCCACAGAAAGCTGCAGTGGACAAGAACGCAACACGCAGAACATTCAAGTCAATTTAAAACCAGCCAGTCCCAGCCAAAGGCAGTGGGTGTGATTCTGCCCTGCTGTAAACTGATGCATGCAGGTTGTATTGGGCCCTGGATTTCTCCACTGGTTAGAAGCAATTTGTCTTTCACATTCCTCTCCCTTTGCCCTGCCTCAGAGTTGATATTTAAAAATAAACCCACAAATGACTAAAGTAATAATTTGTCATGTGGGGTTGCGGGTTGGTATTCCCTGGTTTTTTTCCCACAAAGGACAAAACTGCTACAGCTGATATTGGCTGTTAGATTGAGAATTTTTGTGCTATCTAAGAGGAATAAAAGCCAAATACCAATTAAGTCACTTTGGAAGCACACAAATGTGTCTAAGCTTCTGTGCTGATGAAGCTGACCAGACAGTTACGCAGATTTGTCTCTCTGTGTCAGAGTCCTGCTGCTGCACAGCAGTGAGTTGAAGTGGCAAAACCTGTACTGTTGACCAACACATCAAATACTTGTTACATCACTATGTTGAAGATTTACAGTCTAAGAAAACTAAGCCATAATAAATTAATGTGGTTAGGTAGGAGGAGAGGTTTGAACCCTGAAAATATCAGAATACTAGAGGGACATGAACGTAGTGATCTCAGAGAAAAATTTCACTTATGGTCTCTACAGCCAGTCAGAAAATAGTTGCAGAGAAAACATTGGATAAGGGTGGAGTAGGGTAAAAAAATTATATTTTATATATACTTAAATAAATAGGTTGCTTCTCAGGTTAGGTTATTGACTGATTCCATCCAGGCTGTGAATAAAGAGTTAAAGAAAAAACACAGGCCTTTCTTAAACTGCATACCTACCAAAAAAAGTACAAACTTAAAGTCTTCTTTACAGGTTTTGAAAATACAAAAAAAAAAAAAAAAAAAAAAAAAAAAAAAAAAAGGGAAATTACGGTTAATCAAAAACTGTTTGAGTTATACAGTCACAGCCACTCATAGCAGAAATGCATCTCATTGGTGATCTTATTTCTGTAGACACAGGATGGGCTTCTGCTCATCAGCTTTAAATTGTCAAAGTAGGAATATTGTGTAAGGTGTTTTCCTGGGCTCTCTTAACAGTAATGGCCAGCACCTCTAGAGTCCACTTCTTCACATCTATTAATGTCTTCTAACATATAGTCATCTAATATCTATTAATACGGGCAAATAATTCATCAGGGACATGTCTTTCTTCATTTACAGTAGAGGGAAACAAGTCTCAGCTGAGAGCAGATGCTTGCCTTTTAAATTGTTAGAACTGAGTGGGGTGGTTGCTATCCATGACATCTTTCACCCCTTGAAAGGATGAAATGTGGGATGGGACTGTACTAGGCTGTTTGCAGAGATAATGGCTGTGTCTACATTAGTGTTTTAGCTCACTGTGGGACTGTATTTCTCCTTCAAATCAGCCCCGTTTACTATGTCGTGTTTCACATTATAGAGCAGCTTAAGGTGGACAAAGTGGGTATCTTTCTGGTGAAGTGGAAGATACATTCCCAGGCAGCATCTAAACCACAATTTACAGCTAGTCCCAAGCAGCACTCCCTTACATGCATACTGTGAGTGTTGGAGCCTCAGCACCGTTTTGCTCTGCAGAACCATTCCTATTAGGCTGCACTGCTTGCCAGCACATACAAAGATACCTGATTCAGATCAACTCCATGTTTCAAACTTGCCCCCTAAAAATACAAAGTATAATGGAGATTTTATGTAAGTATGAAGGAGAAACTAACAGACCTGTACACCATGGAATAAAGGTTGTACTCACGCTGTTCGGGTTGCAGCTGAGTAAAAGGAAGGGGCCGTTGGTTCCAAATTCTGAGTTTTCTTTTGCTGCTCCTACGCCAAAGTTTCCATGCCCTCATTTTGCATAACTTAAGAGGGTATTTGTTCTCTTGACATGCTTTTTTCGTAATAGGTCAGGTTGATTTAAACACTGTAATAGTGAGGTCTGAATTGTGTTGCCACTCATTAACATAAAAATCCTTCGGTAAACAATCTCACACCTCAAAACCATGTAAGATTAGCTTAAAAATTCATAAAATCTTTAAAACTATATTTTTTATTTACCTGCTGTGTTTTGTGCCTTTGTGATTCATGCTGGCAGGTTTCTGGACAGCAGTGGTCCTGAGAAAATGCCCATTTTCCCAAATTAAAGCTAAGATTTTCAAGTAATCACTGGCTCAAGCAGCCATAATTTAAGCAAGCCATTCAGTTTAATGTGACTTTACAGGCAGATTTCAAACATCACAAAACCCAAATCTTTGGTCTTTCTCCTGAACTGAATGTCCCTATCCACCAGTCCTATTAAGCCTGTCACCTGGGGAATTTCTTGTGTGGGTAATGCAAATATGTGGAGAAGAAAGTCTGTGTAGTGTGGTCTGTTGGAATACTGGTATTCCAGGCCATTTTATGGGCTGAGACTGTTAAGTCTCTGAAGCCAAAGCCTAAGGCAGTTCTTTTGTATGCTGAAACTTTTTTGGAGTGTTTTGGCTATTCGTGGCAATAGTCTTACTACTCTTGATTTTCTAACAAGAATTACAAAATATTATCAGCTGGCTGGTTGTCTAGTTATTTGTGTTTAAAGTGACAAGCTGGTTTTAATCGTTATTTAAAAAGGAAAAAAGGATACTGGGAATTACTTCTGACATTTGTCAGTTGTGCCCATGTTGCATTTTTAAGCATTTCAGCAAAACTGATATTATAATAGGAATGGTGTTTATAAAGAGACTCTTAAATTTCTGTTAAACAACTGTGCTGTGTCTTAAATGACAAGAAATTTTATCTAGCACATGCCAAAGGCATGCTGAAGATTTTTCCAACAGTTCTGATTCATCTCCTGGAATTCCCTTTTCTTAGAGATACAATATAGACATTAATTGTATTAAGTCAGCTGTTTTAATATTCATTGCAATAAAGAGATTATTCTTCTAGAACCCTCAGCACAACTGTTTCTGCATTGTAAAGCCAAACAAGACTGATTACTGCCGGAATTAATGAGCCTTTCTGTACCCATATGCCATATACGCTGTAATTCATCTGCAGTTTAATCACTAACTAAAAATTTAGAACTGAGACAGATCTCAATTAGTGATTCCTTGCAGGCTGTGTTCCTGTGTCAAACTCTTACACAGAAACTTAGAAGACAAGAAACTTCCACAAACACACACATTTTGTGCAGCCATTGCAGAACAGGATGAGTGCAGAGTGAAAGGGATGCAGACTTTGCTGCTCTACCAAGACCTCTCACATGGGACAAAAAAAGCAAAGCCTCAAGCCCACTCTGGTGTCACTGCAGTGCCAGAGGAATGATTACTTGAGAAACTTTCCTTAACAATACATATTTCATCTTTAAAACTTGCACAGGTTCTGTGAAATTAAAGAAATCCACTTCATTTTTATAAACATTTCTTATAAATATGTAATCATTGGATAGATTAAGTCCTGTGTTCTGAGGGACAGAAATAATCTCTGTGCGACTGACAGAAGATCCTCAGAAAAGTGGCTGAGAGCTTTTCTAGAAGGAATAGGAGGAGTTGCGGGTCATTGTGGGTCATTCAGAGAAATGTTTGACCCTAATTTTGCCTTCTTATCTTTAGAAATCAACGTATTCTACAAAATAAAACAGCTATGTTAACACCATTTCATATCTAGGAAATCAAAGCACAGAAAGCTAACCCAGCTTTCCTGAAACCTGATGACAATTTGGTGGGAGAGCTGCAAAGAGAACCCCCATTTAAGGACTTCCATTTCTGTGCACTATCCACAGAAATGTGCTGCCTCCCAGTGCTCTCTAGATATACCAGGCATCTGTGGAGCTGTATTTTTAGGCCTGATATTCTTTTTGTCTGGAACTGGGCCATGAAGATTCACAGTAAGCTCAGGACTGTAAATATCCCTCAGACTTTATGGGAGGAAAACTGGCATAATATCAAAGCAGAACAAGCACTTTCTTAAATTTCAGTCTTGTTAACTACTGTCATACTTGAAAGATTTCCCTGAAAAATAAGAAAATACCCAAGAAAATACCAGCTGCAGCATGTTGTAAACAAGCAGAAATTAGAAAGGAGAATTTCTGCAGACTTTATCATGTTATGGCAACAAGATCATGTTTTAAGAACTGCAAATCACAGGGGTTTCAGGGCTTTTCAGACTTAATGACTTGTGCTGGTCATTAAGTCATCAACAGAAAATCCTTTCATTTCACAGTAATAGTGTAAATATTTGTTTTCTCCCAACCCATTTTGTTGTAGGGAAGATCACATATGCCCGTGTATTTCTGATTCTTAGGCCTTTCTCAAAATTAGTCTACCACTAAAATGTTCAGGCTCTGTAGGTAGATCAAAATACTTTTCAAAATGCACACCCTCTTTTTGACATGTTTTGAAGTATCTTTCACCCGTGTTAATCTGTAGCAAACATGCTTATTCTAAGGTGACATAAAATTTTCTAATGCTGGAGTCTTCTGGAAAGGTGAAAAGAAAAACCTTAAGATGACAGAGATCAGGCAGGACATATGTGCCCATCAATTTGTGTGTGTCATGGCAGCATTAGTCCTCAAGATCATGAGGATTAGTTGTCTCCAGCAAGCACATCACAAATAGCCCTGGAAAAGGTGAGAAAAAAATGAAGAGTTCTGCTACATCCTGAGTGATTTCCAGGTGAAGTGCCAGGGAGGATCAGAATGGTGCACTGTCTTTGGTGGGACATTATAGGGGTTTGGTGAGCATACTTTTGCAATATTATAGGGTTGCAAGGTACAGCAGTTGTTTTGCCTGTAAACTGATGACTCCATGTCCCTCAATCTGCTGTTTTCTGAGTGGAAGAATTCTTCCCAGTGAATTAGTGCTCTAAATTAGTTTTTCTGAGACAGTGGACTAGTGTGATTAGCATTCACTTTGCACAGGAAAGAGCTTGGATAGCTTCTGCATTCATTTTGCTTTTCTCTTCACTCCAAACACTACTGCTTCCACTCAGCAGTCATTCCCATGGATACCATTCGTTTCTGATTAAGCCAGGAGAACTTCCCCAAACCATGGCTTGCAGGCAGCATATTTCTCATGAAATCCTCCTGCATTACTTGCAGCCAAAACATTAAATGTACCAAGGAGGAAAGGTAAAATTGATCTTGCCTACAGTGTATTACTTTCTCAGTCTTGTTGCCAGATGATAACAGGCAACTGACAAGTAGTTTGTGTTTCTTGGGAAAAACAACTTGGTTAATAACATGAAAAACTCAAGCATCTGAAGAAGTTCCAGGGATATCAGATAAAAATGAAATCATTCTGCTAACTGAGCTATGTGGTCGATATGGGTCTTAATCTGGGCAGCATGTGAAAACGTTGCCACTGCTGAGAACAATTTTTGCTACAATACATTAGTACTTAATGTCTGTGCATTTTATCACTGCAATTATAGGAGGATAATTAAACTGTTGCTGTAATGTAGAAATTTATGATGACCTCTCTTTATAGATGTTAAATCATAGGCAAGGAGGACAATATTTAACCACATTGTGCTTTTGGACCACCCACTGTTAACAGCAGTATCCTTTTTTCTTTTCTTTTCTTTTCTTCTCTTTTCTTCTCTTTTTTTTCTTTTCCTCCTTTCCTCTCCTCTCTCCTCTCCTCTCCTCTCCCTCTCCCTCTCCCTCTCCCTCTCCCTCTCCCTCTCCCTCTCCCTCTCCCTCTCCCTCTCCCTCTCCCTCTCCCTCTCCCTCTCCCTCTCCCTCTCCCTTTCCCTTTTTTTACAGAACGAGGTGGCAATGCTTCTCAAGCCAATATCAGAGAAGATTCAGGAAATCCAGAACTTCAGAGAAAGGAACAGAGGAAGTAAAATGTTCAACCACCTCTCAGCTGTCAGTGAGAGCATCCCTGCCCTTGGGTGGATAGCAGTGGTGAGTGACACACGGTGTGGTTGGGAGGGCTGTTAAGAAGCTTCTGGATGGTGCAGCCCAGGATAGTTCCAAATCTTGCAGTGCTCTGCAGTCTCATCTATACAGTTCTTCAGTCTACTACACCCAAGAAGGTAATAAACCTAGTGTGTCAGGGGAGGTGTCTGACTAATGTTTTACTTCCTTTCTCCTTCTGTTGTTTCCTGCTACCATGGGGTGATGGTCCTAGTCTCCTAAACCAGGCCCTTATGTCAAGGAGATGAATGATGCTGCTACCTTTTATACTAACAGGGTATTAAAGGACTACAAGAACAGGTATGTTGCCAAGCTCCAGTATCGACTAGCCAGAGAACAGAGCATTAACCCTACCAGTAGGGTTCACAGTGCTATCACGGGAAGTGTTTTGTAAACTAAAAAGCATTTGATGAAACCTTCTTGCAGTAGTATAGTTTCCCCTCCTCACCTCTGACCTGCAGCATGCTGCAGTGAGATTGGCAGCAGCATTAGCAGTGCTGGTTTTCACTCTGCACATTTTAAGATTATTTTTTATTTTTCTGGCATTCCAGCATCATGAGCTTATATGCAGATGCCTATTTACATAGTGATGTGTGGCTAGCTGGCTGCTGTGCTTCCTCCTCTCATTTGTGCTCTCATACTGTTGCTGTTCTTGCTCTTGGCTTGAAAATGTGTATTTAGGTGGTAGATATATACAGATTCAAATTCCATAGCTCCTAATTTGATGTTTCTCTGTACCACTTCGCTATTCTTAAAGAGCACAAGGAATTCACAAAAAAAGTTCCATGAATGATATCTGTGAACTGATGGAGAAAGAGAAAAAAATTCAGGTCCTTCTTATGCCCTCTTTGAAAAGTCATGTATAAATCCTGTTGACTTGATGCTTTTGAAGGCCAGATTTTGGCTCTTGATTTTTATATCCCAGTGAAGAATGGTGTTTGCTATTGAATTTTTCCTCTTTAGTGAGGAAAAGGTTTTAAATATTAAAACCTTTCACATATATTTATGTTTCTTGAATGTGTATAAATATAAATTACATGCTATATGTAGTATGTTATTTTATATATATTATATGTTATATCTTATTCCTAAAGCCTGAGTTTACCTACTGAAGGTAGTAACTGATGCTGGGGTAACTAATGATTTTTACAACACAGCATCAGTATTTACACTGGAGGAAAAAAGTGTCTCATGTAATGGTATAAATGGGTACATTATTTAGGTATTTAATTCTTCTTACTTCTTTAATGAGGAATTCTTTTCCTGTTTTTCACTGAATCAGACCACAATGTCTTCCAGAGTATGGAAGGCTCTCCCTTGACTTCAGTAGGCTTTGGATTAAGCCTGTTGACTCAGGTCCTCTGCATTATTAAGGATAAAATTCCAAAGGAAATAAATGTAAGGTAGACACACAAATCTTTGTAAGCCGTCAGTGTTCACTAATAATTTGTTATAACTATGGACTTCATCTTACAAGCAATTTCTCTCTACATATTTCCTGGTTTCATTTATGAGTCCCATTGAAGGACTAACGATAAAAATTCTAAAGCCAACTTGTGACTTGTATTTTAAAAATTCTTCATGTGTAAGTATTTTAGTCTGACAACTGCAACATGACCCAGTATTGCCTTGGCCACATTTGAACGTGGCAACCAGAATATCTTACAGAATCCATGGATATTTAATTTTCTAAAGTTCAGCACCCTGAAACTGTGTCTGGGTACCTGCTGCACAGCTCAATGTGCCTTTAGTCCTTTTTCAGTTGACATTGAGCCTGAGAAGGATGATGACACACACTTCTAGCAGGAAGCACTCTCTCCTAGAGGCATCCTTTGCTCTTGTTTGTCCTCTAGAAGAATCTAGAAGCTTTCCAATGTAGTAGCTTCAGTCTTTGCAGCACTGGGCTGGTTGTTTGCCTGCTAACTGATTTGTCCATGGCTTTAAGGCAGTCATTGGGTTTTACCTGCTTTAAGCAGCACTGCTCTCTGTTTTTAAGTACATTCACACATAAATATTCTCTCTTTTTTTACAGTGACACACGCCATGTTGATTGGGTGAAGTCATATCTGAACATCTGGTCTGAGCTTCAAGCTTATATCAAAGAGCATCACACCACAGGTCTCACCTGGAGTAAAACTGTAAGTACTCTTTCTTTCTTCAAGAAGAACCATAAAAAGCCAGTAACCTATTTGTCTTTTAATGTGGGTCATTGGCTCAGGAAAAATAAATATCTATGCCAGGAACAGAAGTCATGGTCCATGATTTCTCAACCAAGCTAATAAATGTTTGAAATACAGGTGGAGATGTTCAGGCCATTGTGGTACAGATTTGGAGGAAGAGAAAAGAATTACTTGGGATTATTATAGCCATAACTCTCAGCTGCAGATCCCAGGTCACCATTTACTTCTCAAAAAAAGCCAATTTTAACAACTTGGGAACAAAGGGAAGTGAACTAGAACTTTCAGATTAATGGCCTTCCAATCCAAACCGTTCTGTGATTGTATGAAGTGTATCTTAACATGGATTAAGAGCTGCAACACCCTTCCTGTGAAGACAGGCCAAGAGAGTTGGGATTTTTTCAGCCTGGAGAAGAGAAGGCTTCATAGAGACCTTTTTGTGACCTTGCAATATATAAAGTGGGCTTGTGAGAAGGACTGAGAAAGACATTACCAAGGCTTGTGATGACAGGACAGCGGGCAATAGTTTTAAATTGAAAGACTGAATATAAGGAAGAAATTCTTTATATTGAAGGTGATGAGACACTGGAAGAGGTTGCCCAGAGAAACTGTAGATGCCCCATCCCTGGAAGTGTTCAAGGCCAGGTTTGGTGGGACTCTGATCAATGTGGTCTATGAAAGGTGTCCCTGCCCATGGCAGGGGGTTGGAACTAGATGATCTTCTAGGTCCCTTCCAATCCAAACCTTTCCCTGATTCTATGGTACCTGGAAAAGTTGCTTTCTCTCTCCCTCAATGGAGGTTATAACCATGCAAGAGAAGGTAGGTTACTTGTGCTCAGCAACAGACTGCAGCTTTCTCTTCATAACCTTCATGAGACGTTGTACAAGGCCTTTCAGTTCTCAAGTATTTGAGTGCAAGTTCAAACATGGGAGAGAACCGTGATCTGCATGTACATCTTAGTCTGAAGCAATGCAAAAATGTTTGAACATGATAAATTAGAAGACTGTAATTATTAGCTACGTTACAGGTTTCTATAGTAAAAAATTTAAACACTAAGCATGATTCCTTTATTTAGTACAAAATTTCAAACTTGGTACATCCTATTCTGTTATGATCAGTGAACGTGAGAAGACCTAATGATATTTAAATTATTATTACATAAGGAAAAGGAATTGTAGTACCCCATTAGCTGAATTAGCCTGAGAATCTGGGACATAATTCATTCTGTTAATACAGAAAAAGAATAATCTTCACCTTTAATAGAACTTCACAAATGTGGAAATAGTGTTATAAGGTAAAGGTTTGTTACAGCCATTTGATCAAACAGAAGGAGCTCTCAGTGCTGGTGAGTACTGGTAGTCTTACTCAGAAGGGTAGCTGTTGCAGATTATGTTTGACTGGTCCTAAAACCACTATCTCAGCCATTGTGTCCTTATATTTCTCTGTCTTCAGCTGTCCAAGAAATTGCTGAAATCTAGGTGTGACTTGCTTGTTTATATTAAGCATAGTTTCCTGCCGTCAGTGCTCATTCCATCATGAATGATGAGCCCATCACTGCATGTGAAGGACTAATTTCACTTCATTTTGGATATCACTCATATCTAGAAGTTATCTTGGAAGTATGCTTCATTTAAATTACCCTTTATGTGATACAAGTCTGAAACATTAAATTGCAGACTCATTTTTATGGATGTATATATTTTTTTAAGTTTTACTAAATGTGCATGTAAGAAAATTAGAATCCAGTAAGTTAGCAAGTTGTTTAAATTGCTTAAATGTTATTTAAATATTTTTATGAAGCTTGGTAACAAGTACATTCCAGAAAGTAATGAGTTGCTCAAGTGATAATTTCATTTTTGTTATACGTTTTAAAGTGAGAATGGAAGTCACAGATTCACACTGTGTGAAGTTAAGCATTAAGGCCTGCAGAATCAGGGTCTAGACAAAAAATGTGATATATAAAGGCTGTAGATATATTCCAGACACAGTTGTTAATCATTGCACACAGCAGCTTCCACTTACATGCATAAAAGGAAAAAAGGAAAAAGCAGTAGTTTAGCAAGGCGTTAAGAAAGTGGAACATTTATGAAAGGTAGACATTGGTGTAAAAAAGGTATTTTATTACAGAGGGGGAGAGAAAGAAAGAAATGTCTTGGGGCATATAAGTACAGATTTCAAAGTGTGTTATACCAATAATTTACCCTTCATATCTGCAGAAGTCAACAAAGCAATGCATGAAGTTTCTATAAAAAGCTCTTAAGTAGCACATTTGGATATTTCTAACGAGAGTGAAGAGTCAGGAAGAATATTAACTACTTCTTCTCTCCCAGCTGTATTGTCAGTGCTTGAGCTCCTACCAAACCCCAGGAGCATAAGCCTAGATCAGAGGATTTCCTATGCTTGGGTTTCCAAAAAGGGGACAGGATTTTTGAGTTGGCGCTTGGCCCACTGAGCTGTGGGTGCTGTATACTGTGGTGTGCACATTTGTGTCCATGTGATGTCCCAAAGCTGTGCCATTTCCAGCACCCCATACCCTTCCATCAAGCTGCACAGGGCAGCTGCAGCCAGCCTTAGAACAGATCACTGGTACGTACAGGAAAGTGTTCGTGGCTCTGGCAGCAGGCACACAGGCAGACACTTCAGAGGAAAGAGAAAGAAGTGTCTTAATAAATTAGAAGACAGACACAAAAACAGGTGCAAAGGGTTGAAATAATGTTCAAGCAGTCACTTCTGACAATAACAGTTATCTCTATCTGATTTATAAAAAGTTTGTGATAAAAACAGATGTTCATGGATTTTTGGATCTAACACAGGTCTGTCTTGCTTTGGTTCTGCCAAGATGTGTGACAATATTTTACTTATTAAGGGCACTCTATTGAAATGTGTGTGACTGTGTGAGGAGGAAGCCAAGGAGCTAGTGAAGAATCTAGTGTATTTAAGAGTACACATAGAAGGAAATAATGTAGTTAAGGACCTTTAGACTTTTGTGCATCTGAATCTGTTTTGCTCTTCATGTGGAGTGGTGGTACAGAACCGGACTGGACTGTGTAAATTGGCATTTCGATATGGTTAGGCATGATGGATATGGTTAGGATATTTGATGGTACTGTGCTCACAGAACAAAAGTACTTATCTAATTTATGTTTGTGAGCAGGATTGTCCCAGAGAGTAAGAAGTTCCATGTATTTTCAACATAATCTGAAATAGTATTTTTCATTAACTGATTGTGCCTATGGCAGAGAAAATAGGCTTGTCAGTGCAAGTCAGATGGATCTACAGTATTTCCTTAAAAGTGTAATTTTGTAGTTCATTATCTTGGATGTAAAGTGTCCTTCTGCCTCCTACACCCTGTGCTGAGTGGCCATTCACTATATTCACTACATCTCAATTTAACCATCTTGACAGTGGAGACAATAAGCAATTACCAGCCTAATGGAGATTTGTTTTAATTTGCTACCAGATATGACATTCTTAGATGTCAGTGAGTCTTTGGGAAAAGCTGTTGTTACAATGAAATATTTTTAAGTGCCAGGGTAGCATTTTGCCTATGCAGTAAGTGTCATTTTTGCTTGCTACAGCTTTCTGTCTTTAACAAGCAAGCCACAGCTGTAGAAGTGACCTGTCCTGTTTCAGTTCTTTGTGACAAAGAGCAAGTGCCTTTTTTCTTTTTCTTTGGTTTTTTTTTTTTTTTTGTTAAGAAGAGATTCTGTTGAAGCATGCCTCTTTCTACCCTCCACTTCTTTTTGGTGATGCAAATAAATGAACAGCTGTAATATAAGCTCACAAGAATGCCTGATGAAAAGTTTGTTTGCTACAAGGCCTGCATGAGTAATCTGGGGGAAGTGAATCTTCTGTTCCTATTTCTGCTGGTTAACCTTGCAGCAAGAAAACAACCAGTAATAATAAGAGACTGCTGTAGTTTTCCATATATCAAATAAGTGTTAAGACACAAATCTTGCTCAAAGATAATTGTCTTGAATGTTTCGGTTGCAGGTGGATCTGTACTTAACATTTTGTTCTTTGTATACAATAGTAATTTAGAATAGATTTTACCAGCAGAATACAGAATTTCACTCAAGTGATGAGTGAAATCCTCTCCCCCTTTACAAATCAAAACAATTCAGGATGAAGTCTGCACATCTTTAAAAGCAGTTGAGATTTATTTAAATCCTGTTTACATTGAAGCCAGTATCTTCAAGTCTTTTTTTTCCTGAAATAGCATTTTAAAAAACATTTATTACTCCTTAGATAGTACTCTAAAAACAATCTTTAAAAGCTGGAATTCTCCACAAACTCCACACCAAGAAGTACCTTCATAACTCCTACATTAGCCTTACTGAGTGCAATTTTCCTAGTCTCAGTGTAGACTTGGGCATTTTATTCTAGTCTAAAATAATTACCTCCAGACATTTTCTTATAAATTGGCCCTGCCTCTCTCCTGTTCTATTAAAACGTTTTCCTCTAATACATTGTCTCTGTACAGATTGATGTGAACAAGCTGCAAAAGACCAACTTCTGCAGGCAAAAGCCTCCTATTATCTGCCCAGTATCTCTTCTGTGCTGTGTTTAGTTTGACCTACTTATCAAGCAGCCATCGTCTGAGCCACTTCACTAAAGCTAAAGGTCAAAACTGTAGTGCCAAATTCCAACCACAGCCAGGACTGCAATCCCAGGGCCTTGCTCAGATAGAAGTAAGGGCAGCATAGATCTGCCAATTTAGATGCCTGTATCACGGATAAGACGTAGACATTTCCACAGTGCTCAGTTTTTCGCAGTGATAGCCTTTTCTCTCCTTTTCTGTATACCTTCCATTCCTTTCTCTACCCTTCCCCTTCCCTATTCCCTATTCACTTACATGTTGAAAAAAATGCATGCTTTAGTTACAAGTGTTTCTTTCTCAGAGAATAGGCAGTGTTCTGGTTTTTGGTACAGGATCAATTAAAAAAACTGGCTATCCTGGCATCCCTACAATAGTAGTGTAGTTGCCTCTTTGGTGGAGACTGCCTCAATCACATCCCTCCCTGTCCCTTTGAAAGAAAGTATTTTTACTCTCTTATTCCAACAGTGGGTGAAAATATTTGTCTTTATTGTATATCAATTGTATTCTCTTAACTTGGACCAAGCACCATTCAGACACATTAAGGGAAAACCTGGGCAAGGCCTGTAGCCTAGTTCCAGTGGAAAAGAGAAAGGAAATGCAAAACTGAAAGTATGAGAGAGAAAAGGAAAGGTATACGTATTAAAACTTCACTGTCTTGCTAAAGGGATTGGTCTTCTTTTTAACCAAATTTTTCTGTAAATAAAAGATGGTTGAATCTGCCTGTTGGGGCACATTACTTGTTGGCAATTACATTATCATGCAGTTCTCAAATGATTTAGAAGACCATGGCTTTATAAAACATGTCTGGTTGGGTAACTCTGAAGATGTAAGCATCATTTTAAGTCCTGAACAGGTGATGAACAGCAAAAGTATATTACAGGGGGCTGCAAAGCTTGAAAACTCTGCAGATAAATAATTCTGCTGAGACTCAGTAACAAGAAGAGAACATAGCCTGGTTTTTTGTTGTTTTGTGTTTCAGCTGACAAAGATTACAGGCCCTGAAAGTCAGCTGTTTCATCCAGTAAATTGCAGCTCTCTGGGCAGCATAACTCCTTGCAGACAGGTGGCTTAAATAGAGTAGGTAATAGAACTGTTGTGCTAAGCTACTTTTACACAAAAAACACCTTAACAAGAGCTCTGTGCCTCTGAGTCACAGTCCACCTGTTCCCAGAGGCTGATATGTGATATTTTGAGCTCCACAATTCTTGTCTTTGGCTGTGCATATGTATGGAAAAAACAATACAGAATGCTGTAATCATTTTAGGTGTGAAACTAGGATTACTATAAAGGGGGAGAAAACAGGGATATTCTTCCTTCTTTTTTTTTGGGGGGGGGGCGGTAAGAATGTATTCCCCATTAGGATTCCTATTTGTCTGCTGCCATGAAAAGAAGGTGTTTCAATAAATTAAGGGATGGTTTTCATGACCTCTCTCTAAGCCACCTGTTGCTTCAGCTGAAAATAGATACCTCTTAATAGGAATGACCAACGAAATAGGTACTGTATATCATACACATGCATATATCATTTATTTAAATGCATTACTTAGAGGCTTATAATCTTCTGGCTCAGAGTAAAATCAACCACTGCAGCTACAAGAAATGCATTGTTCAGATGCTCCACATCAGGCTCCCAGCACAAGAACTTTGTTGCCCTCAGTGTCCGTGCTGCACTGTGTCAGCTGAAAGCTGGATAAACACAGAGGGACATTGCGGGTGTTTGTACAGGGTCTGGCACATAAGCCCCTCATATCCCCAGAGATAGGAGCCTCTGACTGGGGCTCCTTGCTGCCGCAGTTCTACAAATATAGTAACAGTGACATGGAAGGCTAACCCAGGGAGCTGTTCAACAAGAATAGCTCAGGAAATAGTAACATCTGCGATAAGACATAAAAAGAAATTCTTACTGTCTCTCGGTAGCTGGGTTCAGACCTGAAGACATGTCAAGCTGCATATGGCCACTGAAAAGTAGTGACAGTATGGCATCCAGAGCACTTGTGTTATATCTGAACAGCATTTTATTTCTCTAACAAGATTGGCTTTGCCCTCTGCTCCAGGGGAAGGAAGCCTTTAGGAGAAATGTGCTTAACAAGGCCCAGCTTCTCAAAAGCAAAGGGTTTCACTCAGCTCTGCTGTAATTTCAAGGGAGTTAAATGAGAATTTCAACCAGGCAGCTTTCTCAACATAAACAATAATTTCTTTCTTCCAGCAAGCCAGTTAGGTGAGAAGAAGTAGTGTACCTCACCCTTCTGCCAGTTGTACAAGATGAAGGTAGAAATAGAACATACTTTGAGGCTGTACGCAATCCTGCAAACTCTGCACAGTGACATTTATCAGACCCAGCACTGTGAGCAGCATCAGACACTGTTGCTAAAGGAAGCTTCTCTGCCACAGTCAATGGGAGGCTCTTGGGCCTCTCCACAGATGGCTTGGGCCTATCCAGCAAGGAGCAAACCCTGACCCATTCCTGACACCCCATTTAGAGCATGGGTGGAAGCTGAGGACAGCCCTGAGGGGAAATTTCTGGAATGTTTTATCCCCTACAGAGCTTAGTACATGGTCACAGGGCCTGCATCTCCTCTTCCTGATAGAACCTTACTCAGAGAATTACATTTCCCTCCATTTCAAAAAGCTCCAGGAGCACATTTCAAAGCACATCAAGTTCACTATGATGCAAAGCTACCAGGTTAAAAGTTATAGCTTGCTTTTGTGTTACATTTTCACGAAGTAAGAATGACTCTATCTGTTGTCCCCTGGTAATTCTCATTAGGGGCATATTTGCAAATGATGGAAAAATGACCTTACAAACATGTTAATGGAAGCAGTCAGCAATCAGTATAACTTGACCTGGTGTCTGCAGACACCACAGCACTGAGAACAGCAGCTGTTGCTGAGGCAAACAGCTGAAATAAAAGAGGAAGAAAGGCAGCTTGCAAACAACCGCCTTCACTGGTCCAAATGGCTCCTAATACTTTTTATGTAAAGACACACTCTTGTTAACATCTGCGTGAAGTTAATCTGAAGAGTTGTTTACAAATAGCAAAGCTGCTAAGCACCTGCTGCTTTAGGATAGATGAACTTTTGTGGGCATGTAACATGCTATTTTATTCCCAGCAGCTCTCACAACCACCCTATACAGAACAGAAATGAATGGACTTTGTGAAGGGAACTTCTGTTGAAATTGGATAGGACTATACACACAAGTAGTACCAGATACCAGAGCAGTTTAAGAGCCTGATTCAGAAATATTCTAGAGCCTGAGGGTGTAACTTGACTTAGAAGAATAACTAAGGAAAGCAAAGTAATTGCCAGTGACTGAGGTTGGTAACTTGGAGGTTCATTTATTAATAGATGTCAAAATGAATTTTTAAAAAAAAACATCCTGGAACTACTTCACATGGCCGATTTTTAAGTTGCCCTTTACATAAGTGTGTCTGAGTGCAGCACAGGTCCCATCTTCCTGGCATGCAGGGAATGCAAGAAATGAAATGTGTATTCTGCATTTCCTGTTCACTTTTGTGCTTTCTGCCCCCTTTTGAGAGTTTCCCTGAGCCACTCTCCCACAAAGAATTTCACCTCATTTGAATTTTTTATTTCAGTTAGGTACATTAAAATGGCAAAAAAAAGAAGACTGTAGCCAGAGTTAGACTGTACCCTTCCCAGCAGGTCTGTGCACCCTCTCATTAGTGAGACTTGTCTGTCTTTTCCATGCCATTTTATTTCCATGGGAGATTGTCCTACTGGAGGAGTCCATGTTGTAAGATGGGAGGTCTACAGTGGAGCAGTTAAACCATGTACTTCAGAGACCTTTTTTCCTGTGATTTGTCCTTCAATTTTGCCTAGCCCAATTTATGATTGAAATTGTTTGCAGTTTCCAGAATGGCCCTAGATGTTGAAAATAGCATGTTACAATATCAGTTAGCTTGTGTAGCTGTAACTAAGGTCTTAAGCTAGACAAGATTTGACATGCAGGAGAAAAGCTAACAACCAGGGTTCAGTCTTTCTTTTATTTCTGTGACTGCACAAAATTAAGAGGAAAAGTGGGAAGGGTGACAGAACCTCAGGTGTCTTTACCTTGTGATAGCTTCTGTGTTCTTAATTAAATATAACTCAAAATCTTTTGTGCTCAGTGGAGATAACCACTGACTTTGGTGGAGGGACCAGGCTTGTAAAGAAAAGAAGAGGCAGATGGGCAGCATGAGTGCAATGAATACATTTTTTTCTTACTTTTGAAACCCACTTAAAAGGGCTAGAATATCTTAGCTGCTCAGGTCAAGAATTGAGATTTTTGAGTAGACTTGTTTTTTCATCAGTACTGCTCTAAAAGGAAAAAAGCTCCTAGTTTCCCAGATCCTTTCCTTCATCTTCTGTTTCTTGAAAATAAATATGACAGCAATCTCCAGTCGTACAAAACCATGTCCAAGCTTAACTGATGTGTTTAAAATCTTCCTTTTATCTGTACTTTGACAAGGAAGTTCTTTCAGAGTTCTGGGACAGAGATGACCCCCTTCCACAGATAAACCCTTCTGAGTTTTAGTTCTGGCTCATGACATGGATATTCCCATACTTTAGTTGCCATTTGGGAAACTGCCTTTGATACTCTACTCAGCAGAATTATTTTAGCCTAGAGTGTCTTGCCTTGGTCTGTGATGGTCTTGAGCTTGACACTTGAAGCAAAGAGACTGCCAGAGTGACCTACCACTCTGTGTTATATGCAGAATACCCAGATAGCTTTCAGAATTTTTTTCTCTAATGAATCTTTGCAGCCTTTGCACAATTTAGGTGGTGTAAATTCTAAGTGGATGTGTGAGACTTAACACAAGTTTCTGGAAAATTATAGCCCTGTACTGATAGGCAGGTGGAAGCAGTAGGTATTTTTGAGAAATCAGATGTCAGTCTGGAATTTGGCAAGTGGATTTTTATCTCAGACTAAAAGTTATTAGCCAATGCCATTACTGCTATTGCCTTTCATAAAGCATACATAATTCATAACTGCATGTTCACACTGTGAATGGTGAGTGCCATTTCTGAGTATCTGAGTGTTTTAAAAAGCCCTGGAAATGCAATGTTCATAATTCTGGATAACCAGGGCATAGTGGATTCAGTTGCTATGGTTGCAGGCAACAGAAGGGGAAGATCTGTATTGCAACTCAGGCAGCAGTAACTGATTGTACCACTAAATCCACTTGCATTCCTGTTTTTTTAAAATTACAGTAATTCACAGTTCTGCTGACTCTGCTGCAGGTAACTTCACTAGCACTAGCAGAAGCAGGGAAAAGGCACTGTAAATTGAGGGCTCAGTGAAGAAGTTGTCCCCAGCCTAAACCACTGACCTATAACAAGGAAGAATCCCAGCAGAAGCTCTGAGTTAAATGTATCCATGTAACAATGGAATGGCTCTAAAAGCAGTCAACTTTAGTCCCAGTATATCTTGATAATAAGTTATAATTGGTTCCAAAAGGAGAATCTTCTAATTTGTTTACATTTGATCAAAGATTTAATAACAAGAAGAGAGCTTATTCCCTTAGGAGATCTTGGGCTTTTATTTTTTTTTCAAAGTATATCTGAAGAGTAAGTTAAAAAGGAGCATGTGAACCTCAGCCCTTTTCCTGTTATCAGTTTGGGATTACAGGCCAGAACAAATTTTACTTTTTAAAAAATAGCTGTAGTTTCCACTGCTGTGAGATGCATGAACCAGATCAATGTTTTGCTTTTTCAGTTTAGAGGGAAGCAGAACGAGTAGTACCATAAATGGTTAAAAATATCCTTAGAGGCCAGCTAAGCAGTATCTGTTTCCAGGATGGATTACCAGGGATGCAGTAACAACCTGTATCTGTTAACAAAGGTAGCCAGTTAGAGGAGCTGTGACTCCGTAAGTCCCTGTAATTTTGCCATTGTATCTGCCCACCTGTTAGTATTTGCTGCTGCAATGCACAGTATCTCTGTAGCTACCTGAACTAATCAGAACCAATCTTAATTTTCTCAATAGTGCTTTTAAAAGTTTCTTCTGTGCTGCAGAGAGGTAGGATCAGAGTGACACTCAGTGGCAGGATAGTAAAAGTGATTCTCGGATTGTCTCTAACGTCTATTATTAGGATGTTAGGGCATTCTTATAAAATTTTAGTCAGATAATTATTAGTATTTTCCATCTTTTTGATAATATTCTATGTAGGAATTGTAATACAGATCAAAATATATACTTTTGATTATGCAAACTGAAACAAAGATTGTGTTACTTACTTTGACAAGGCCCCCTTCACTCCTAACTTGTGCTGTGATCTCTTGCAACTGAAAAAAAAGAAAGAAAAAAGAATTTAAGAAATTGAACAGAAAACTCAAAAACTGAATTTCAGAATCAAGATATTTGAATCACCATCATTTTACATTCTGTGGTATTTGAATCTTTACAGATAACTTGAACAGTTCAAAGGATAGCATTTTACATCTTGCATACAATTTATCATGTTCCCTATGTGTAACTGACAGTTCATGAACCTCTCAGTTATTTGTGTTGTACCAGAACATCTTCTTTATCTGGAAAAAAAAAAAAAAAAAGGAGACATTTTCCTTTTTACGTAAGTAAACACTGGAATAAATTATGGAATAGTTACTGTTAGAGATTTTTAACATCAGCCCTTAGAAGTGTTTAAGACAAATATTTTAGGTGGAGTAAGGGTAAAGTGTGGTCTGTCAGTCTTTCTAGCTGTGCTTGCTCGGGTGCAGGGAAGGATTCCTAGGATTATATTCGATTATGAAGCCAGAAATTCTCCTGAGCCTGTGGCTTTCTAGAGTCACCCGAACTCGCAGCATTGAAGGATGCTAATAAATAAGAGCTGTTGTGATACAATGTTCCTTGAAACACTATATGTAAAATTCCCTCTGTCTCAAACAGGGTCCTGTTGCATCCTCCATGTCCATGCGATCTGTTCTAACCAGCGGCTCCTGCCTTTCCCCGCCGCCTCCGCCGCCGCCGCCCCCGGGACCGCCCCCCATCTTCGATACGGAAACCGAAACCGCAAAGGACGAAGGAACTGCATCTCGCTCAGCCCTCTTTGCACAGCTCAACCAGGGAGAGGCAATTACCAAAGGTCAGGAGAAAAGAAATCGAATTGTGATCCAGGACTCAAACTACATCAAGAGCTGTTACATTTTTCACAGCATTTCACAGCTTTCACAGCATTTTTAAGATGCAATCTAGCAGCTCAGATCCTTCTGAGGCTTGCAATGGTCTGATGGAGAAGGCTGTATACCAAAACCTCCTTTAGAAGCCACAGTACCCAAATAAGTTCAGTATACCTGACATTCACACTATTTAGAAGTATCCTTTTAATTTTAAGGCAGCCAAGCTGGATATCTTCAGCCCCCAGTAACTGGTCAGCCTCTTAAGTTGCAATTGCAATAAAGTTGTATCCCTCTTTCTGACTCACATTGAGTGTACAAACCTGTGTCAAAACGTCTTACGTGTCAGGTGAAATAAAGCTTTTTGTATTAATATTTGACAGTTGTAATTTAAGTATGTATCTGTGAATTTAAATACATATGATTGATAGATTTGCATTTAATGCTGCAGGGATAGATCAAATATTGTAATAAATTAGAAAAATAAACTGATGGAAAAACATGATACAACAAGCTCTCAGAGCTTGCTACAGACAGAGAGGGACCTCGAAGACATTGTGGGATTTTCTGTTGAAGATACTAAGAGCCCATGCACAGTAGAAGAGTTTTTATATGATCTGCTAAAAGTATGTCAGCAGTTACACTTCAGGTAAACCTTGAGGAATTTTTTAAAAAAATTAATTTCAGAGAATAACATAACACAATTACAAACAAACTTCTCATGCTTCAACATGAGCACTTTAAGGATTGGAAAGTAGACTCTCTTTCACAAGCACTCTTTCTTTTTGGTTTTTTAGGGCTTCGACATGTCTCTGATGACCAGAAGACTCACAAGAACCCCAGCCTACGTGCCCAAGGCCCACCTGTTCGTTCTCCAACAAAAAGCCATACTCCAAGTCCTACCTCTCCCAAGAATTCCCCACAGCAGAGCCATGCCCCTGTCTTGGAGCTAGAGGGAAAGAAGTGGAGAGTGGTGAGTTCCAGTCACCCCTCTGAATTGCACCTTGGCACATTGCAAACCAGGAGGAGCACTGAAACAGCTTGTCTGTCATTAACATGCAGCAAAACAACGTTGCAACTAAAAAGGGCTGAGTCTTTCATTTCTCTGCATTGCTACAGTTCAACTTTTACTATCTTGTAGGATCTTAAGTTGATTAATTTGTCTCTGAGAATCACTTATTAATTCATCTCACTGGACAATGTCGGAACCAGCATATGAATTCCTTGAAAAATCAGACAATGCCCCAGAAACAAGTCCACTAGAGAACACCAATTAAAATGCCTTTTTGCAGGCCATTCCTGTGAACGAGAGAGAGCAGTCATCACAGACCACACTCTCTAGTTTCCCTAGCCAGTGGAATTATACATTTATATTTCATTGCCCATTCCATGCAAACATGTCTTCTGTGCTTAAAAGAGGAGGAGTGTTTTCCTTTTGCCCCATCTACAGATGGAAAAAGGAGATCTGTTTAAAGTTTGGGTGTTAACTTATGTAGGCATATACCAAAGAATCTATGAATGAAAATTGATGTGACTCTGTTGGTTAAGAGACAGCAGAAAGAATATGCAGGTTTAGTCATGCAGAAGGTTATATACACGGTCAGTGTATATTGCAGTGGAGTCCAGTTTGCATAAGGTGCAGTCACTGTTTTCCTGTATTATGTTGTTATGGTTCTACTACTTGGAACTTTCCTTGTGGATCCCTAGGCTTTCCTGGACATCCATGGAGTGTAATTGTTCTTTTAAGCCTAATGAAAGGAAGTTTCTTTGCCTATTACTCCATTATTATATATGATAATGCCTGTATGTGTCCACAATATTATGTAACACTTGGGGAAGGAAAACTTGCTCTTTTCTTCAGTCTGAATCAGATGGGAGCCAAACAGCCGTTTTGTGAGTGCCTTTTTAAATTGTGAGCATAACATCTTTGCTGCAAAATTAATGGATTTTATCATTGTCTGTGCCAACTTCCTCAGCTCTGCAGCTCTAAAAGATACAGTGTCATCTAAGGGTCAGTTAGGTGAGATATCTGGTCACCAAGCAGATTAGGATTTTAAGCCACAGGAAGGATATTGCTCTGTTGTAACTGAAGATGCAATGATTGGAGGATAAATTGTACTAAATTCTGTCTGACTGTTAGCTAAAGACTGTTAGTTAAAGAAAACCAATTAAATAAACTTTCTTTTGAAATAGGAATATCAAGAGGATAAGAATGACCTGGTCATTAACAACACTGAACTCAAGCAAGTGGCCTATATTTTTAAGTGTAACAAATCTACACTTCAGATAAAAGGAAAAATCAACTCAATTACTATTGGTGAGTGGGTAGCTCAGCTGGACTTCAAGTGACAATCTTGAAAAAACTGACTTGTGTGATTAATAATGCATCTGAATCATTCCATTCACTTTAATGATTGATTATAAGAGTAAAGTCACTCAGCTGTGCAGTGCAGGACTGGGAGCTTTCATAGTTAATGTAGCAGGTGTGCATGTATTTGCTTTTGTCTTGCCTTTCTTATTTATGATTGCTTTTATTTTAGACAACTGTAAAAAGTTTGGCCTTGTGTTTGACAATGTTGTGGGAATCGTGGAAGTGATCAACTCCAGGGATATTCAGATTCAGGTAAATATCCAATTGAGAGATGAAGACAGACCTAGAACAAGTGGGGAGGAGAAAAGCCCAGCACGTAGTTACAAGAGATTTTAAAAACTCACAGGGCACAACAAATGTAAGAAGTGTCCAAATGGATCTTTATATGCTCTAAATTCTGCTAATGTTTTTTAAAAATGCTTGTGAAAACTATTTACTATTACTGAACAAACCTCCCATAGCCTTCTGGTTCTGGTGCAGCTGAGAGATCTGTACACTGGCAGAGCTGTTACTTCTGTCCCTGATCTGCTTGCTTTTATGCTAAGCAACTCCCAGCACTTGAAACTTCAGTGGTGCTTACAGAAGAAATTCTAGCAGTTAGCTAATTGATAAATAGACTGTCAAAGGACAACTAAATGCTATAACATAAAAGTAGGTGCTGGGATTTCAAAAAATCTCCCTGGCCAGTGATGTGACACTTTATATAACTAAGTAGTGTACTTATTTGCCTTCAAAATCTTAATCAGAGATCATCTTCCTTGTGATTCTCATGAAAAGAAGATACACATATTTTAAAGCTACACATTGCCCTCTCTACTGGGGACATTTGTCCTGCTCAAAGTATACAGTCTGCCTGACATTTACAGTACTTCAGTCATCCTGTTCCAAAGAGGTCCAACTACCTGCTCTAATACTGGGTTGTGTCTGACACACAGAGTGTAATCTCAAGAAGGGACTCCAGGACATAATATTTTAAGTGAAAAAGAAATGTTAATTATTATATCAAACTGCCACTCTTCAAAGTGAGGTCTTTTGCTTAAGAAGCTGTGCCTGCTGTATGACATTAAATATAGGCAGTCCTGCTCCATGTTTCAGAAATAATGGTCACAGCCACCACAGGGAATAGGAGCAAGATGGGGTTTTTATATTTTGAACCTTATGCAAGTGACTTGCATTATATTTTGAACTGTAACAATCAGTTTTATTCGTGATCACTACATGTCTTTTTACAGCAGAGGAGATAATTAGTTAAGGATCCCAGGCACTTATTTGAGCAGGTTTAAAATAATTATATTATTTTTAATCATTACCTCTTAAACTATTCATGAAAGCTGAAAAATTAGTATGTAATAAATAGCAAAGCCCCAGCTTGCTAATACTCAAATAAAGTGGAAATACCTTTCATAAGAATCAAAATTCTTAGAATCAAAATTAAGCATGTTCTGTGAATATTGCATAAGGCTTCTATGCATGTCATGGAACAGAGTGGGGATCCACTTAGGAAGGCAGGATCTGGTTATATGCTGTATGCTGCTTGAATCAGGCAGCTCCCACAGGGCTGGTGTATGCCAAGTGCTAAGCACCTCAGTTTTCTCAGTAATTTGAAGACCTGAGTTCATAATGTCTAAATACATGGTATGTTAATGCAACAGATTTCAATAAATTAATCCTATAGATTTTGCTATTGTGACTTCAGTGCCATATTGCTTGTCTCTCCTTTATCTCAGTGGTATCTTTTTTCTTGCCAGATGATTGCAAAATTTTTTAAACACCCCTTCCTTCTATTCTCCATTGCATAAGAACCCATTTAAGAAGGGAAACTTCAAGATGCATTGATCTGCTGTGTAGCTCAATGGATAAGGGTGGGATGCAAGAGGACAGACTGTTTGGTTTACTGCCACATTTAAGGAACTGAAGTTGAAAGATATACTTTAATTAAGTGATGGGAGACACTGTCATTAACAAGTACATCTCTGTCATGTGCTGTCACTGTTCTATGGCCTAGGATAATTTCTAGTGTTTTGATGTCCAGAGTATATTGCCATCCTTGCTAGAGAGGGCAGGAGCAGGATTTTTTACTGACAACCAGTGAGTCAGACTGTTAGCCATGAAGAAATCTTTCAGTCTATAAAATTGTAAACAAGAGAAGATTTCCCTTCCTTGCTTGAAGTAAATCTTGTGCTTGCTTTTAAAGAGACATACAAAATAGTTTTAGAGATTTAATTAAATTGATCTTAGTACATATTCAGTACTATAGCTTGCCTGAAGAGGATAAAAACCCTTTCCTGTTGCATGCTGCAAAAGCTTTGAAGTCTTCAGAGTGTATTACAAATACCTTGTTGAGTACTGCTTTATGCTGTCTTTCCTTTGCCCTTACTGTGTTGAAGTTGACATGTTTGATTTCTTAGCCAGTACTCACTGCTGAACAAGGTGAACACTGCCTGAATATCAGCACAAAAGTACCATTGAAATTAGAGAGAATCAGAGAAGTACTGTCATAAACTGTATATTAAAAGCTTGCTGTACATTACAGGTTTGCTGTTGTGTATAGGTCTTTGTTACCACCACCAAGAATTTTCAGTGTCCAACAAATCAAATGAAAATGTCACACAGGCAGGTGACACATAGATCAGATGCCAGTGGCCAAAATTAGACCTAGAAGGCAATGAGGATTTTATTAACAGTATCTCTGTTTGCATTTTAAGATTTGATGTGAAATAGATTTTATTTTGCAGGTGATGGGGAAAGTGCCAACCATTTCTATTAACAAAACAGAAGGCTGCCACATCTACCTCAGTGAGGAGTCATTGGATTGTGAGATTGTGAGTGCCAAGTCGTCTGAGATGAACATTCTCATCCCCCAGGATGGTGATTATGTGAGTGAGATATTTTTTAAAATTTCCTTTCTGTTTCATACTAGTCTTGTCAGTTAAGAGCACTTAAGCTCCTAGGAAAGAAACTAATGTAACACACATAACTATGTCACTAAAAAATGATCCAAAACAATTTAATTTCTATGTACCTATATCTCAGAAGGAAGCATTCCTCATTTTCTGGGGCACAAAGTAATTTCAGAGATCAGAAATTATGTCCTCTCTTTCCATTCTGATGGATAATGGCTTCATGTCCTATCCATTTGATCTTCTTTTTTTTTATATCTAAATATAATCTCCCAAAGAAATTACCTTCACAGAAGAGCACTTAAGTCTGAAGATGATGAGGCTAAAACTAAGATAAATGTAAAGCTACTACGGGTGAAATAATACAGTATAATTTACTTGTTTTCTCTAAAGCTATTGATACATGGGTAGCAGCTGTAGTACTTTGTACTGTTTTCAACATACGTCCTTAAAAGCCACTTAAACTGGTGCATTTTTCCAGTTCCTTTCCCCTTCTAGTAAAATTTTCATATAATGCACAGTGGCTTTTCTAGTAAAGTCATGCTCTGTCACTTCACACACAAGCAGGCAAAGTGTGCTCGTAATAGTTCCCTGGTGTCATCAATAGAGCAGAGTTGAAATTGCAGTGCATGGCCATAGACAGAACTTAAATTTCTTGTTAGTCTTTTGGGCTGGAATTTAGTACAGGGGTTTAGGCTTTATAAAATAAAATGAGAACTTTTGTGCTTCACATTTCCAAAAGTGACTGCTGGATGCCCAGCTTTAGACAAGTAAAAAGGGAACAATTTTTAGTGGGTTCATATTCACTTATTTATTTTTTAAAAATAGTTCTTTTGTTCAGTCTTGCCTCAAAAACACCATAACATCAGAAATTACTGGATACCAAAACACCTCTTTGAGGTCTAAACAAAAAATCCTTCTCTTTACATAATTTTTTGTTTACTGGGTGCAGAGAAATACTCAACAACATACCCGATCATTTCACGCAATTTGTAGAATAGCAGGGCACTGAATTTGATGTTCTGCTTCATTTTGTGTACCCCAGAAAGGATGCTGACTATTTTGAAGTGTACCACACTTAAAATTACTAGGTTTTTAAATGCTATTTTATTCTTCCATATTACAGTATTGCTTTTGTCCTTAAAATTAGACTCCTGGGTTAATCTCCACATCTAAATCCTCTCTACTGTCTTCCAACCCAGACATCAATGGAATCTGAAGTAATTTCTGACGAGGCTTATTTACTTAGTTGATGCAGATAATGGTGTGAGAGAGATTATTGCAAAGTCGTACCATACCAAGGCTATTTGAAACTGGGTAGCAATCAGGCTTTTTTCCTGTGTGGCACTGTAAAATAACTTCCTAGGGTAATGAAGAAGGCTTCTCTCTAATCCTGGCATGTCTGAGCTATCAATGCTTTCGCAGTCATGTAGAACTAATAGTATTCCACCAGTTTTCATGAGATATCCCCTGTTTGTTTAACCATCTTTATTGCTTTTGTTTCCTACCAGAAAGAATTTCCGGTTCCTGAACAGTTCAAGACAGCATGGGATGGATCTAAGTTGGTCACTGAACCCGCAGAGATTGTGGGTTGACATCCTCACGCCATAGAGCACTTGCTGACCACGGCCAGGCTGCGGCCAGCACACACAAAGCAGTAATGTAAAGAACTAGAGGTAGCAGGAGTTCATGCTGCTGTCATAGGCCTTCAAGCATTAGCTCTGCATGCTAGGAACAACTACACATCTGGCACCCTTTTGTTAGGCAGCCCGGTCCTGGTCACGTCTCCACACAGTTTGCCTTCACATACAGTTTTAATTCTGAATGAGAATGCAATAGGTTAAACCCCCCACCTTCCAGTCACATCATTGGTTTGAAATTTTGTATACATTAAGCAAACGTACTGCATGATACACTTTTTTTTATCATCTTGCTTCAGTGCATTCCTTTTTGTATTTCTGCTAATCAAAACAGCATTAAGACTTCAAGGTGTTTATTTTTGCCTTTTAAGCAATTCCTGTATGATGCAGTAAAAATGTACCTGTAGAAAGTATGCAGTTTCTTGCAGTTCTGTGGCAATCATAACGTGTTCCGTTTCAAACAAGCAAAAAAGGACAACTTTCACCACAGCAATATATTTTGCTAACTGAAAATGAAAAAAAAAATCTGGCCATCTAATCAAAAATGTTTATAATATGCATATTTAGAAGTTTTCTGTGAAGTAAGATTTTACTATGGTTCACAGACTTGCTGCTGCCCTCTCATTTCTTGCAAATTAGTAATTCTTTCTAAGCTAGAGCCTCATCAATGCTAAAACCTTGCAGGAAATTACTTGAAGGTTTTTTGCTCCTTGGAATTCTTTTTTCCCCCTTTTTTTTTTTTTTTTTCTTTCTGGGTGACACAATCTCTCACTTTTTAAAATTTCACATTTTATTTTGTGTCTTATACAGAAAACCAAGGAAGACAGACACATCTGATACCAGCTAGTTGCCCTTACTTATAAAGTTCCTTTAAAATACTTGTATTGTAACTCATCATGTTCATTAAAAGTAGCATCCTCAGGCTTTTTCCCCACATTTGTAGGAGTTACTCAGTTTCAAATACGTTCACAAAGCAAAGCCATAGATTTATGCCATACTAATTAGGAGCCCAAATAAAGGGGTGATTTCTGGTTTAGCCCTTTGACTCTACTTTACAGTCCCTATGCTTTTTTTTAACAAAGGTGGAGTATTGTATACATTTGTACTATTTCAGCACATAGTACAAATAAAACTTCAAAAATTTTAAAAGTCAATTTATGTTTTTGATCACTTGTAATACTTTGTGTCAGTTAAATCACAGTGACATGCTTGCAGAGCTAGTTACAAGCTAAATTTTGTGCCTGACTTACCTTGAAAGTATATTAACTCTTAAGGGTTTTTAAGTATACGTTTGATTGTAAACCCTATACAATACAACCAGTAGTGCTCATTCCTTACAGTTTTGCTATCTGATGTTTAACCTATGTGTATAATTGTGTTTGCTTTAATATATATCATTTTTTCAACAAGTAAACTTCTTATGAAATAAAAAGGAAAATGTACTTGTTTAAAAACAAAGTTGTTCAGAGCTTAACCTATTCCACTGTTTGTCCTATAGGCTTTCTCTTCCTTAAACCATGTTTCAAAAGGTAGAGTGAGAAAAAGTAGCTCCTCCTCCCATTTCACTAAAATAGCACCACTTTTGCTGCCATAATCCACCTCACAGTGAGTAGAGGATATTCTGTATGCTGGTAGATAAACTTGAAGTGTCATGCACATAACTTTGGTGACAGCCAGCAAATTGAGGTTTTCATGATTCTCACTTCTAGGTACACCTGTATCTTCCAGGGATTATGTCTAGGGAGATGATCATGATGTAGTTGGTATGGTTTGCCTTCTATTTTTAGCCTTTCCTGTTGTTTCTCTATATGGCTTCAATCACAGGTGGTCCACTCCATATATCACTTGGATGTGCCTCATCTCTGAAGAATGGGCATCGCATACTTGTCATGATAAAAGGATTGTTGAAGGGCTGTTTAATCCTTATATCGTAATTGTAATGTGTTCCACAAAATAATCTCTTTCTGGAGCATTCTCGCCTGAGATACCGACTTTTTCTTTCATACAGCATCAAAGAGGGGACAAGGCATTATGCAGCAGCAGGATGCCACTTACTGCTTTGGAGGTAAGGCACAAACCAGGTATCAAATCCTGATGATAAACAGAAAGCAGCAAGACAGCCCTGAATCACTACAGAGGCAAATTCTTACAGTTCCTCTGAGGGATTTAACTCCTCCATCAAATACAAAGTCCGTGAAGGCTGATCTGATTCTCCTTAAAACATTTGAAGGCAAATTCCTTCATGGCTAGACCTTCACCTTAGCATTCACGTTAAGTACATTACTTTGACTGGTTACTTAGCAGAAATAGGTCCTGTCAAGTAACAACACATGCCTGACAGTCTGAGCACACCTCAGACCTTTGTCAGAGGGCAGAAGTTTAAAAGAAAAGGACATGCAGGCCTTTCATGGACAGATCCAAGGCAATTGCTTCCACTGAAGAAAAGGATACCAAGTCAATGCATTACTGAACACCAGAAAAGTAGGAGAGGGACTTCTAAAATAGATCATACCCAGCACTCTTAGTCAACCACATAACAACAAACCCATAACCACCTTTTGTCAGTTCAGTTTGGTCATCATAAAAAATACTTGTCATACATTTCCAGTAGGTTGGACTGTTCTTTCCCTGCAACCTGTCATTAAATTTAAAATTACGAAGGAGTGCTAAATGAACAAAGTTCTGCTTCTACTTTACATGAATTTGTGAACAATTAAAGGTTAAAAACTCATTTTGTGAAAAATCAAGTTTATCTTAAGAATAGAAATAGCCAAACTGCAAAAGAGTCATTTGATGAGTCATCTCAACCATGAGCAGTTGCAGCCACCAAGTTTTCAGAAGCAAGACTGATCTGTGTTTGATGGTTGATTCCGGCAAGGAATGAACTGCTAAATGCTGAGCATCCCTCAGGACCCACTGATCTTTTTTTTTACTGCATGCTGTCACACAAGATACACCCCTTGATTTCTGTGTTACACTGCACTAATATTGTGGTCATGCCCTAAAGTCAATACCACTGCCAAAACAGAAAACAGTGAATCTGGTTCATATATTGATATGGAAAAAATGTGTAGGGTGTAATTAGCCAGCTCATTTCTATAAACCTGCATGGGTCAGATATTCACTAATACAGATGCCGTCAATCAGACAGTAAAACACATGTAAAAGGGAAGGTGAGTTTTTAATTTAAGTGTCTAAATGTAAAGAGCTTTTTTCCTATGAAAAGCTTCAGTGGATGTCAAACTTTCTAAAATAGAACAGGGTGCGAAGAGGAGGGAGCCAGATTCTCTTCAGGGATGCCCAGTGACAGGACCAGAGACAATGGGCACACACTGAAACACAGGAGATGCCCTGTGTCTATCAGGAAACTGTTTCCAGGTGCAAGTGACCAACATTAACACAGGTCGCTCAGAGAGGCGATGGAGTCTCCCTCCTTGGAGAATCCAGAAGTCCCATGGACATGGCCCTGCACAACCGGCTCTAGGAGGCCCTGCTTGGGCAGGGGCCAGGTGGACTCCAGAGGTCCCTGCCAACCTCAGCCCTTCCTTCCGCGTTCTGTGATTCTCGCTCAGCTGTTCAGGATATCGGTTGCCCAGAGCCCACGGAAATTAGCGGTAGTAACGCCAGGCAGCCACCAGGTGGCAGGAAACAGCCGAGGCCAGGCCCCCAAGTGCGAGCTTTCAGCGACAGCCGGCCGGAGTGCGGCGTTTGCAAAGGGCGGGAATGCTGGTTGCCATGCAGCTGGGGAATTCTGCCCTCTAAAAGCCACTGTAAAAACACTTAATATTACCTTGATCTTGAAATTATCATCTTGGTGAAAGGCAAAGGTTTGAGTAGGATGAACGAGGAAGAATATTTGTTATCAATTATTAAATAGATCTTTTGGGTTGTTTTTCCTTTTTTTTTTTTTTTTTTTTTTTATGCTGCTAAGCATCTCTCCATTTAAAAAAATACCTGATTGAAATTAAAAGTAATATTTAGCAGAGCCATTGAAGATAAAGGAGTAAGTAATTTCAAATGTGTGTTTGAAAACCAGAAACCTTTTCCATGTGCTAGAGAAGTAGGTGCTTGCTAAGGCTTCCCTGTGCCATAGTTATTTTTGAGACAAGTAATTTTTGTTCTTACTCTTTCCTGAATCCTCAACCTAGCTGGATCTGCAGGAGTTCCTTCAGTGTTACTGCACTGTGTGTTCATCCCCCTGTGACTCACATATCTTTCCTAGAGATCAAACATTTGGCCATTGGAATGCTTCAGGGGCTCAGTTCAGTGTGCACCCTTAGTGCACTCTCCTGATGTGCTGTTCAACTGGGCTCCTTCTAAAATTACACAGCTTCCAGACAAATGGAGGTAAGGTCCAGTCAATTACACAATATGCTAGCAAGCACAGTAGGTACCAAGAACGTACAAGCAGATTTAGTTTCCCTCTTGGAGGTGATCTGGGCCCAGCTGCTGTGAAAATACTGTCCAGAAGTAGCTACTGCTCTCTGAAGATGCCTATAAACAGGTCCCTGGCTTAGGATAAAATCCCCCTCTTATTAGATAAAAATAATAAATAATGCTCCCCAAGGAATGTTCTGACTACCAGAAGACAAGAACCTGCTCTGTCTTTATGGTTGAAATAACCCTGAAAAATCTTTTTGTGTGGCAGAAGTTTTGTAGAAGAACAGAGAACATTCCCTACTCCACCACCCAAAACTCAGTGGTGACTTCCTAGGTTTAATCCTTCTTCCCTAGGTCTTGCTGCATGCTGAGGACCCTACCTGATCACCACTGAACACCAAAGACTCTTACTCTCCAAAGCCATAGTCCCACTGCTGCTTCAACAGAGGCAGCACCATATTTCCTCCCTGGGAAGAGAAGGGAATGTGACAGAGAAGGGAGTTAGGTAACTGATAAGGCTTCCCAGTGCCATGTTCCTGAGTAAAGCTGTTTTGTTGTGACTCTTCCTTCAAACTAGGCCATGGTAAAAGGCAAATAAAGGTGTTTAAGCACAACTCCTAAACAGACAGTACTAATAAACAGGCAACCACACAAAAACCTTGGGTACCCTAAGATAAAAGTGGAAAAATTTGTTGGGTTTTTTTTTTCTCCAGCTGATTTGCTATGACCTTTTTATCAACTGTGACCACCAGGCTTCTGTTTTCTCTGTATTCCACTTGGAGTTGCATCTATTAGAAAGAAGTTGCTACAGTCAACTGTGTAAGGCTTTAGAGCCAATCTCTCCTTCAAGTTCCTTAGATGGATGAGACAGATCAGTTTCAGAGTGAAAGGCTAAATTAATTTAATTTGGGAGGAAGTTGTACCATTTCCCACACTAAATGTATAGTATTTTTCATTATGTAAATGCATACATATGTTTTTTGGCTCAAGTTTCGTGGTCCGTATCTGTCTGCTTGCCCCAACAAGGGGGAAGGTTCTCATTCTTTAGTGACTCTGTATAGTTTCAGTGATGAAGAATCTCTTTAACCATCATTTGCATTTAATTTCACTCTGTACATGATCATAAATGCCAGAAACAAATGTCTAAATAGCACGAATTGTAGCTGCTGGGCCCAACAATAATTAACCACTTTGCAATGACAAGAGCTTGTTGTTGATTAATGTCCAACAACTCTCATCCAAGGACTCTTTAGAAGAGCTCCTAGTATTAGAATATTTCAGCATGATGCAGGAGATGTGATCTGTTATCCCCCAAGCAAAGAAAAGAACTGAACTTCAAAGCTTCGGCAATTCCTCGGTTTTAAAAGTGGCTTAAAACCCTTGAAAACAAGATGCTGGAAGGCATATCAAAAATGAGCAAAGGTACAATGTCTGTAGCTCTGTACAACAGCCAAGATTGACAGCACACCACTGTTCATTACCTCCTATTGACCATGAAGGTTTTGCCACTCAAGAGTGACTGATCAGGTTTTTCAGCATTACCTACACTTAAAGAGCTTAAGGTGAGATTCCAGATTCCCCTTAAACCTTAATTGTTATGACACCAGCTTCTAGGTGCTTACCTCCTTCTTTTGATCTAGTTCAAAACATTTCCTCTTACCTAAGTCTCATTTCTAGGGAAGAGCATATTTAACTGCCAAGGCATTCAACTACTTACTTTCATCAGCTGGTACAATGAGCTTCCCACCCACAAGAGAAAGCAATGTAGCAAGGAATTGGTTCTGCACAAGACTATAAATACTGCCCTGTATGGCAATCTGACACAGCACTGAAACAAGACTCTGTCATCAAAAGCCCAAGCTGAGAGTTTCTCACTACTGGCAAGCTGTGTTGTCACAGAATCTCTGTCATATGCATCCCAGAATAGAAAATCTGAATGCTCACAGAATTTGTGGGTCAGTTGGGTATTTTTTTTTAAGCAGAAGAATGAAAAACTAATAACTGAAAAATTTGGGCATGAGGAAACATTACATTGTTACCTGTTAGTCCCCTGCTCTCTGCTGTCAGTGATTCTGTTTCACCTTGAATATCCAGAATAATCTCATACTGAGTTCTAACTATGGTTATGCCTGTGTAATGCTGCTGCTGGTGAGCCTAAAATTTACATGTGACTGGCAGCATTATATGAAATCTCAGATCTTGTAATTGTACTTTAAGATCTGATCTGGCTTTCAAAACCTGTGGCCATGGAGACAAAAAAAACCCACAAAAACCACAAAACAACAAAAAACCAAACAAACAAACAAAAAAAAAGGCTAGACACTATTTGGTCCTGAAGGGTTTGTGGTAAAAAAAATTAAATAGGCTACAACTCATGAAGGAAGAAATGAAATATTATAGGGAAAGAAGTCTTGTTACATTACATTTATTGTCAGTTTTCCAAAATAGTTTTTCTAATAGGAATTAATATGTGGTTTAAAACCATGTTTCCCTCTATACACATGTCTATCTTCCCTCCTTTCTTCCTTCCTAATCATGCTAGAACTTGGTGTGTTTCCCTAATCATTTACCCATATTGATTTCACCAAGGTCTGTGTTACAAAACATGCCAGTGTAATTAAAACCATACTGAGTGCCAGCACCTTACATAACTGCATTATATTGTATGGGTCACTATTTTATAATCACTTAGGCAATTCATCTCAGCTTGTATTAGAGACTCACTCCACACAAACTTCTGGGACTGAAAGAGTGGAATTTTCTGTTAGATACACGGGAAAAATTCTTTACTGTCAGGGTGGTGAGGCAGTGGAACAGGTTGCCCAGAGAAGCTGTGGATGTCCTACCCCTGGAAGTGTTCAAGGCCAGGTTGGATGGGGTTTAGAGCCACCTGGGCTAGTGGAAGCTGTCCCTGCCCATGGGGCAGGAATCTTTAAGGTCCATTCCAAACCAGGCCATTCTATGATTCTATGATTTTATGAAATTACTTCATTTTAAAAAATTAGGTGAGGTTAAATGGGAAAATAGTTCACCAGGGAGAGGGAGCAACTTCTGGTTTTGTTCAGCTGTGATTTGTGCTGTCTTCAACATGGGAAACATTCCAGGTCCACAGTATGTATTACTTGTTAATTCAGTATTGAGCTGTGTTAGCATCTCTGTCAGACAGAACTCTTGGTCTGGTTGAGATGCTTAACAGAACAGAAACCTTCAAGACTAAAAGTTAGTTAGAAGAACTGTGTTTAAACTTGCTGCTGGTTCTTTGTTCAGCATTTGAGGGGAGCAAGTGCTATGAGGAGCGGCTGAGGGAGCTGAGGGTGTTTAGCCTGGAGGAGGCTCAGGAGTGACCTTGTCGCTCTCCACAACTCCCTGAAAGGAGGTTGTAGCCAGGTGGGGGTCGGCCTCTTCTCTGGAGAGTTTCAGATTGGACATTAGGAAGAATTTCTTCGCAGAAAGGCTGGTTAGACATTGGAATGGGCCGCCGAGGGAGGTGGTGGAGTGACCGTGCCTGGAGGCGTTTAAGGACAGCATGGAGGTGGCACTCAGTGCCCTGGTCTAGTTGACACGGTGATGCTCAGTCATAGGTTGGACTCGATTACAGAGGTCTTTTCCAACCTAAACGATTCTGTGGATTGTGGGGGTTTTGTTTTGGGGTTTTTTGTTTGTTGGTTTTGGTTTTGTTTGTGGGGGCTTGTTTGTGTTTGGTTTGGGTGGTTTTGTTTGGTTGGTTTTGGTTGTTTGTGTTTTTTTTTTTCAGACGACGAACATGATATATGATAGGGGAAAAGATGAAAAAGGGGGAGATAGAGGAGGAAAAAAACCCCCACATCATTAATAAGGAAAATAAAACCGCAGAACTTGCGCACCCGCAGGAGCTCCGCACGCCGCGTCGCTCGCACGTCAGGGGCAGCCGCCACTGCCTCAGCGCTCGCCGATACCATCTCGTGGTGGGGACGGGGGGGAAGCCCGTTTCTCCCCCTGGCGCAGTGCTCTCTTTGTCAGGCTCTTCCCCCCCCCCCCCCCCCTCCGCCGCGATAAGTGGGAGAGGCGAGGCGCGTCTTGGGCGCACGCGCGGTGAACGCTCAGTGCCCGCCGCGATGGAGGAGGTGGCGGAGCGCGGCCGGGCCGGCGCTGGGGCGGCGGCGGCGTCGGCGGCGATGGCGGAGGGAGGCAGCGCCGCCGGAGAGGAGGCAGCCAACGCCAACGCAGCGTCCTCGCCACCGCCGTGCTCCCCTCCGGAGGGCGGCGGGCCGAAGCCACTGAGCGCGGCGGAGTACGCGCGGCGCGTACACCAGTGGCTGTGGGACTCGTACTGCGGGTACCTGGGCTGGCAGGGCTGCCCACCCGCCTTCCTCGCCGCCGCCGCCGCCGCGCAGCCGCCCCCGCCCGCCGCCGCTGCCTACTACAGCCCCTTCTACCTCTTCGCTCCGCCGCCGGCACACACGGCCGCCGCCGGGACGGGGCCCCGCGCCCCCGCCGCTGCCACCCCAGCCTGGCCGGGAGCGGCGGGCGCGGTGTCGCCCCTGCCCAGGGCGGCCTCCGGCAGCGCCGGCAGCACCGGCGGCGGCGGCGCCTCCAGGGACACGGGGCGGCCGGCGGGTGAGTGGGGGCCGGGGCTGGGCCTGGGGAGGAAGAGGAGCCTGATGAGAGCCGCAGCTCCGGGAAGCGGGATCTGGAGAGGGAAGGCGGGAGTGTGCGACGTTGGGAGTCGCTGCGCTTCCGTTGGCTGCGGCCCCGGGCGTGTGGCTGTGCCTTGTGACACAGGGTGACAGCCCTCATACCGACGCTGTAAATCCAGAACCTGATGCATAAGCAGGTTTGGGGCGATTGACTTGCATATACAGCTTCAGAACTTAAGATGTTTTCGTGCATACGAAGGAGTTAATTTTTTTTTCCAGTGGAACTTATTCTTGTGGTCACAGGCTTGTAATGCATCTATAAGTAGCCCACTTGGATTATGAAATCTAAACTAACTTTGCCTGTTTTAGTGAGCTCTTGGTGCTCAAATAAAATAATTTCGTTGAATCGAAGCAGAGAAGTGAAAACATGCTGATGTTGAACAGGCTTAGGCAGTGGGACCCGAGATAAACAAACGTCTGTTGCAGCTGTAAACATGGAAGGCAGTGCACAGCAGGCCTTCTGTTTATATTTTTCGGGAATAAAGCAAACTCATTCTGATCACATGAGAGGTAAAACCTGGAGAAGCAACAACTCACAAGTCGAGGAGTGCCTAGGTCACATTCCTTGAATGTTCGTACCGCTGTGAGCAATGGTAGGAAATTGTGGAGGAGAGCACTGCTGACGGACTTTGGAAAAAAGCCAGAGCTCGTTTCTCTCTGCAGGACAAAGTACGACATTGCTGATCTGTGACATTATTTATAAGCTTAGTGGCCGTATGTGTGTGGAAGATGTTTTTCGATCCTTTTCCCTTATTTTCAAGAGAAGAGAGCCTAGCCTCTGACCTTGTTTCTTAGGTTTTTAAGCAGATGTTTTTTTTAAACATGGTTAGGACACAAAATAGTATTTTCTGTAATTATGGCCTGATTCTATTACAGTTTGGTTATGAACTGATATTACCAGTCATTAAAGGGAGGGTTGGACAAAGGCTAGGCTGAAATGATCCTTGGAATTTTACCTGTTTTTTCAGGAGCTAATTCCATATGTTAAAGATTATTTAGGGTGTGAATAACATTTAATGCTGCTGAACATGGTTATTCTGAGTATTGCATACTATTACAACACATTTGGCTGCCTTGAGGGGACTAGGTATGTGGTGCAGCGATACAATACAGTTATAAACAAAGACTGCTGTGCTGATGCTTTGGCTTCAGATTGCAGATGGATATATCTGGAACAGCTCAAGTGATTATGGCTCCTTGTTCCCCGCTGTAGATTATTGCCACACAGCAGCGAGGCGAGGCAGGGCAGGTCATGTATCTGTCCCTGTGCCAGTGCAGTTTACAGCCCGTGTGCTTACGTAAGCTGAAATAAGTGACAGCTTATGTTAATGTTGCAGATTTCAAACTGGAATGTCAAAAAGTGGGATTGTTAAGTGCCTCTGCCTCTTCAGTCTGCCTGCAGGTGTGTGTCAGAGCAGCAAAATTTAACAGCACCCTGGGCAGTGACAGGCTCTTTGTGGACAGTCACCATGATTTAAGACACTTCCTTGCCTGGTCCCTCCCTGCTTTACTGCAGGAGATTACTGCTCATCCGCTGGGAACAGTAGGGCAAAAGGTGCATCCAAGTCCCAGCTGCCCTGTGGCTGACTGCTGCAAACTCCTCTTAAGCACTATGTGGATGTAGTATCCTAGCCATTGAGCTGGATGGATGTTGAATTTGGCTGTCCTTGCTGAAAAAATAGTAACCCTTGGCAAAAGAGTGGATTTCTGCTATGATGAACAGCTTGAATCATGCTATGTAAATCTGCCAGAATCTAAGGGTTGCCAAGGTTTCATAATATGATGGAGTTAAACATAATTTGAATACTTATTTTCCTAGCCCCATGTAGCTTCTTCTTTAGGTAGTAATTTAATTTAATTTATTCAATGGTGAATAAATCAGTCTCTTCCACCAACTTCAAAAAATGTGCTGCTTTTGACAGAGCAGATGAAAGCTTTCACCTGGTGCTGTGTGCTCAAGCCAGGATTAGAAGACTTGCTATGTTCCCTCCTGCCTTAGTTGAAGAATCTCTAATTAGAATTTAATAGAGAACTTGGACAGGCTTTGACAATGCCAGTGGAATCCATTTTAGTATTATACACGTCATTGTTTGACACTGGCCCAAATCCAGGCACCCACGAGAGTCGCTCGCTCATCCTCCCCTGCCACAGCTGAGTAAAGGAGAGGAAAAAGAAAAAGTTAAAGAAGGCTTCTTAAGTGAGATAAGGACAAGGAGGACTGTTTCAAGGGAAAAACAGGCTCAACTTACATTGCAAAGTGAAATTTATTTCTAACAGAATCAGAGAAGGATAATAAGAAGTAAAATAAGTCTGTAAAACACCATTTCACCCCCAGCCCCTCCCTCCTTCCCACCGACAGTGCAGGGAAATAGGGCTTGGGGGTTTTGGTCAGTTCATCACCGAGATTTTCTTCCACTGCTCTGGAAGAGGAGTCCTTCCCCTGTGACACTGTGGGGTCAGTCCCATGGGAGACAGTTCTCCATGAACTTCCCTAGTGTGGGTCCACTCTCACGAGCAGCAGCCCGACCACACCTGCTGCAAACGTGAGTCCCTCCCACAGGCAGACAGTCCTCCCTCTCTTTCCCCAGGATGCAGTCGTCCAAGGACAGGCTGCTCCAGCCTGGATGCAGGGACTCCCTCTCTTCACTGTGTCTCCCACTGGGTCACAGCCTCCTCCAGGCATCCACCTGCTCTGGCATGGGCACCTCCCCCATGGGCTGTGGGTGGATCTCTGCATCCCCTGTGGATCCCCACAGGCTGCAGGGACACAGCTGCCTCACCATGGTCCTCACCATGGCCTGCAGAGGAATCTCGGCTCCGGTGTCTGGAGCACCTCCTGCCCTCCTTCTCCACTGACCTTGGTGTCTCCATGTTGTTTCCCTCACATATTCTCACCTCCTCCTCTTCTCTAAGTAGAAGCAAAACACATTAGTTTGTTTTGATTTTCATCTTAAATATGTGGTCACAGAGGCATTACCAGCCTCCCTCAGTGGCCCAGTTTTGGCCAGCAGCATGCCCATCTTTGGAGCCATCAGCCATTGTCTCTGTTGGACATGGTGGGAAGCTTCAGCAGCTTCTCACAGGGGCCATCTTTGTGGCCCCCTGCTACCTAAAACCAGGCTATGTGATACTATTGATGCAGTGGCCAGTGCAGCAGGCATGAAACGAAGCTGTATAAACCCAGGTGTGTTAAATAAGAGCTGGCTCTTACCTGTTCTCTGCCTGATTCTTCTTATTCCATTTAAAAGTGCTGTGGGCTTTGGCTTGGCTCTCACAGCTCACAGGGCCATGGATGGTAGCATCAGTCTTAGCAGCTGAACTGGGGAGGCTTATTCTAAATAAATTTGATGATGATTTTTCAGACTAGAGAGTGGTGTGATTTTCTTTCCTCTTTTGTCCTTACTCTGTGTGGGGATAAGTATTCTCAGAAACAGTAACAAAACCAGTTGCTGTTTCCACAGGTTCCATCTGGTAGTAGAAGAGCATTTCTAAATGAAGTTTTCATGTGAGTCATTGCACGTTTCGTGTGAGAATCATGTTCACCCTTTGGAAAATAGAGGAGTAGCTGGGTCCAGATGAAATTCTTCTGCAACACTATTTCTTGGAAACTTTCTAAGACGCTCTTTAATGTTTTCTCTGCTTAAATCACCTGAGTAGCAAAAGCTTGTGACTCCTTACTTTGTGCCCGTTTGCATGTGGCAAATTAAATAGGAGAATATGTTATGTTTTCTGGCTGGGGGTAGAGCAATATGCAGTGTTTTAATAAAAGTAATGTGTAGAAATGTTTATGTCAAGTATGACTGATGTTTTCATCCATTCCTGTTTGTATTTGAGTGGAGATAAAATAGGCTGTGTTTTACTCTGAGAACTTGGTATACACAGAAGCCTTGAGGGTCTGATTTTCTTTTTAATCTGACCTCTCAGATTTACACAACTCTGTTCTCTATGACGTTATTCTAAACCAAAGAACACAAAAACTGATGCCTCTTCAGTGTACTTCAGATCTTTAGCAGGGTGTGATTTTGCCTGTGGTCCTAATTATGAGAGACTCAGTTCTGAAACAGTTAAAGTTCTTCAAGAAGCTTCTTCTAATTCAACTTAAACAATTCAGATTATTTTTTATGCATACATTTTTAGAAGTTTTCTCAGAGAACATGTGAGCAGAGTTCTTGATTATGTTCTTGTAGAGAGGTTAACGTGGGTTTTGCTTTAGTGTTAACTTCGTGTTAGTGCAGTAAAATCTGGGTAATGTGAACTATTTCTGTTGCAGGTCGGGAGTTCCTTATCCCTTCACTGGCACACAGGTTCATAGCAGAGATGGTGGATTTTTTTATTCTGTTCTTTATAAAGGCAACCATCATTTTAAGTATTATGCATCTCAGTGGAATAAAGTAAGTTGAACAATTTAAAGCTTTGTTACATACAGCTTTAAGCTTTTTATGCTCTTTGAGGTGTCACGTTGTATTTATGGTATGTTTTTGCATACGATATCATTAAATAAATGACAGAAGTTGAGGAAAAGCACCACTAGGCTAACTTCACTGTAATCCTGATTTTGGGTCAGTGGATGGAAACACAGAATTTGTACTGGTCTGTAGGCTCACAAACTCACTACTAAGGAAAGATTAGACTTGCACATTTATCGAGGGGGGGAAATAGCAAGATTACTAAAAAGTTCTTTTGAATTTTCAAATTAAAAACATTGACAAACTTTTTATACGGCCTTTAAAATGTACTAGGTCTGGCTGGGATTAAGTTAATTTTCTGTATAACATCTTCTGTGGTGCTGCGTTTTAGATTTCTGACCTAAACAATGCTAACCACCACAAAAAAAAAATCTGATCAAGCAGATCAGACATGTTTGTACTTTGTAAATACAGCCTGGTTCTAGGAATACTGCCACACTGCAGGCTTCACTGGGTGTAAATTGGGTTTCTTAAAAAGTGCAAGTAAGCATTGTGTCAACTGTGCACTAGACTGAAAGATTTGTCATTTCACATTTTGCTACACAGATGGAGTAATTTACCTCAAACACTTCTTTTGTAACTGCTTCTTTAACTGCAGATATCTTCCTTCTTAACTCACTTATTCTGCTTTGGGTTACTGTAATCAAATATTTCAGTCTGATTAAGAGATGAGATCTTGGTGTAGTTGGTAATTCCACTACTGTACAAACACATTTTGGAACCCAGGCTTTCTGCTCAAGAACCATCCAAATGTTGCCTGACTGTAAAGTGATAACAGATACACAGATAACATCTTCCAGACACTTCACCTGCAGCTTGAAAGGGGTGTGGAAGAGGGTCAAATCCGAAACAATAAATACGTAGATGTAAATGATCGCTGGGTTTTATTCAGATAAGCAGCAATTAAAATGCCAAATGTTCATTTCTGTTTAGTGGCCAGATCTCACCACCTGTAACCTGGCAGCTTGTGTTTCCATTTTACCTTTAGTAGGTGGAGAATGATACAAAGTGAAGCACTGGGAAAATGGGGAACAACTATATGTATATTGCTGCTGTAAAATGATGAAAGAATAATTTGCAGCATTTTCAATATTAATAGTTTTGTGAGACAGTTGCTTACAGGGAACTTCAGAGAAATGTTCTGGGGGGTTTTCTGCTTGAGAGACGTGGTGTGCTTGGGGTTAGGCTGAATTGTCATGGAAAACATAGGCCCTCGCAAGCTCAAGAAAGACACTTCAGGCCAAAGCTGTATTGAAGGGAAATGCAGGTTGTGCTACATTGGTTTTTTAATTCCTGGGTTGTTTTGGGTTTTTTTTCAGTCCTTAAGTCTGAATAAAAAGGAGGGCAAGTAGCACAAATGGACTGTTTCAAAGTAGGACTGCACAGTTCTATGTGAGCCTTAATTAGATGCCTGAGTGAAAAATTCTTGCCTTAGCGTGTTGCAAGTATATCCATTCCAGGTATCAGATAAGAATGTTACGTCTGTGGAGTTTATCTTATGAAAATTAGCCATTAACTCCAAATGGATGCTTTGCATAAACCTTGCGATTTCAATTGCTTTATGTTTGAATCCTCCTATTGCATACCAAGGTGCCTCCAGATGAGTATGGTGAGCCGTAAAGAATGAGAAATCCTGATGAGAACCCTGATCATGCAGAGGAGGATATAGGGCTCCCCTGATTTCTTAGGGAGACTGCCAACTTCTCCCTTGCACTCGTAAAGAGTGCCCTTTTCTTTCTCCTTGAGTGTTTGTGTAAGAAGGTACTTGGAGACTTGGATGCCTTCCATTTGTATCAAGTTAGATGATTATGTACAGCATCTGATTACCTCCCAAGAAGTGTGAGAATTTCCAGAACAATTCTGCAGCTCACTACCCAGGGACACCATTGTGCAAAAGTGGTAAGAAAGAATGATCTTTTCTTAATGAAAAAGACAAAACAAACTAGGCAGTAACTCAGAATGAAACTGAGTGTTCTGAATTTTAATGGCTTGTTTAGTATCAGAGAGGGCAAGGAGCTTTTGTTCTCTTATAATACCAGAACGGAGGGAGTGAATTCTGGTATGAAAGGGGTAACACTGGTATTGGAAGAAGTATAGTTTTAAAGTTCAGTTTTATTTTGTACAGGGACATCTCTAAATTTGCCATGCATTACATCATAGAAGAAATAGATGAAGATACGTCCATGGAAGATTTGCAGAAAATGATGATAGTAGCTCTCATCTACAGGTTATTAGTCTGCTTTTATGAGGTAACTACTCATAAACATTAACCCCTGTAATTAATAGTTGTGAGTTGCTGAAGAAATGGTTTTAAAAAGTAATGTTATCGTTGGCCAATAAAGTAAATCCTCTTAACGGTATTTTGGATTATGTTGAAGCTTACGACATTCACATAGTTCTGAGGATAAACAAGTTTGGGAGACCTGTCAACAACACGGTGGTGTGTGGAATTAAAATAACCTTTCTTTTACAGATAATCTGTATTTGGGGAGCAGGTGGAGCAACCCCAGGAAAATTCTTGCTTGGGCTGCGAGTTGTGACGTGTGAAACTTCCGTACTTATTGCACCCAGCCGTGTGTTAGTCATTCCATCCTCTAATGTCAGTATGACAACGTAAGTGCTCCTGGCTCAGTCTCGTTGCATTCAGGTGTACAGTGTCAAAAGCGTGTGATTTGGAAGGAAGTTCACTGTTGCTTTGTTGTTGACCTTTGCAATAATTAGACTGCAACAGCTATTGTCGGATTCTGTGATCTAAGAATAAAATGGTAATTATTCAGTCACATGGAGTATTTTTCAGGGTAGGTGGTTAAATCTCCTCTAGAGCTCAACTTTTGTGCTGTGCAAAATTTGGACACTAAACTTGGAAGTTAACTACTAACGTAAGCAGAAAAGTGAAAGTAAGGCACTGAATGTTCTATTCTGATTTCAGGTCCACAGTACGAGCTTTGATCAAGAATTTTTCTATTGCATCATTTTTTCCTGCGTTCATTACACTGCTGTTTTTCCAGCATAACAGAACCGCCTATGATATTGTAGCAGGAACTATTGTGGTCAGAAGAAATGGAGTCAGATGATACCAAAAAATGAGATTTCCGGACTGGTTCTGAACATCCCCTCCAAGCCCCAGTGAATAAAGACCTACCCCAGGACTGAAATTGAGGTGTCTGTTGGAATCTTTTGCCCTAATTAAATACGAACTGATTCAGAAGCTAAAGAAAATGTATGGTTCCTGTATGATGCCAGCAAGTACCTTCAAAGTATTGGAGTTTTCATAGACGCCAAAGAAGTTTGGGAGGGAAAATATGAATTAAATCTGGGAATATTAACCTCTGACTGATGAGACAAAACCTGTCTGCTTTAACTGCAAAAAGAAACTGTGGAAAGCAGATCTGTAAGAATATACCACCTTAAAAGCTTAAAATTGCTCCTGCAGTTTTGGATGTTGGCAGATAACTAGAAAATGAAGTTCTTTTCCAGGCAGTTGCCTGTCACAGGGTAAGGGGGAAGAAACCTGCAGTATTAGACAGCAAGGCAAATGATGTTAATTAAATTGCCATGTATTTAGAGAGATCAGCAGTGGTTATCAGTGTCTTTTATTATTGCTTCACAGATCATAGTTCCTCACCTTTTAAGTATTTTCTCACAACATTGATGTGAAAAGTTTTTTTGCATGATTGTCTCAAGCACTGTCACTTACTTCACTTGTCCAAGCTAATGAAGAAGTGAAACAATAGCTGCTTTTTCTTCTGGGAAGGGTATGTTACACTGCAGTGTTAGTGACCTGGTGTGTGTAAATAATTCTGGAGCCATCAACAGTACAGACCATGCTAATGAAAGGTAACTTTTTTGCTTCTGTTTGGAGTGAAAGCACTTGTCTACTTCTTGCATATAATGCAGAGCGGAAGTGAATGTGTTTCAGGAGCATGCAGAAAACATTTACTGAAATGTGTTATGGGTGTAAATCTGCAGAAGTACAAATACTGGTTATTTTCACTTTATCATTCTGCCTAATTGTTTGTATATTCAGAATAACTTAAATACTGAATAAAGAAACCTAATATTTTGCATGACTATATCGCTTCCATGATTCATTTATTTAATTGTTATTAGTATCTCAGGAAATTAATGTAAGCAGTATTAATGTTTTACTGAACTCTAGGTCAGAGTCTGGAACTCTTCAGTCGCAGTTTTTGTGTGTTCTTCTCTTAGGCTTAACATGCCGCTCAGTGGCTGCAGTTCTCGCCCTGCCTTCAGTTTTGCACAAGGGCTTGGGTGACAGTAGAAATGTTTGACAGCTTGGTTATCGCTCTTGTCTCCAGGGTAGTAACTTAATCAGTAACGTGTTCATATGCTGCAATATTTTTGTTGGACAGGTTGTGTTCTGTGTATGACTGTACTGCGCATGCATTTCAGTTTTCATTTGGAATGATTCAGGACTAGATCTCGTGCTTATAGTTGCAGAATGACATTTTGCCCTCGATTACGTATCCAGAATGAGGTCACTAACTTTTTAGATAACTACTTTCAAATATTTATTTTTGAAGTAAAGGAAAAAACCGTTGTCTGGGTTAGAACACTGTTGTTAGAGCCCTTGCTTAATCATTTTTGAATACTGCCAGGGGTGGTGATCCTGCTACTCACATGCAGCCTCTTCCAATGCTTGAAAGCCCTTTCCATTAATGTTTTTCCCTTACATCCAGTCAAAACCTCCTGCCACCAACTTGAAACTGTTTTATTGTCCTACCATTTCTTACCTGGGATGAGAGACCAACTTCCCCCCACTCCCTGCCCCTCCTTTCAGGCAGTTGTAGAGAATAAGATCACCTCTGAGTCTCCTTTTCTCCAGGCTAAACACTCCCAATGCCCTCAGCTGCTCCTGATAGGGCTTGTGCTCCATTCTTTCAAAGACTTAAGCACTGAGGTCAAGCATGGCGATCAGCCTGATGAAAGCTAAAGCTATCAGAACCAACTTAAAAGTCCTTTCTAGGGTAATTTTTTCACAATAGGGTAATATTCACAACAAGAACTTTTATTCTCTTTACTGTGGCAGTGACCTAAAAACTAGGATTCAAAAGCAGGGGGATGGGGGAGGAAGGGAAAAGCGACACTGTTGGCTAAAACTTTATTACTACCAATTCAGGTATAAGGGAAGGTATCTCTTAGCCTGCAGAAAAATACCACCCTTATCACAGCAGGTTAAGAAAACAATTGCAATGCAAGAACAGATAGCCTCTCCATGGAAATATGTATACATTGTGCTGTTGGCTGGCTTTTAGTTTGTCTCTTATGCAAGCTGCATCCCAGATGTGGCTTGTTTCTGCTTGAAGGACAAGTGCTTGGCAGGTGATTTAGGGCCAAGGGGGAAAAAGTGGAAATCTGTGGCATTTTTCACACGTAGACAGCTGGAAACAGGTAATAACCCTTTCATGGCTACAGTGGCATGATCTCACTGCCTGAATAGCAGTGGGAGTGTGTGTGTGTGTGTGTTTTTTGACAGTCGAGTTTCTGAGCATTTTCTGTTTCTAGACAGAGACCCCCTACACCTGAAAAGAGCAGTTAGCCTTTGCCCTCTTGTCATGTCCAGCTTGTGCTTGAAAGGCATCTCACCTCATACCAGCAAGAGCAGGGAGCACTGCTGGGATGCATGGCAGAAGTGCCAGCCAAGGCCCCAGCAGTGCCTCTGAAGACATTTACACCACTGACAGTGATGCAGGTCTCTGCCCTTCTAGCTGAGGGAAGAATTCATGTCTGAGTCAGAGATAGACTGCTGTGACTTGCTACAAATTCAGCTGTGGGTCCCCAGATGAACAAACATTTCCTCTGATTTTACTAGAATAATGTCTGTTCTCCAAGAAGTTCCTGTAACTGCTACAGAAGTGCCCATCCACTATTACTCATTTCCAGTCTTCAGTTAGAACAGTGGTGAATGTTTATAAACACTGGGTTGGGTTTCTTTAATAGCATTACAAAAAAATTAGCTGCAGTCAGCTGACACATTGACAAGCTGCTCCAAGCTTCAGCCTACAATAAAACTCTCCTTCCTAACAGGAGACTTCTGAATTTAAGATCCTCTAAAATCAATGTGAAAAAGCAGAGGTTGAAGAAAGCACGAGACATTGCTCAGGCTGAGGGAAGCACACCTCATACAGTTACAGCTGGGGATGCTTTTACAGAGAGTTAGAATTGCAGGTAATATTTCGCAGTTTTTATTGATGGCATTTATCCCATGGTTTAACATGTTAATTATACTGTAATAAACATGGCTTTAATATTAAACTTTTCCTTATTATCCAAAGTCACCACAGTCCATTTCAGTAAATATAAAAATATATACTTAATACTTTGTACAATACTGGTTTTTGGTCCAAACAAAAATGGATCAGAAAAGCCAATAAACTTACTTTAAGAATTCCCAATTTTAAAGATTTTCTAAATGGATTTAGGCAACTTTGAATAATGGGATTTACATAAAATCTGAGACAATACTAAACAAAAATGGCTGTAACACACAAAATTAAAATTTCAATTTCACAGATTTGTTATGCCAAAAAAGTACATAGAGAAACAAAATTGTATTTACACATTTCATAATAAAATAACAAGGCGAGACAGGTGATAAAGGGCTGTAAGAATGAAAATATAGAAATAGCATATAATTATTAAATGAAGAACTACAGATCTAACAAGTCCTTAGCATGGATCATCCTTTAATCAGTCTTCCCCTATCAGAAAATTTTAGTGCACAATACACCCAAACTCACTCACTTCACACATACACCAGCACAAACTCAGCATAGAAATCATTCGTTATCAACATTCTCTACTCTATACAGCATCCCTCGCTGATATAATTACAATTTTGAGGCGTCAGTAAACGCGGATGAGCGCACGTAGTGGTGCGGATGAAGAGGTATCGACAAGCCATTCACTGTGCAGGCTCTACTCAGGGCTACAGCCAGACCATGCCGAGTCAGTGAAAGAAGTAACTTGAGACTTTTGCTTGAGAACAGCCTTGTTGCCAACTTTACTTGCTACCAAAAAAACGTAATGGGGAGAGGGGAGGGAAGGACAGGAAAGCTAAGTTTTATATTCCTTTAGGCAGATCTGACTTCCAACAAGCCAGCGTGAGGTACAATCCCAGTAACTGAACAATTCAGGGTAGTAGCTGAACATTTCAGGATAGTAGCTGAACAATTCAGGATAGTAGCTGCTTCCAATGTTTTTGATGCTTTATCGATCAGGCGTTTACTTTCTACGTCTAACTGCAGTCTTTATCTTCCGACCAGCAACTGAAGGTCCAGAGGCAGAGAAAGCATTTTTCCCGTTAGTCCTATTAAAAGAAATTAGTAGTTCAGAGTTTAGGACAGTGTAGCTGAAAATTCAGTAGCAGCACTGAATAGATATTCCAGAACAAATGTTTCATAGTCTTGTCTCACTAGTCACCAGCTGGCAACAAGCAGCAAATGATGAACAGGAGGAAGAGAGTTCCAGAAATCAATTAAATCTCTCTTATTCAGAAGGTAAGCAGCAGCATAATGGCTGGATACGGGTTCTACCTTTCAAGAACAAGACAACCTCTCATGTGTTGATGGGTGACATTCCTGACAGCTAGGCGGTGCTTAGTTAGCCGGTCAGGCTAATAAAAGGAAGGATGCCAAATTTAGTTTCAAACTCCAAGGTTCATCTGAACACCTCATGATTTAACAGCAGTAGAGGCTGAACACTGTCCACTGATATTACCCAAACCTCAAGGGAAATTCTGATACGGTCTCTTACCCCATTGTAAATGTTGGAGGCTGGTTGAACGAAAATCCTGAAGTGCCAGAAGGTGGTGCAGGAGCTGCTGATGCAGGAGGATTTGCACCAAAAGTGAATACTCCTGGGTTGTTTGGAAAGCTGAAATTAGTAGTATTACTTCCAAACTGGAATACAGAACCTGGGAAGATGGGGTGGAAGCAGAAAGAAGTAAGAAAGGTGAAATCTGAGTTCATTCTTTTCAGCAAAATCCTCATGTTCTTCCCCAGGTTTTACAGGTTGCTCAAGATGACAAAGTTGGGGGCGTGCACCAGAAGTGTCAGATTACTGCAGAAACAGTTTATTGAATTCACAATTCACAGAATGACTAGGTTGGAAGAGACCTTCAAGATCATTGGGCCATGCCCTAACATCTCAACTAAACCATGGCACTGAATGCCACATCCAGTCTTTTTTTAAACACATCCAGGGATGGTGACTCCACCACCTCCCTGGGCAGACCATTCCAGTACTTTATCACTCCTTCCGTAAAAAACTTTCTCCTAATATCCAACCTATATTTCTCATGGCACAGCTTAAGGCTGTGTCCTCTCATTCTGTCAGCTGCTGCCTGGTGAGAGAGACCAGCCCCCAGCTGACTACAGCCTCCTTTCAGGGAGTTGTAGAGAGTGATAAGGTCCCCCTGAGTCTCCTTTTCTCCATGCTGAGCATCCCCAGCTCCCGCAGTCATTCCTCACAGGGCTTGTGTTCCCAGCCCCTCACCAGCCTCGTTGCCCCCTCTGGACACGCTCCAGTGTCTCAATGTCCTTCCCAAACTGAGGGGCCAGAACTGGACACAGCACTCGAGGTGTGCCCTCACCAGTGCTGAGCACAGGGGCAGAATGACCTCCCTGCTCCTGCTGCCCACACTATTCCTGGTACAGGCTGGGATGCCCTTGGCCTTCTTGGCAACCAGGGCACACTGCTGGCTCATGTCCAGACTGCTGTCCATCAGTACTGCCAGGTCCTTTCTGCCTGGGCTCTCTCCAGCCACACTGTCCCCAGCCTGTAATGCTGCAGGGGGTTATTGTGGCCAAAATGCAGGACTTGGCACTTTGATGTATTAAACTTCATCCTATTGGACTCTGCCCATCCATCCATCCATCCATCCATCCATCCATCCATCCATCCATCCATCCATTCACACAGATTGAGGAATTTTTAAAGTAATACTGCTGGCACACTGATAATTAGTTATTTGCTAGCTTCCATGCCACCATTAAATTTATACCTGTGCATACTGAATTTACTAATCAAGTCTTAAACTGTAAATTTATATTCAGGTAAACTTTCCTGTGTTCATGCAATGGATCTGGGGACTTCCTTTCCTTTAATGTGCCAGCAGTACCTTGTCTGATAAAACCCCAAACATTCCAATCCTCAGAGTAAACGAATAAGTAATACAGAAAATCCAGAGAGAACTTCACCTTTAAAATGCTACCTGATTAATGAAAGATCAACTGAGTAATGTGTTGTGCACTAATCTGCTTGTACTGATCTACTGATTAGTACAAAAATATCAGCTACTTTTAATGGAGGCTATTTTGTAAAACTTCTGAGAGGAAAAAAGGAGGCTTTTCCCTTTCAGTATTTGATGTGATATCAAACAGACATTCTGGCACTGGTTTTTGGTTTTTTTTTTAAATTATTACTAGTATGGAACACGTCTTTCTTAAGTTATAAGGTTCATTCTCTACCCCTTTTCCATGGCATTTTATACTTCATTAGTAAAAAGATCTTAATACAGTCTTAACCCATAAATGCTTAAAAACCCACAAAGAATTCTGACTGTATTTTATAAAATAAAATGATTGATTCGATTCTCAAATCAAAAAATAATAATTTTGCACTGTGTCTGCTCTTTTGTTTTATACAATCTTACCAGTGATTACTCCGTTGTTTTCAACAGTTCCTTTTAATCATTAGGTTTCTAAAGAAAATAAAGCTCAAAATTTAGTTGTAGAGTTGCAACCTCCATGTCTGCTAAGTCTCTCGTGGAGAAGGCTTACTGTGAAGCTGGATACCCATGGCACATTGTGTCTCAACAGTTAGGACTGGGACATAAACGACAACCCTATACCCATTATTTTTATGGACAGCAATTCCTATATTTAAACACATGTACAAGGCCGAAGTTGTCTTTCTCCATATAATTCACGGTGCACTTCAAGAAAAATAAAATAAAATATATAATCTTTAAACGGAAGAGGATGGTCGGCACTCACCAGCACTGGGGGTACCAGAGCCAAAGGCTGGCTGATGGGCTGCCTGCTGTCCGAACACCGAGGGCTGAGTGCTGCTTGTCACCGAGCCGAAGGCAGAAGGAGCAGGCTGAGAGCCAGCAGAAAACAATGTTGTCGACAGCGATCCAAAACTTGGAGCGCTTTGCTGGCCGGAGCCTGGGCTTGGGCCAAACGCTGATAACTGACTGGCGCCAAAGGCTGGGCCAGCAGCAGGCGCTGGAGGGCCAGAGCCAAACAGAAACGAAGACGATGACCCTTGGGGGACAGAGAGAGATGTCAGTATGGGTCCCTTCCCTCCCACCCTCAAGAATGAATCCAGAAACAAAAGGTTCTCAAGCCTCAGGTCTGGTAGCTGAATGCTCATTCTAATTTCAAACTAATTGTGTGAGTATATAAAACAGACACTACCTCAGCCACAACAGGAATTGCATCTTTTCTTTTAAGAAACATGAGAAACACTGTGTTCATGAGAGTCTGACAAAATTAAATCTCAAACACACTGGTTGCCTCTTCATGTTGTGCAGATTGAAACATACTGTTTGTAGAAATCTATCTGTATTTACTAAAAGCTGTTTCTACCACATGCATGGAATATTCATTCACACTGGATTTTCAGACATGCAAAATACAGCTCCTGATTTATTACGACTAGGAGAACATGTATCTTTTCTTTTCAGCAACTTCACCCCTCCCCATTAAGTGTTTACCATTATTAACTTCTGGAGGCCAAATCAACCCTCAAAAACTCAGTTTAGCAGAGTAGTTCTCCACCTCTCATCAACAAAGAACCAGCCCAACGGCTGAGCTGCAGGGCCAGCAGAAATAATGAAATTCACCTGAACAGTGACTCGAAAGTACATGGCAGATCTGCAATGCCAAAGGGGCATTTTAAACAGCATTACTAATGCGCGTACAGCAGGAAATACTCTGATTGCACCATAACTTGGAACGGCTGACTTTCTTTCCAAGATGAGATACATGGTAAAACTTAGATTTCTGAATTTGTGATGATATTTGAAATATGGTGTCACCTACTAACACAATTACACCAAATGTAAGCAGTTTAAATTGATCTGTTGGTTGTTGTAATTCAGGACTGTTTTCTGTTTCTGATCCACAAAAAAGTTTGCAAATTAAACTTTTGTGACTGACAAAGTTAAGCCATCAGGATCAAACTAGATTGAATCTGTAAGGGAAAGAGTTAATCTTATTTCCAACATCCTGTATGGCTCGTAGGAATACACATATTTTGGTGTATTTAGTCATGCATTTATTCATGCAATTCAGGCAGTGGAGTAACACACATAAAACATGAAGAAACTCTGTATTTCTTACTGCTGTCTTCTCTAAATTCCTAGAAAATTAACATGCATTGGCCATACTCCTTAGTAGAAGCCAACCCTTAAGCAGCATTAATTGCACGTTGAGGTACTCCCCTTATATCTACTTGTGAGGGAAGGACTTCGCAAAACTTGACATTATTTCCAGGAAATCAGAGTTTTAGGTATAGAAGTGCAAAAGCAGGAACGTTGTAATTCATTGACTTCTAACTGTAAACACTGGACTAACAGTGACTGAAGAAAGACATTATCATTCCCATGGTGAAAAGCTCCTGTGCAAATTGAAATCCAGTAAAGGTTTGTCCTTTACACAAAACAACTGTGGTGTCAGTTCATTCCTAAACTGTATTTCCCACACTGAAGAAAAATGAGCCCAAATTAACATTGCTGAATATAAATCCTCAGTATTTTTCTCGACTTCTATGCATTTAGCCTGCACATTTTCCAAAGTAAAATATTAATGAAACAGCATCTCCTTAGTCTACTACACAAAATAAAATGAGAATATGAGAAGAACAGCTATTTAAAACATACCTGTTGAATTTGACGTAGTTGTGGCTCCAAAAGTAAATCCTGAATTTGCTGCATTGGTACTGCTCTCTCCTGAACGAAAGAGAAACGGAGTAAGAGTCGAGCCAGTGCTGGAAGATGTGGTTGCTGGTTTGTTCTCTTGAGAGAAGCCAAAAGACTGAGATGTTGCAGATTCTGCAGGATTGCCAAAAACAGAGCTGGTCACAGTGTTGCTGGGTTGTCCAAACACAAAGGGAGTGGGAACTGGCTGAGGGTTTGAGGAAGAGAGGGTGCTGCCAAACACGCTGCTGCTGTTGGCTGAAGTGGTGGGTACCACTGTGCTGGAGGAACTGGAGCTCAAGAAGCTGAAGGATGCTCCTTGATCTGAAAGGAAGAAACAACAGTTACTACTGAGTCACTCAAATGGAGTTTAACAACCAAGAACTTTTCACACAGCAACCAACACTGAAAAAACTTTAATCCTCCACTGCAAACTTTCAACAAATTAAAGGATACAAAACTGTGCAATATCTATGAAGTAATTTTTGCACCTTTATAGCAATAGAGAAACTGCAGCACAGCTGCAAGTAGATGGAAAGAAGATATTCCCTCTCTTCTTCCCTTTCACTATAAAAAACAACACTAGTATGAGGCCTCTATACTGTGCCATATTACAGATTTTATCACCAACTGAGCTGCTACTGAGACAGTACAACTTCTGTGCTTACACAAGCAGTAATACAGGTTCCTTAAGGTGTGGCTATTTTTTTTGTCTAAACACAGTATTAAAACTCACTTAAATCTACAGAGAAATTGCCACATAACTGCCTACACATCAACAACTAGAACCAAAGACAGGCTGCAGGTAGTGTATCAATCCCACAGATGTTGTCCAGTACAGCCTCAGAGGTATTATTTGAGAGACAGAGAAGTGAAGGCAAAAGATGTTCTGTTTACCGCAAGTACTGGTTGGTGCCCCAAAGGCAAAAGGTGCCTTTGCCTGCTCACTCTCCTTTTCCAACGGTTTACCAAAACTAAAATTGAATACAGGTTTTGCTGCGCTCTCCTCTTTGGTATGCTCAGCTGTCCCAGATGAAAAGATAGGCTGTGCCTTTAACTCCTCATTGTCAGCTTTCTTTCCAAATGCTAATGGACCAGCAGAAGTGACAGAGTCCTGCTTCTCTTCTGCCCTTCCCAAAACAAACTGTGAGGCAGGTGCAGACTCCACACTGCCGAAAGAAAAGCCTCCTTTCGTTGAAACAGTTTCATCCTTTTTCTCATCTGACTTCTTAAATGGCAAAGCAGGTGATGCTGCATCCTTTTCTGCCACAGTTCCAAAAGTGAAGCCACCGACTCCAGTTTTATTCTCATTAGTAGCTATGGAAGAAGTAGAACTTGCAGCAAAACCAAAACCTCCCAAGACTGGTTCCTCTTTCTTTTCCTGCTGTCCCAGACTCGTCGTCCCAAACTGAAATGTTGAAGGAGCCTGACTGCTTGCGGATGGAAGTCCGAAAGTAAAACTGTTACTTTTACTTTCTTTTTTGCTGTCTTCTGATTTAGAGTCTGAGGAAGAAACTCCAAATTTGAAGTTCCCTGAACCAGTAGGAAACTTAAATCCTCCAGTCACAGTGTTGGACGATGCAGATTCGGATGCAATGCCGAACTTAAAGCTACTTTGTTCTCCAAATTTAAAATTTCCTGCGCTACTTAACGTTTGAGAAGATTCAGAGGATGATGATGGGACGCCGAATGTAAATGATGGCATTGCAGCATTTGTAGACACAGTAGCAGTACCAAAACCTGCAGAAATAAGCAACAATGTCAAGTTTGCAATATATGATGTAATACATGCAGGCTTTAGCCACATGGATGGGATTCTAGTCTTAAGCTTTCCTCGAGTCAAACCTGTCCAACGAAACACACCTCCCCCCCCCAGATAAGTAAGGAAACTCCACACTTCCTCTCCACAGGTATCTTTTTGCAATGGTGCTCTTCTGTGCAGCACCTGGCTTGGAAAGGCACACTGCTGAGCTCTTTGAAAGACCATGGTTTTGTCTAAACTCCAAATGAACAACACACATAAGGGCTTGAAACAAACAACTATGTCACTGTCACAAGCTTTCCTCTAAAAAACCCAATCCTTTTATGGAAAATGGGTGTGGAAACATATGCACAAAATCCTATTTAAGCAATATTCCTAAACAACAAATGGACAATTTTGCCATACTCAAAGGAAAAATCACAGTACTTAAAAAAAGAAGGAAAAAAGTTGCAGAATGCACATCCTTGTTCTTCTCAGTAAGTATTACCTTTGAGCTCTGCTTTGGTGCCTGGCTTTGCACTTTGACAGGCTATGCATTTTGTGGCTTCTGCTTTGTTTTGGACCAAGCAGACCTCACATTCCCAACTTCCTTCAGGCATCTTGAATTTGTCTAAATCCGGAAAACCTCCAGAAGAAGCAGAAAATGCAGAAACACTGCTACTGGTCACAGGCACTGAACTCCCTAAGAAAGGAGCAAGATAGTTAACAATCCTGCTTAAATCATACACAAAACTTTTAAGAAATGCTCACTAAATTGCAAAGCACACAAATGTAACAGTAAAAAACCATCAAGCTACAAGCTGATTTGAGTCAAACACCATCTGAGAATGTAAACAATAGACACACCTGGATTCTTCTTTATAATCTACATATGAATTCAGGAACAAATTGAACCAGTGACATTTAAACAGCAACTACAGTTCATCAGATATAGCAACTCAGCCTATTTCAGATGTAAATTACAGGTGCTGTATTGAACTAGAACTACTAGAAGAATTCCTGGTGACACTAGTTACCAGTAGTCAAACTTAGCATCACTCAAGTTAATAATTACTGTCAAGTGACGCAAGGGTGAGAATTTACTAGAACGATTCATCAGCAAGTCACAAGGACAGGACACATTCAAACTATATAGTAACAAAAGAAAAAAAGGAACTGAAAGCTTCCAAACCCACAACTCTGTGTTCACCACACAAGCTACACTGCCTTCAACAGCATCAGAAATCTACTGCTGCTGAGGTGTGAAATCCAACACTTGCCCTCTGACTTTTCTCCCCTGTAAAGGAAAAAATGGCACTTGATGGTGCACCCCAAGAGCAAACTTCAGCTTCACAAGTGTCAGGAGTGAAGCAGACATCCCAAAGGCACAAAAGCATCACGTAATTGCATTCTTCACCTACAACGAACCACTGAGGGTGGCACTCAAGACAGAGACACAAGGTAATTTCTCAAATTCAAAGCAGTAACGTTTCCTAGACAGGAATGGCTCTTTTCCACAGCACATCCAGCGAATTTATGTCCTCCCATTTTACCTGCTTCACTCGTCCCCTTTACAAACATAATGTAACTTTGAAATTTTGAACATATGGTTTTGTTTTAGCACAAGACAACTAGCTAAAGACTACACTGACTTGGAATCTGGCTTCATACCCCTGCTCAATTCCACACAAATGCTAATTGAAGACATTTTAAGACATGTTGTGCAAATACCGCTTCCACCTATGTTTTGAAAGAGGAAAACAAAACCCCAACAAATCCAGCAGTTTTTAGCTCCTTGCAAGGAGTTCACATTTTTCCCCAATAAAAATGAGTCAATTGGTTTTAGGTTAATCAAGGCATCCATTTTAGTCATCTTTCCTAACTAGCCATAAAGCAGGGTATATTTGCTTCAGTTCAGTTCTGCACTAACACATTTCACAATCAGTTCAACTCATGTGACAGGCTGGAATCTGGGCTGAGACCTCCAAAGTGCCTGCAACCATTCCTGCAGAGAGCCACTAATCCATCCTGCCTGGCATACAGCCATGCTGCTCAAAATATTTTTTATGTGCAACATATTTTATTCTTTAAAAAATGCACATAGACTAAGACTGAAACAACAGAGAAGAAAAGAACAAACCTGGTTTCTCAGACTGACAAGCTACACATTTGCTGTCTTCTGCCTTATTTTGTAAAAGGCACACTGAACAGTTCCAAGAGCCTTTTGGCTGTTTAAATTTGTCTCCAAACCCCAGAGTGACTGTTGTGCCAGTGCTGCTGGAGGTGGATGTCACTGTCACCGAGTTTTCTGTGACAACTGGCATTGTCAGAGCAGGCATCACTCCTGTTCCAGGCTTTGGTGTCTCACACGCTATACATTTTGTAGCTTCAGGTTTGTTCTGGACCAGACAGGTATCACAATCCCATGTGTTGGGTGCCGGTTTAAATTTGTCTTCAAAACCCAGTGGAGCTGCTGTAGGGATTGCTGTCTTGGAGGAGACACACGGACTCACACTGATGGTCTGCTTCGTACTCTCAACAGTGGACACTTTAGCAGCTTCACATGTTACACATTTGCCATCTGTGGTTTTGTTCTGCAGACACGGGTCATGTGTGTCAGACTGCCAAAACGAGGATGCTTGTTTAGAGGCGTCTTTACCTGCAGAAAAACTACTTATTGCGGGCCTTGTATAGACCACTGTGCTCGTAACAGGCTGTGCAGATGAACAGGAGGGTGATTTCCCAGACATAAAGCCTAGTTTAAAAAAAACAAAAAGGAGAGGTATTACTGATGAAGCTGTACCCTGGCTACATGGAAGTTACTTACAATACTAGACAGCACAAATGTAAACCTAGAGTCAATGGTTACAACCATACATTCCAACTAACTGCAAGAGGAAGTCCACGGAAATCATATCTAAAGGGATGAAATTTCATATGCTGAGATGGGACACAACAGAACACTTATTTAAAGCTTGATTTAACTCTTCACTTCCAAGAAAGTTTTAAATACAAATCTCATTTGTATCTGCCACTACAGTGGTAGATACAAGTATAAACAAACAGTTTATACTTGAAAGCTGAATGCTTTCAAGTATAAACTGAAAGCTGATGATCTGTCACCAACTGGAAACAATCCAATTTCATTTTAAGACACCATGCCCAATCAAATCAAATTTCTAAAGCTATTTCTGCCATAGTAGATGACTCACATTTACTTAGTAGCTGTATAGCAGTTGGTTCTTGGAGCAGCAATCCACACAGTATTACCCCACAAGTACTGAGTAATAATTAAGCAATAAAAATTAAGACAAACACACAATTTTTTTTCCTATAAACTTTGTTCAAAATGCACTGGGCACAGGCCAACTATTATTTAAAGGTGCAAACTTTTCAGAAAACAAGAACCACCAATATGGAAACACTAACAAAAATGCTATAGCAACACATTTTAAATATTAGCACAGTTTAACTGTAAAGCTAAAATACAGAGTTTCTCTTTTAATTGTTATATTAGTGTTGCTTTGGGATTGTTTTTTCATATTAGAAGTGGAATCTTCAAACAGTGTGGATTTAGAACCTGATTCTGTTAAACTGCTAAAGAAAACTAATGCCACTTCACCCACAGGTCTTTCCTTAGACAAAACACACAGTGTATTTTGTCTCACTTAGCTCTTCCCAATAGAAAAATAGGCACTGTCTTAAGTTGCACATAGATTTCATAGTAAGTCCTGCTGTATCTCAAAGCTTATGGGAAAGATCAAGTTCAATTCAGTCCTTTTTCCTAAAACAAAAAACATCATCTACACACACTTTACTCAACTACACTTTTTACTCAACAGTTGAAAATAATCACAATTACTTGAAAACCTTTTTTTTTTTAAAGTGAGACAGCTACTTAAAATTTACATCTGAACCCATAGTCATTTAAGGTCAAAAGATATGCAACTTCTGAAACACCTTTAGGAATGAAATTATATTTACCATTCTTAATTTCTGGAGATGGTGAAGGTGAGAGAGGAATGTGTGTAATGTATTTTACAAACATTTCCTATTACATACATTTTATTTATTTAAACAAAACACTTATTCTTTGACTAATTCTTTTTACACTAATTCAAAGTTTGAATTACAACCTAGTTTGTAAAGGAGAAGCAGCGCATCTGGTTTGGAGCTGCAGTTTTCCCATCAGCAATGAAAGCCCCTTATAACAGAAGGGGGCATGAAGCATAACAGATACAGCATTTAAGTCTGTATTTACTGCTGACACTGCCTTAACGGTGACAAATTGTCTGGGGGTTTTTTTGGTTGCTGTTGTGCTGGGCTTTTTAAAAATCAAGGCAGCTATATGCAAGTGTATTCCCTGCAAATTATTTTTTTAAAGAGTTCATTATCTCACCAGGGCTTTTTAGAATGTCTAACACACTTCCTTGCTTTAAGAACTTAGCAGGTTTGCAGAACCCATCATATTCTTCTTCTTCTTCCTTCTTATTGCTGGTGCTGTTTACAGTGGCACTACCTTTAAAAATAAAACAAAACCCACTTCTTACAAAGAAATCCACTTAGAATACATTCACGTTTGCTAGAAACAAGAATTTCCATGCTTCATTCTTCTTAAATAAGAAGCTTCAAAATTTAACCTTATTTACAAGAGTTTATAGTTATAATCTGATTAAAAGCAAACCTGTCACTGAAAGAACACACTTTGCTATCTAACATTAAAAAAAAAAAAAAAAAAAAAAAAAAAAAAAAAAAAAAAAAAAAAAAAAAAAAAGAGAGAGGATTAGCACTCTGTTTGAAATGCTAAAATTTTTGTTACCTGGACTAAGGATGGATGTCACTGGTGTATCAGTGGATCCAGAAAGCTCCGATGACTTTACAACAGGAACACTAAATGTAAACTTAATTTGCTATAAAAAAAGAGAGGGTTTTTTTAGATTCTAAGAAATTTTAATCAAGCTTCACACACAAATAATAATCTGAAACCCAGTCTTCAGACTTTTGGTGGGTGCAGGGTGAAAATTTACAAATCAGAAATCTATATATTTGTCTGCCACCTTACCAGGGCCAATTCTGCTTTAATGTTCCACAGTATTCTACTAAAGCCTTGAGAAAACGTTGGGATTTATTTTACTTACAGACAAGGGAGGTAGCACTTCCACCTCAGTAGATTTCACAATTGGAGATGAAAATACAAATGTAGGACTGCCAACATTACTTGCTGGTTGTACCTGTATTTTCAAAAGAATTAAGGTTTGTACCCAAGAGAAAAACATCCCAGTGAAACAACAGCAGCTACGTGAATTCACTATCTAACACATATTCTGCAGTGAAGTTGGGAAATCTGATGTTTGATATTTCTGATCCACAGCTAAGAGTTCTAAGAGAAAGCTTGCAAGTGAGTGTATAAGATAGAAGCCATATCAAAATATGTCATCCTCCCCACCCCCTGGATCTGAATAAAACCCTGTTTAATTCAACAGGTTACAACTCAGGTTAGTTAGCTTCATGAGCACCACAGAAAAAGTTAACATACAGCAAGGAGGATGTATACTCACCCTGAACAAGTATTCACAGTATACAGCGCAAGATTTACCTTGTTCATCACTGCTTTTGAAACAATGCTGGGTGATGAAGAGACAGCACTACTGGCAGGGAAACTGAAGTTGAATGTTGGCAGCGATGCAGTACTGATGGGCAGGGGTACTTCAGGTAGCTGTTCTTGCTCCATCTCCTAAGTGCAAATTTTAATTTTTGTTAGTTTAATTTTTTTCTTTAAAGAAGCTGCAAAATCTAATTTTTCACTTTCTTTAGAGAAGTTTTAGATTTTAATCTTTCTCTTTCGAGAAAAAGTTGTAAATTTCAGTTTTTCTTTTTCAGTAGGTAGACCTACTACCATCCTACCCTGTCCCCCCATTAGCTTCTTAACAAAATTAAATGTAACAAATAGACCTACAGACAAAGCATGTTTTCAAAAGGAATCCTAACCTTCCACTTAAGTCTGCCACATCATTTTTACTTATGGCAGGCAAGTTTCTATACGATACTATATCCACCACCTGTCCAGTAAGAGTACTGAAAGTAAGCTCAAAATTGTTACCTGAACAGAAGAGAGCGAGTGCAGATAAGATTTATTTTTGGTTTTGTCCTTCAGTTAAAGATCTAGAAAGACATAACCATTCTAGGATTCTATTATTCCCTTATCTCTTTAATTAAAAGCACAACTCCATGGCAAGTAAGAAAGTGTTCCTCTTGCAAAATGAGGTAGGACAGCTGACAAAGTCTCTGAGGTCACTTGAACTTAGAAAAACATAGTATTTTAGGAAGGATGTATGTTCCTTTGAGTACCAAAACCCCTGAACCAAACCAAAGCACAGAAAGTCAAAAATGAAACCCTGATGAGTGACATACAGGATCATACTCTGGTAAATCTAATCAGTATCATGTATCAGGATGCAAATTTAAAACTCAGAAATCAGTATACCTTAAAAACTTCTGCTCTTACCCTTGTCTTTTAAACCCTTTGATTACCAAGATTATATTGGATAGAGTTTAAATGGGAATAGCCAATCTCTTCAGGATTTGCACACTAGTATCAATGTCTACTCAGAAGTGACAAAGCAGAGATGCACTTTGCTACTACAGACATTTAATGTACCTCACAGATGATATATTTCAGAGATCTGAAGAGTCTATCATATCTTGATATTGAGACCATTTCTGTTACATTCTCCAGTATTTACTACTTCTTCATTTTGCATCAGCCAGAAGACTGAGTTAACCTCTTTAGATTTAAGATCCAGTAGTAGGCAGCTTATGTAACACTCAGGCAGAAAACGAATCCTTGGAACAACAATGACTATCATTGCATTAAATGGAGTTTCCCCATTAAAACAAAAAAAAAATCCCTTTCACAAGGAGTTTGATCAAGTGCCAACAATTGTGAATGATTATTAGCAAACATGCAAAACACTGTCTTCTGCCTCAGGCTCTTGGCCCTTACCTTTCTACATGACTTACATATTAAAAACAAAAAAAAAAAACAACCCTTTTTTTTGATACTTTGCACTTCATTCCTTTCTAAAAATTCTACAAACCTCTACCTAATTTATTCATTCAACAACTAATAAGAAATTTTATCGCATGAAGAATATCCAAGAAAATACAATGAAAGATTTTAAAAATATAAAACCAAAGTTGAAGCACTTATACAGATAACTAAACTGGAGCCTGCTCTGAAACCCACAGCCAAACACCCACAAAACTGAAATGGCATTATTGTAAATTACTAAGAGGCAATGAAGCTACTTATCTCAGTAATCACAGTGAGATCAATTAACCTGAGGGACCCTTACCAGTTGCTGTTTTTGTGCAGGTCTTGATGCACAGTATCGCTCCCTTTCCCTTCTCATCTTGCCACAGGCACTATCCATCCTTCCTCCTGAAGACAGGCCGTTGGATGCAGGAGTATCAAGTTTGGGGTAGCTCAAATTGCTGGCACAGAACAAAAATACATAGTTTGAGGAAGGGGATTAAAAAGAAAGAAAAAAAAAAAGGAGAAAACCTTTAAAACCAGAATTTATCAAGTAACTGTTTCAAGCTATTATAGCCACTATTAATTCTAGAACTGTCGTGTGCTAATTAGAATCAGAAAAAACTATCCCACAAGTTCCTAAATGCTGGTAAATCGCTGGTGATCAAAACAGCACAAGATGAATAAGATCAGCAGTGAGAATAACATACATAAAAAACAACATCCATAAATGAGTAATGACTAAGCCAGAAGACCTGAAATAGAAGAACTGATTTAGATTGTTATTTTCTAATGTTTGCTTTTAATAGTCCAGACAGTGGAAATTTTGACTGCCAGTTCTCTGATTCTGTGATGAGCATGAATCTCTGAAGGGACATAAAAGAATAACTAAAAATATACGGGCAGGGGGCGGGCGTGTGTGTGCGCGCGTGTGCCCACAGGAAATGCTGCCAACAGCTCTTCTGGAATTGAGAGGCTTAAACTTGTGTGGCAAGAAAATATGACAGAAGCTGCATAAGCAGCTCTGGCTTTCCTGAGGCCATCAGCAGAAGCAGCAGAGGTGTTTGGGTGTGCCAACATTCCAGAAGTCTATTTAGACATGAATACAGATCCCTTTTGTAAGGCATACAAAGGCATTTCTCTGTTCATTACAAAAGCCTAGATCTAAACCAGAAAGACTCCCTAATCCAAGTGGGAAGGGGAAAGAAAAACAAAAAACAAAAGAAAAACCTCAAAACAAACAAATGTGTACCTCCCCACGCACACAAACCCCCCACTCAACAACGAGAAATCAAACCAAACCAAAGCCATATCCCAAAACAGAAGTGAACTAAGGAATAATAACAATAAAAAGTAGCATGGCATTATGATAAGTATCCTTGAAAAGAATTACTATATCAAGTTTATCCTGCAGCCAATCAGTCAGTCATTACAAAAGTACATTGGATGACACTGGAAGATACCAGGTCAAGGTCAAGGTCTGAGGAAAAGTCAAGGTCTAGAGGACTGAGGAAAAGTCATTACAAAAGTACATTGGATGACACTGGAAGATACCAGGTCAAGTGTCTAGAGGACTGAGGAAAATAATTGGTCTAAACCTCTCAGATAGTTGCAAACATCTGCTCAGCACTGTAACCACTGACAGGAAACCAGATCCTTAAGGCCATATGCTCAAACTTTTCTGTAATCCAAAGTGACAATCAATTTGAATTATGAAATAAAATTGCATGTCAAAATAAACCTTTATTCAGACAATTACAGCATGTCTATGATAGTCCATATTCCTCTCTTCTGTTAACACTTGTCAGCTTCTAAGGGGCAAAGACAGTTCTGTCTTCAAGCAAGTCAGTCCAATCTACAGTTCTGACACGGGTTTAAAAACTAAACAGCCCTTGTTAGGCTGAACAGAGATGTACCAAAGTATTGCAGTTTAGTTGCAGGAAGAGACTCTGGCCCTTACTAGGTTGTATTCCTACTCCACAACATGACAATCAATAGAGACTGGCTTTATGAAAGAGTTAAAATACAAGGACCATCTAGTATTAAGTCAAAAGCAGAAACAGCAGTAAAACTTGTGGAACAAATGAAAAGCAGCATCAGTTTCCTGGACCTCCCTTCTACATGGAAAAAGGAATTGCACCAAAGAAAACTTAGAACAGTTTGAATACCCACAATTAAAACTTAACACCTGTTAGCACCCCTGCCAAAACCAAAGACGGTTCCTGTAAAACCAAACTATTAGACTGTAAAACAAAGGGTCGGCTTTGGGGTTTTTTCCAAGCCAAAGAATGCCCAAGGCAATGTAAGAATTGCTTGGAAGAAGAACACAGAGCCAACACATTAGGAGATTCCCTAATACTGTTATCTGAAAAGTCTGAATCTTCAAAAAAAAAAAAAAGGTATCTTCTGAGCACACAGTGCCGTAATTCACCCAAAAGATTAGTTCCCCAGAAGGGACAGTCATCAATATTATCTCATGTTATTCTATTCTGAGCAAGCAGCATAATGCAAGACAATCTCCTCAAGAAGAAATACAATTATTAACTCTCCCGTTTTTGTTTTTTTTTTCAGAGACAAGCTGGCATTTGTCTTCAGGTGACTCTAAAGGGCTTCTGCTTTTCATGCAAACTCACAGGGCAGACAAGTGCCTTTGTCATGTAAGGAAGATTAAAAAACCAATCCTTCTCTAGGTTTTTGTATGAATAAATAAATAAATAAATAAATAATGAGAACAAACAAATTCCCAAACAAACAAAACCAACACCACAAAAAACCCTAAAAATTGAATTTACTCCTGAACTGTAAGACACTTCACATTATAAAGAATTTTTCAGAAAGAGATTCCTGGGACACAAAGCCTTCAGACACCAAGTAATTATTTAATTACCTTAAACTAACAGCTGCTCCCCTAATGAACACCAAGTTACACAAGTAGTTAAACTTTCTCATAATACAATTTTTTCACTTTTTCTGTTCCCTTTTACTGAGAACTGCTCCTGCTCCTCCAAAAGAAGGCAAGCATGTAGAGTGTACTGACAAAAGGGGGGGGGCTTTCTTCTTTCAAGTGTTTTAAATTAATAGATTTGCCATACCTTTCAGATGATTTTACAGGCTTTTCTGCAGGAAAACTCTCCTCCATCATGTCCTGCAAAATAAGTTTTATTTATTTCAAGATTTATCTGAATATATTTATAAACAAAACACAAAGAGAAGACAACCAAACACACATTTTGTGCTGTTTTGGTTATTTTATTTATACCACTAAATATACCTCATCTGCTTAAGCCTGTTCCCTAACTACCCTGACTATCCACCTAATCTTCAGCCCATATATTTAATACCTGGTCATTTTTACATTCAGAATAATACTGAAACCATGGGTGATTTTTTCCCTGAAAGAGATACCAGTATTGTTTTAAGGAAAGTTTATCAAGGACTCCATCAACACCAAAGTGATCAGAATGGGCAATTAAAAAAGCAATCTGAATTGGTAATTGCTAGAAATCTCGCAGTTCACCTGAAACATTTTATACACAACATCAGCATGTTCCATCAGCTTTCTGAACAGCAGCATATGTAAAGGAAATTTGTGTTTCTGTATTTTAATATTCTTTCACTGTGAAAACCCTGGCACAACAGCACACCACCACATTCTGAAAATAAGCACCAGCCACTTAGTATGCCAAAGATACAATTATATTCACAAAACTTCTCAACAGCTCTTTCACAATGCTTCCCACAGTCTTTTCTTAATGCTTACCTCAAGTATACTATTGGTGCTCTTGCAAAAAAAGAGCACTTTAGTAGACTGGTTAGACACATTCCAATTTTGCAAGAAGCAGGCAAATTACGACATGAAAATTTGCTTACTTGATGGTCTGTATCTACCCTTTGGTGAATTTTTCTGGAATTAGTAGCTGATTTCAGAGATGGTTTAAAATACGTGATCCGACTCCCTGTCAGGGAGATTGGCTTTGGTGTCACAAGTTTCTGGACAGGAGGATGTTGCGAATCCACCTTTGAAAGGGAAGCAGCAATCAATTTATCCTTGCACCCACCCAACTTACCACAGCATTGACTGATGATAGAAGTTACAGAACTATAAACCTCCCACCAGTCTCAGCACCCAGTGAAAACTATGTGGAAGTGTTGAAAATATTTAGCTTGCAGAAGATCACCAGAAAATCAGTTATAAAACCCAAAGAGCTATAGGAAAAGTCTGAATGTTGTGTCAAACTTTGGCAGCTACTTCACAGACAAGATAAACTATAAGCAAAATAACTCATGTTGCAATAATATGCTCCCATCCTTTCTACTCCTCTGCCCTCACCGTGATTTTTTTATTGACTTAATCCATTGATTTAATATTGAAACTCTTAAGCAGAGTTAAACCAGGTTCTGGGTTTCTTTTTTTTCTACATTTTTTTCCTTTGAAGTCACACTTTAAAAAAAAAATTGTGAAATATTTTTAAAGAAGTCTCATTAATACATGTTCCAGCATTTTAGATTTGCATTTGATGCTCTTAAAAGCACTGGTCTGACTTTTCTTGTCAAAGCTTTTTTAGAGACAAAGGCAAATTATTAAACAGAAAGCACTATACATTCTGCAAAATTGGCTTAAGTGAATAGAGAAAGAAGGAAGACCCAAAAAGGCCCCATGATATATCAAATAACCTGTAGCCTTGGTGATAGGAAGAGTGAGACTTAGGATGTACCTAGTATTTAAATTAGTATCAACAGATGGTTGTGCCCCAATCCAGGGGCAGAACCGCATGACCTTCACATGGGCCCACTTCTTCTAGAGCTTGTCCTGGTCCTTCGGGATGGAATCCCTCAGATGTGTCAACTGCACCGCTCAGTTCGGTGTCACCTGCAAACTTGCTAAGGGTGCACTCAGTCCCGCAATCTCAATGATGACAATCTGGCATTTGGATTTGTTAAATTTCATCCCACTAATGACTGCCCAATGCTCCACTCTACCTCTCTGCAGGGACTCTTGTCCCTCAAGAGTCAGCAGCCCCTCCCTGTTTCATACCATCAGCAAACCTGCTAAGGGGGCATTCAGTTCGTGCCTCCAGATCACTGAGAGGTATTTTGAACAGCACTGGCCCTAGAACTGATCCTGAGGAACACCACTGGTGGCTGGTCACCAGCCAGATGTAGCTAAATTCACTGCAACCTTTTGCATCCTCCTGTTCAACCACCTTATCCCAGACCTGGAGAACTTGCTCAGAAGGATGCAAGAGGGACAGTACCAAAAGCCACACAAAAATCTAGGAAACTACATCTGCCACCTTATCTTCACATGCCTGGCCAATGACATTACTGCAAAAGGGTACCAAACTAGTGAAACAGGTATGTACAACAAGAAGAAAAAGGAACACCGTTACATGTTCATTACACAAAGAGTTATTCTGTCTACTGTAGATCCTCAAAATAAGAAAAATACCACAAAAAAAGGAACAAAAAAACCCCCAAAAAATCAACAACAAGAACAAAAAACACCACCAAACAAAAAAAAAAAAAAAAAAAAAAAAAAAAAAAAAAAAACACACCAAAACACACCTGTAAAACTTCTGCCTGAGTACCCAAGTGTCCTGTCAACCATTTGTTCACTTTAGCAGGAAAACACACAACCCTCCTCTGGGAACATACAATCCTGTCCTCTCTTTTCATCAAGGGCTACCCTTTCTCCCTGCCAAATTTTATGAATTCTAGCATTATGAGTAGACAATTTCTCTATTTTTACCCAGTGACAGCTGTATGCAACATTCACTTTCTGACCAATGCCAGGGTCTCTGCTGCAAATCTGGTAGATCTTTTTAAACCACATATCACAGGTGTGGTTCTGCATTTTAATGCAGAATACATATCAACTTTGTTTTTAATTACTGGGATAATATTTAAGAGGTGGTAAAAAACTTACATGTTCTACTTTTCAACATTCTTGTAATTCATCATATGGCCAAAGATAGTACAGAAGATCTGAGATGTTTATAAACTCCTGAGCGACTGCAGAATTTATTATACTTCTAACCAAGCCAATAGCATAGAAACGTTTAAAAACATTCTGTCCACATGCTCATTACAACAGTAGATTAAAAGTTTGCACTGAAGAAAAACCATTTTTCTTCCTTTGGTTGTTGGAGTTAGAAGTAACCTTTTGTGGTTTCACAATTTAATAAATATAATACTCCAACATTTTTTAAACAAAACCGAGGAAATCATGATTTACCACAGAAACAATTTTGTGCTACTTACAAATAGGAATTTAGGAGCATAAATTTACAGAAGTAACAAAATTTAACGACTGTCCCAATTTTCTCCTTGCCTTGAGCAGTAATAAAAAATGGAAGTATTTATTTTTTGCTTAAAATAAACATGGAAATCTGCACAAGACTGAACAATCAATTGATATTTTTCTATTTCTTGTTATTTCTGCAAGAGAAAGCTTTCTGAAACAAGAATGTTATCATGCAAATTAACCCCAAGTTGCAGGCCAAGATAAAACCACTTTGTGTGTTCTAGCGACATTGTTCTTGATGTATCAGCACAACACCACAAAAAGATAGTGAGTAATGTTCACAGTCCTTCATCTAGTGTGGATTGAAAAGACATTTTTACCAATTTCCACACAGCCAAGGCAGCTATAAATCACACTGAATTCGAGTGTGTGTTGTCATTGAGGTTTGTGATATTTCTTCTAAGAGCTGTAAAGCAGAGAAAGTTACCGACCACAGCTTAACATGTTACTGGCTCTTACCTGGTTTTGTCTGGATTGGAAGCTAGTCACATTCAGCACACTCCTGTCCACAGGCTAACAGGAGAAAAAAGGGCCAAAATTAGAGGATGGTTTTTTTTCCCCTATAAGAGGGTTCCATCCAACAAAAACACAGGGGGTTTGTGATCAACTTACAGAAGACAGCGGACTAGAAACAGAAGATGGAATCCTTTTAGCATCCTGTTGAAAAAACAGGTGCAATAAATTAAAGTGGACATGACATCAAGTAACATCTTCATCCTATACTGGCACATTCACTGTGTTTTTCAAACACATGGAATAAAACACTAAAAGGAGCGCCACTTACCGCCAAAGGGCTTGACATCTTCTCCAATGTCTGCAAGATGCGCCGTGCTGTGGAACTCGTCACACCATAGGACTGCACGTTTGCTTGCTTAGCTTTCATTTGTCTTTTTATCGGTGGCTGAAAAATTAGCATTGCCAATGTTACGATGGTGGATTCTGAGTTACACATGTGTGCATTTTATGCCCTACGGCTACACTGGTGACACAACCAATACTCTCATAATGACAGAGAAAAATGCACTCAACTCAGCATTCAAGGCATGAAGAAGAAAAATATACTCCACTGACTTTACAGAAATTTAAGTGGGGCCCCGTATATCTCGCACATGGGACAAAGCAACAAAAGAAATCCTTAAATGTAAAAGGCCATAAAATGAAGACACTGGGCTCATAGGGTCTCTGAAGCAGTGATTAGGAAAACAGAAATTAAGCCAAAGCTTGCGCTGCAGAAAGTACTTTCAGTAGCAAAACGGATCTCGCAGTTTCATGATGGTGTAAGCATGGCATCTTAAGCCAGAGTATTAAATCATCATCATGAATATCTAGTTCTACTTCTCTTGTTTCCTCCCTTCCCCCAAGACTGCAGCTGACTGCAGATCTTTTCTGTTTAGAAAGATAAAGATCTGATTTGAACTGTAACAGATCTAAAATAATACACTGAAGAAGTCAATATTGTACCACATGACTGAACATAATTTAAAAAAACCTCATTGTGACCATTTCTTAAAAAAAACCATGTTACACCTCTTATGTAACCACGTCATGCTTCCTACATGACGTGAAGACAGAAAGCAGATCACACAACACACAGAACACACAAGTGAGACTCACTGAATGCAATAACGAACAAGCTTGTCTCTCCTTTAAAAGCCTAAAATTTGCTTCCTCTTTCCAGTATAATCTAGAATTTTTGTAAAAAATAAAAATAGCTGACCCAAGAGGACTTCTAGCTTACAGAAATTTTAAATGTTCTTAACTTTGACTCAACATCAAGTCAGGAAAACCCTGAATCAGGAAATTGAGACCCCTTGTTCCATGGTAGAAACAGACTGCCAAAATAGTTCCAGCAAACTTATCCTCAGTTCCTTGAAGTTCCTTTTGACTTTTTAGTTTTCTAACAAAGGGCATTCTCATTTAAACAAATTAAAACCAAATCAGATTTTACTGACTTGCTTTTAGATTCAATTCTAGCTACTCAGAGCAGTCAGGATTTTTAATTTGCTGGTTCATTTTACACCACAAATAATACAAGCAGCTCTTCTCATGAGCCATCTGAACGACAGTAAAATAGAGAGCATCTTTTTGTTTATTGTGATATGTAGCATGTAGGACTGCATGCCTCCCTCTCAGTAATAGAACTGCAAAGGATGAGCAAATTTGCCTTTTGTATACTACTATATTAAAAATGCACAATATGTTCATAGTTTGAGTGCTTGTGTAAGATCTACAGGCAAGTATCAGGGAGGTAACTTTTGCTGCTATTAACAAAGTTTTCAAAGTTATGCCATCATTGTAATTATTGACATGCTATTTTACCATAATACAGTCAGAGGCAGACCATGGCAGAAAATGGAAATTTCTGGAAGACATAACAGAGGAAATCCCTAATACAAGAAACTGCCCAGCAAGTAAGATGCCCAGCAAGTAAGATGCAAGTAAGATGTAAGTAAATGCTTATACTTTACTATAAGCATGCTTATACTTTATTATAAGCATTTCTACATAAAGTGTTACACAAGAATTGAAACAAAAATTTTAGGCTGAGTGGGCAAGATAGGAACTGTTGCCACATTTTTCAAGTCCCAGCTCAGAGCTTTTTTGGCCAAGCTCCCCATTCTGTATTTCAGTTAAGTTTTCCCTCACACTGCACTACTGTTCTCATACCTGGTAAGCAGAAATCTGCACTTTTGTCTGTCTCGCTGCTGCAGCTGCACCACCATAAGAGGTCTTTCCTGGGTAAAATGGAGAATCCCCAAGCTGTCGTGTCTTAAAGACAGAAGTGTTTCCAAGTGACTACAGAAAGGTATTACGGTAAGTGGTTAGTAAAATGGCTACACATTCAACTTGACAAAAATTAATACAGTGCAGTACTTACAGGAGAGGGAGATCCAAAAGCAGACAAATTAAATGCAGGTTTTTTAGAGCTAGATGCAGGATGCTGTGAGAGGGAATGAGATCTTTCAGCCTCTGGGGACCAGAGCAGTGGTACTGAAGTATTTTTTGAAACTGTGATATCTGCCAAAATGACAAATGCCATATGTAAATGCCTTGTGTACATAGAGAAATTTAGTATCAAACATCACAAAAACTCCAGAGTTCTCCACAGAAACATCTCACAAAATGAAAAGGTCCCTTAACACTGGTTTCTCTGGCACTCTAACCTTCAGAGCTCTTCAAACAGATTAATTTCACATATGGTATGAAACCCAAGTACCAATTATGAACCTAAAATCTGTTCACAGAACTGCGAATATATGACCTTTCAGTTATCTTTCAAAAGCTTCCACAATTTAATAGCACATTTCCAATACAACAAAAATTTTTTTTCTTCTTTCATGATAAAATAAAGGAACTGCATAAACACTGGTGCATCTCTAATGATACCAAGTTTTTCCTATGTTGGTAGAGGGGGGAAACCAGCATAGGACAGAACTGACCAGGTCTTAAACCTGAAAAACTACCCGAAGGCTGAATTAACACTGTTAACCATCTATTTTCTGTATGTCTTATGGAGACGTACCAGAAAGTTCTAGCAAACTCAGGTTGTATTGCTACACCCTGGAAACACCTACTCCGAATTGTCAAACTATGGTCTCCAGAGAAGTGGCTGAGCATGCCTCCATCCCCATTTATATGGGGAACTAGAAAAATTTGCAAACTTGCTCTTTTGCCCTTTCCCAGTGAGACACCTAGGTCACATTCTACATAAATACAATGTCTTGGGGGTTTTCTTACTTAAAAATGGTGTACATTCTTTACGGAATTTGGCAAAAAACAAATTATGCCCTCTACCAAGAACAGAAAAAAAAAAAAAAAAGGCAGCCCAAACTTGCTCAATCAGAATAACTGCTTTATTGACTCCTGGTGAAAAAAAAAAAAAATTGATCCCTCCAAAAAAAAAAAAAAAAAAAAAAAGGCAGCCCAAACTTGCTCAATCAGAATAACTGCTTTATTGACTCCTGGTGAAAAAAAAAAAAAATTGATAATATCTTGTGTTTTTATTTTTCAACTGTATTTACTCATATTTAGCCAGCTGTGAGATATTCTGAATCAATCCTCCTAGGCAACCAACCCAGCTATCAAGCTACAGGAAGTCATCGTCATCTCCTATTATTCCTATTCAAGATCTACAGATAATCAAGCTAAAATTGTATTTATCAGCACTGACTCTTTAGAATATAACATACTCATACATGTATTCCAAGAATGGTTATATTTAAAAGGTGACAGGATTATATACTTCTAAAATACTAAAAATTAAATTTAATTCTAACATCTAGAGCTGACATTCTCCTACTTTATTTACTAAGGCAATGTGGAATATTAAAGAACACAAAGTACTTCATGTTATCAAACAAATCAAAGAGAGAACATAAAAGTTACCTTTATCAGATGCTCTAGAGGAGAAGCCACTGGTTGTTGAGATGTTATCGTCATCATGCTGAGAGGTAGAATCTTTTATTTCCTTTACGAGGGACAGCCCAGGACTGCTGATGCCAAGCGTGGAAGATGTGGAGGGCTGACAGTGTGGGACTGTAGAATCCAAAACGGTGCAGTTCAAATGGCTCCGGTGAAGGGAGGGTCTTGTTAACACATCTGAGAAGTTGAGTGCAGACCTGCTCGTGGATGGTTCTAAACAAGAACAGCGAGACAATCAGCTTCCCTACAGACAAGCTCACAGAAGCCAAAACCTGTTTTCTATCGACAGCCATGCTTATAGCCAAGTTCTATGCACAAAAATAGAGAAGCCGAATTTAACTTCCTCACCCAGATACGGTTTCATCTGTCTGATTACAACAGCAACACTGCTTGCAATACCAAGCATTAATGTCGCATTAAGAAATACTTAAGGATGGGATTTTTCTGAATTTCATCAAAATCTGACTCTGCACTCAAGCGCTTAAACTGTGTCTTTCACTAAATCAAACATCTATAAATTCCTTCTCCTCCAGATAATGCTTACAATAAACTGTCCAAAATTTGAGATTACGTTGACAAGTTACGGACAGTTTTCATCATCTTGTAAAAAAGATGGTGTTAGTCTGAATATGTAACATAAAAATATGTATTTGCAAAGATTTTTGGGTGTTTATTTGTTCTGGTGCCCTCATCCTCCCTTCCAAATTCTATGAATTCCAATTCATATCAGGTCATGCTACAGGCAAATTATCTCCTATCCATTGGTTTTTGAGATTTTGGCACAAAGGACAAGTAAGCAACGTGGCCTCAGCTGTAAGACAGGCATTTTTTCCTCATGAAAAGTGTTTGTAAGCACTGCCAGTGTCCTGCAAGAGGTGGTCTCACAGCTCCAACCTGCCACATGAACAGAATAGCAATTAATGACCATCTTGCCTGATACCCGTATGTCTATAGTCCCTCCCATGATTTCTGGGTATGAACATAATTTTGAGACACTATCGTCCTGACATTTGCACTGAAGCTTGAACTAGCTACTTCAATCTTCATAAGCACTGCACTGCTGTAATTAATTCTCCAAAGCACTGGTAGATTTGTAATACTGTCTTTTTTGAGATGAAAGAAAGTGTTATCAGACCAAAGGCTGGCCAAGCAAAGGAACACAGGCTCTTGCACACTGGTAACTCAGAGCCAAAGAAACAGGCTTTCTAAAATAAAAATACCAGTAACAATAAAAAAAAATATTATGAACTATAGCTAGAAAGATTAACTACAACGTCCACAAACTGCAACATAAGCTACTGAAGGTTCTAGTGGGTCCCATCTGCTCCTGATTTCTTGGAGCTAGAAAGCTTGCTGTGCAGCTGTTCTCACTGAAAGGTCCTTTCACACACAATTCTTCAAGAAAGCAAACACATGTTACTCATTCATGAAAACCTTCTCTATTCCTCTATACAAACTCATGCTCAAGCTACAGCTACACAGAGAGCAGTAAAGCTCCTTATTTACAATTAGATAACATTGGTGAGAAAGGTATTTCCTCATTCTGCCAACAACAGAAGCAGCTGACTGTCCACACAGATGGTTATGTGCATGTGCTCAGACAAAATTTCTCACCTAATTAAAAACGGAGTTGCCAAAACTGCTAATTTAAGAGAAACTCAAATGAGCATACACAAATCTACAGAGTACTACAGAAACAGTGAGAAGCATAGATATAAAGCACAGATTAGTTTTAATATGATAAAAGAGTTGGAAACTTCTTTGCCAAGGATCCAAATACTTTTCAAAGATCCCAAGCTAGCAATGCCACATAATGTTGCAAAATATTTCAAAAATAATAATGTCATAACCAAAGTTCCCCAGATCTCCACTAAACTAACAAGGAAATTTAATAAATTGATTGAAGAAGCCCAAAGGAAAAGAAAAAAAATCAGGACACACGAAGGAATTCTCCTCTGGCATTCTAGCATCTGGTCTTTTCTTTTGAGGGTAATAAAACAAATTAATGTTTCTACTACCTTAAGCAATTAGATAAACTTTCGTCCCAGATCCTTTAAAAAGAAAACGTAACCCAACACACTTGCAGATGAATGCTAGCAATATTTTGCACTTGGCTACTTGACTGCCTGAAGTTAACTCATGACTTCCAAGGGCTCTAAGTGAACTTCCAGTATGTTTAAACTTTGAAGCTAAGGTAGTTCTAAAACTGAGTTACTGAGGTTTTTTCCTTTGTTTTTCCTATGTGTGGGGTTATTTTGGGTTGGGGTTTTCAGCAGGTTGGTCATTTTGGTTTGGGTGTTGCAGGGTTTTTTGTCTGCTTTTTTTCTGTCCAAACGCTCCTTCCAGCCTCCCCTAGAAACGTAGATTCAAAACTAGAAATCTGTGAATAAATACAGATGGTCAGAATACTAAATGATATTTCACATACCTTCTAAATTAATTCTTGTTGATTCAGGCGTGACTCTCCCATCAATTACCATGGCATCTTCATTTGCATAATCGTGGTGGTAGTTCACTGGATTCTCTTCCTCACTTGCAGATTCATTCATATCTACACATTTATCTTCCCTTTTATTGAAATACTTCTGCAACCATCCTGGTACAATGTTCTTCACTGATTCAGTCACTCTGCTAAGGAGCCCCAGCTTGAAAGAAAAATATATGAGCACAGTCAGCAGCATACTCTGGGATGCAACCTTGCACAGACCTCAAAGACAGACATTAGATAGTAATATTCAGATGAGTAAGATCAGAAGGTGGCGGATCCTTCATAAAGAATTCCTATACTTCTGGAACATGCATGACAAAAATGCCCTTAACATTGATTTACTACTAACCCATCAGTTTCTGCACTTCCCAGTGACCTTGGCAAAACTTCTACATCCTGAAACTACAGCTGAACTTCACTAAAGGTTTGTCAAGTCACAAGGTCATAAAGAAATTAAATTTCTAAATAACTCCTGATGTACAACTCCTGATGTTAGAGGACTTTTCCTTCTAACACCTTCACTTGAAAAACCATCAACCCAGAAGGTCAGCAATTATCTATAGCAATAGTGATGAGCAGTAATAGCTACTAAAATCAGTGAACTTAAGTATTTATTTTTCTAATGCTGAACTGCAGGAACAATGCTCACCAAAACCCCCATTATTATGCTCTGAATAGTGAAGGGATCCTGAAAGGGTCTTGGAAGAAACAGCTACAGTTGAACAACAGACTCTTCACTACAGGACTGTTGAACAGATTCAATGTGATAAAATTTCATTTCATGGTATGTTAAAATTTTGTATCTACAAACCTTGATATTTGGCAGTTACTGAATACATAAAAGCCATTTCCATTTTGACATTTACCAATTATTTGTAATGACTACATTCTAGTAAGAAGTATTTATTTAACATTTTGTTTTAGGCAGTCACTTGTTCCCCATCACATCCTCAAATTTCAACACGTCTTCTTGTCAAATCTCAACCCTGTGCAGCAGAGTGCTTGCAACATGGAGCTGCCCCTCTTACACTGACTGCAGCCACAGAACCAGCTGCTAACCTCTGCAGGCTGAAGAAAGTGCTGAAGCTACCTCCACAATTTCAACACTTTGGAAACTGAAAAGCAGCAAGAGCATAAAAAAGATTTTTGTTGAACTTTACTGCCAGTTGCTAACATATGCATCAAGGTACTTTCTTATTCTTCTGGGTTTAGGCAACAACATTTTCTAAAAATTATTATTCATATGTAGAAAATGGAGAATATTCTTTGAACATGTAGTAGTTAGTCTAGTAAACAACTGTGAAACAAGAACCCTGTTGTATTCAACTTTCTTTAAAAATTCAGCACACACGGAAGAAAAAGCCCGTATCTGTCATTCACATCTTTCATACACTGTAACACAAACACCAACTTACAGGACACCCTTGAATCTGGAGTTAGGATGGGAGCTGGCAAAGAGGAGAAAAGGAAGGTAGGAAACAAAAGTCTTTTCACAGAAAGAAAGTCATCTTAATTTACAATTTGACGTTTTTCATAATGATCTGTAATTTAATCTTTTACTTGCACAAAGAATATCTAGCCTGGGACAGCTTAAACTAGATAGAGTACAGCATAATAAACGCATCTATCACAATTACCACACTAAGACGCACACTAATATGCCATGCTTAGGGTGCTGCTGCTCTTCTACATAAATACTAAGCCTCAGCTTTCCAACAACAAAAACCGTGCAACACCAGAGCTCACAAGCATGGCATCAACAAAGAGGCAGTCTGTACTCTGTTCCCAGCCCCTCATTTTCACCTCTACTTGCGACACACTGTCCCCCTTCAGGGGAGTGAGTATTTTGCTGCTATGAATAAAAGCGTATCAGGAACTCAGAGGAGTCAAAATTTGCCAAAATAACCAAATGGTCAGGACACAAACTGCATCCAAGACAATTGCTCTTTCCAAAAAGCTAGGCATTACTATATTCAGTATTGCTAGAGAATCTCTCCATTACAGAGTAAGACATTACTGGTCATAAAACAGGTGCCAGTATGATCCTCTTGCTGAGGAAATCCTACCAGGACTGAAAGCTACCTGAGACTCAAGATGGAAGAAGCCACAAGTATCCAGAAGAGTAAACACCCAATCATTAGTAATCCTAATGAGTAACTGGAGAATGTAGCTAGACTAGTAATTAACTAAGATGACATTTTACCATCCATATCTGACACCAGACTGGTTTGACCCTTTTGTGCAAATGGCAGCCTTGCCATTCTCCACATAATCAGCATTCCAAGCTGGGTAACACAGGGTAACTTCCCAAACCTACCCATGAGCTGGAACTCAGCACAGCTGTACTGCATCAAGTACTAGCGGCCTGCTCCATCTGGCTTAGGCACAGTGACAGACAAGAAGCATAGTTTTATACTCCACAATAATGCTGGCTTAGTGACAAAGCAAGAGAAAGCAAAATACATGTAAAGGCACCTATATTTTCTGTCAGCAGAATACATTAAAAGCACTGTGAAAGAACTGTGCAGGCACTATGAATGAGCCAGCATCAAAAACAGATCCCATTAAAAAAAACACCTTCCCCCTAGAAATATTACACATTCCCCAGGTATGCCTATTCAAATACACACAGACGACACACTAACAAAAAAAAAAAAAAAAATCCTTTCATCATCTCTTATCTGCCCATCAGAGCTAAAAGCTAATCAATAAAGCTCTGTGGTTGGATTCCTGATTTCCTGATCAAGTCACAGTTAAGATACCACTGACCAACTACACATTTGAACATGCATACTGTTTATTCCTGCCAGAACAATTTATGCCTTACACTGTCTTCAAAGCTGGCATTTTAATCTTACCCTAACTTGGAGTTTTCTTATACTTCAACTTCAGCACATGCATTTGAACACCCTTTCCCTCTCTCTACACATGCAAACAAGCCAACCCTGCCAGCAGTAGAGCACTCCCCCTCTACCACTTCTGTGTCACCAGCTCTGCACTTTGTCCATCCCACCTCCTCAGAGAGGAATCACTAATCCTTCTAGAAGGCTGACAAAGATAGTACACATCTCATTGATGCCAACAGCTCTTCAGATATGAAATACAAAAGACACAGCAATAGACAACTCTAGCAGGCTTATTCTCCAGCAAACTGCTCAGATCCTGATCTTCTCATGCCACAAATATGAACCAGCCTCTTCAAGAACACCTTCATTCACTACAGCTACTCTGAACACGCTACTGCACAAAAACTGTTCTAGTTCCCAGTCTCAGGTTGGGAGCAGAGGACGTGGCGCCGGCACACGCAGTCTGATGCTCATAACTTCTCATTTCTACAGGCCACACAGGTACCAAACTTAATATCACGGAAGGGCAGAAGACTCAGAGGGGCAATCCCAACTGTGTGACTGATGTGTTTTATTCAGTGAACATGTTTTACTCCTCAACTGACTAATTTCAGAGGTTTGAATTGCTGTCAGTATCAACTGCTATCACCTCAAATACACTCATCCAAAAAATATCAGCAGGAAAGCTGAACAAAATGAAAATCCACTAGAAAGACCCGGTAGCCTATGAATAGGTATTTATAACAGTTTTTTAAAATCTGTGGATCATCTCAAGCGTCTGCAGCTCTGCTAGGTCTATCTAAGTCTATGTATACAAACATCATAGCAACAGTAACTACAGTAACAGCTACTCCAAGGCATATTGGCTTGACATCATGGAATCACTGAACTATTAAGGCTGGAAAAGACCTCTTAGATCATTGTGTCCAACTGTGACCCAAGAGTCTAAACCCTCCTTGTTTGGGCAGAAACACTCATTACTGAATTTCAAGCCCTGCTCCTTAGGTCCCAAGACTCATCTGAAGGGCCCAGAGCATTATTCTGAAGGCTCCAAGTCTGATTTGGAATGTCCAAACCCTCATTTGTAGAATTCAAAGTCTTCTTTATAGAGCACAAAGGCACACCTCCAGGCCCAAACACTAGCTTCCAAAGCCTCCTCTTTAGGATTCAGCCTTTTACATAATGGACTCAAAGTCTTCCTCTATGCCTCCAAAAACCCATTTCTAGGGAGCAGAGCCTCAGTTCAAGGTATTGAAGCATCATTTGAGGGCACAAAATCCAAGAAAATCTAACCTCAGGGTTCAAACCCTCCTACTCACCTGCAAAAGCCCATTTCCAGGGGTCAAAGCCCTGTGCAGAAGACTCAAATCCTTCCTTGGAGGGTCCAAAGCCCTCTTCTCATAAGGTCATGGAATAATTAAGGTTTGATGATCCTTTAGGATCATCAAGTCCAACTGTTAATTCAGCACTACCATCATGTTCACCATTAAACCACATCCTCAAGTGCCAGCTCCAACTGCCCCCCTCTGGACACGCTCTAGCCCCTCTGTGTCTTCCTTGTAGAGAGTGGCCCAAATCTGAACACAGGATTCCAGGTGTGGAGTACCTCACCAGTGCAGAGTACAGGGGGACAATCACTGCCCTGGTCCTCCTGACCACACTGTTGCTGATAGAGGCCAGGACGCCACCGGCCTTCCTGGCCATCTGGGCACAGCTGTCTGCTGTTCAGACACTGCTGACCAGCACCACCAGGTCCTTTCCTGCCATGCAGCTTTCCAGCCAACCTTACCCCAGCCAGTAGCACTGCAGGGGGTTGTTGTGACCCAAATTCCGGACTTGGCATTTTGTCTTACTGAACCTCACACAAGTGGCCTCAGCCCATCTACCCAGCCTTCCCAGACCCCTGCCTAGAACTTTCCTGTCCTCCAGCTGATCGACAGTCCTGCCCAACTTGGTGTCATCTGCAAACTGGCTTAGGGTGCAATCGATCCCCTTGTTCAGGTCATTGATGAAGATGCTAAAAAGGACTGGCCCCAATATTGAGCCCTGGCGAACACCATTTGTCACTGGTCACCAGCTGGATGATGTAACCCCATTCACCACCACATTCTGGGCCTGGCCATCCACACAGTTTTTTACTCGGCAAAGATCACACCCATTCACACCATGGGAAGCCAGGAAAATGCCATGGGAAATAGTGTCAAAGGCTTTATTAAATTCTAGGTAGATGACATCCAGCATCAAGAGCCTTTCCCTCATCCACTAAGTGGGTAACTCTATCACAGGAGATTGGTCAAGCAGGATCTACCTTCATAAACCCACACTGGCTGCAACACTAAGCAAAAGATATGTAGACAGAAGTTAACAAACTGGTGTAATAATTTACTACTTTAAAAGACCATTTCTCAAAAGGATTTATATGAAGAAAGAAAGAAAATTCAGTAGTTTGTGGTCACAGTTTGAATTCCAAACTTAAAAGCAGGCAATAGCTGGCCAAAATATATTTATTGGCCAAAAATATTTACAGAATAGGACAGTTGTTCCGGCTTGTAAGGGTCTTTCACATAGCACAGAGTGAGGAAAGTATTGGCAGAAGCACTCAGCAGTGACACATTACTCGAAAACATCCGTTTTGTAACTGAGTTGATTTCAGTCCAGGAGGTTTAAGTATGAAAAAACTGTATGAAAATTATTAACAGTCATACACTTACAGAAATTTGTCAGAGAGGGAAAATACACAACTGGATACAAGAGCTGATTTCCACTTCACTGTACTCACACCTCTGAAAAGCATCAAATTCTTACCTCTCAGAGACTTTCTTACTTCCAATTTCAAAGTTATCAGAACACATGAATCAGTATGTCCCCAAAAAGAAAACTATCAGTGAAGTTCACTGAGACAGAGCAGATCAATCTAACCAATTCCAAACACCAAACAGGAATTTTCTTGCCCTCCAGCCCCCACAGTTAGCTCATGCCAGCTCTGGCACATAGCAGGCTACTCTCCATACTAGCTGAATTCATTAATCTGCCAAAAAGTACATGTTTCTCTGCTGGGCCAATGAGTTAAACTGGCTCAATGCACCAGAACTGGCCTGAGAGAAAGCACGATCAGGCAGCCAGAACCGGAGGAACATGAAATAAAACTTCTCCCTTCTTTCAATCATCCTGTGTCTGTGTTGTCATTAAAAACACTGTCCCATTCTCCTCTTCACCTCACCCTTCCCTGTGCTGCGACTAGCACATACAAGCAACCAAATGATGAACTGTAGCAAGGCTCTATTAAATAGATCCAACCAAAAATCTGTCTATAAACTATGACAGTGAGGACTACCCCTCAGGGGCATCAGGTTGCTGGTGCAGCTTACTATGTGCCTGCACTGATGCTCATGCAACAGCAGGAATAGAAATGGAAACGTGACATAATTGTCTCTTGCAGCAGCAGACTTAGACCGGATTAGACTAACTCTGCTTTTGCTATTCAGGGAGTGGCTTCAATTTGGATGTAGGACAGCAGAGTTTGATATTTCATTTAGGAAAAAAGACAATAAAACTTATGACTTAATATGAACAATATGTTTCAGGAATGTTATTAATTATGTAACATTTGAAAAACAACAATTTTATTTAAGGCAAGTGGACTAGTTCACATTTATTCCTGAAAGTCTTGAACAAGGGATTATATTACCAGATGCCTGTGTATTTTTTTCTTATTGCTTAAGTGAGCCTTATTTTCCTTAGTCTAGTTAGCTTTAGAATAAACCTTCCAGGGAAATTCAGGTATTTTCTGGCACTGTATGCACATCTGTATACATGATCATCACTTACAAATGAGAGCAAAACACAAGTATGTGCTCTGAGAGATAAATCAGTGCCTAACATTCTAGGTTAAATCCTTGTGAGACTGAATGGTTTTTTCTGAAGTTTTGTCCACATCTTCAGTTGACACAGTGACATTACAAAACGCACCACGAAGTACAAGGCACCTTTCTTTCTTCCTTTCAGGAAGCACTACACAGGCACAAGCTAACCCTCAGCAGCAATGAGCAATGGGCACTGTAAATTACATTCAGTATTACACTTTTATATGGAAATCTATCAGCAGCAAAACCAAACAGTTTAAGACTCATGAGACTATTTTCCCTTACAACTTCAAAAGCAGTTTTAAAATTCTTTCTTTCCCAATTTAAGAAGGAACTCCAAGTAGTTAATACTTTTTAACTGAAGACTGCTCAACTCAGCTGCTATAGTGTGTCTCCAGGTATGTTTCACAAGCAGTATCTAGAATTATATTAACTGAAATGCTGCTCAAAATATCTTTCCTGTAAGGAAACCCTATAGTCAAAACTTACTACTTTTATTTCTGACATAACCACATGGAAAAGTTTAAAACTAGAATGATCAAGAAGTACATTTCCCATGGCAACAGATGGTCTTTACAAGTCCATTAGCACAAGTTATCAGATTTTGCAAAGTATAACACACATTTTATATTTAGGATTTAAACACATTATTTACGCATAAAATTGTTTATCTTATTTATAGGTATTCTATAGACATTAAGATGCAATTCATTACAGTATTTCAACATCACCAAACATAACTGGTAATGGCAAAGCCTTCCTCTTTCCTGCATTTAGAGCCAAGGAGTTCATGCATACAAGGGCTATCAATGCATCATACTCCACACTACAAATTCGCTACCTGCTACAATGCACAAGGCTCCCAGCAAAGAACTAAACAATTTCAATGTCATTTTGCCTGAAAGCACTCACAAACAAAACATGGTACCATCACACTATGGCACATAGTGGTGAGGACACACTATGTATTTAAACCCAAAAAAGGGCAGCCCAAATTCTGCAATAACTCCTGAAGCAACGGTTAAATTCCATCTGAGGTCAACTTGCAGCTTGCCAATGTCCATCCCTATGTCCAGTGCCTCCTAGTGAGGATAAGGCTTGAAGGTTTGAAGCATATTTCACAAAACTAAGCTACAAAATCTCACTCCTGACATTTTGGAAAACACACTCTTCAAAACAGAAGACCGGAATTAAATTTTTAAAGATAAACAGTATTAGGGAAAAACAGCAAAATATTCACATCCTCCCACTGAAATATCTTTTCTGTCCATGTTGATCTATAAACTGATCTGATAATACCACATACCAGTCATTTCCCAAAATATACAGCCAATCCTGTTCCACCTTCGATAATTCACAAATTGTAACAGGTAAATTAAAATCATCGCATTTAGTTATTTGCTGTGATAGTCTGGTACTTCAGCAAAACTCAAAGCCTTCCTACCTTTTAAGTATCATCTACAAATATGTATATATTCTACAACTCTGTAAAGTAAGTTTACTAACAAATACTGAGGGCTGACATTAGAACACGTGCACTGTTATAGACAAATTTAATATATATCTGAATGAACCACAGCAATTCCTGAACATAGCTACATTTAAGTTGGTTTAAGCCTTGTTTTTATCTGTTTTTCTTAGGATAATTTTAATTACAAATGCACCTGTATTACAGTCTCACCAACTTATTATCTCATTACTATAAATATTTCAGCGCCTCACTGCAATTCAGTCTCAAAGAAAATGACAACTGAACAGTTTAGCTCTTTGCTTGGTTTACTTCAGTTTTGGAAGTCACTAGGCCTTGAGCTCTAATAAGGGAAAGAGTCTTGAGACATATCTACTTCAAAAACATTTGATTCAAAATACAATCATAACTAAAAGCAAAGCCAGCCAGCTCCCCCAAGACACTCTCACACAACTTTTTCCAAGAGCAGAACCATCAAAAAAACATTAAATAGACTCAGCAAGAAGTAAGAAAATTTTCTACTGGCTCATGTATTCGGGAATTGTGTATGTGCTATTCACAGGTGTAGGACTCAATCCATGCTGATGTATCTGTGTTAGCACACACATTTCATTCCAGCAAATGGGAATGCAAAGATGAACTCAAGTTTAGTTGAAAAAACCACAGTAGTCTCAAGCCAAACCCACCCAAAAATCCTGCACTTAATCGCAACACATATAGGTTCATAGAACGTTTTCAGTTGGAAGGGACCTTTAGAGGTCATCTAGTTCAAACTTCCCTGCAATGAGCAGGGGCATCTTCAACTAGATGAGGTTGCTCAGAGCCCCATCTAACCTGACCTTAAATGTTTCCAGGGACGGTGCTTCAAAGTCCCTTTTCGGTTCTCAAACGTGTTTATAAGCCTGTCTTCATAGGAGAGGTTCTCCTGCCCCCTGACAATTCTTGAGGCCCATCTCTGGCCTCACTCCAAGAGGTCCATGTCCTTCCTGCCCTGAGGACCCCAGAGCTGGATGCAATACTCCAGGTGGGGCCTCACCAGAGAGGAATAGAAGAACAGAATCCCCTCCCTCAACCTGCTGGCCACACTGCTTTGGAGGCAGCCCAGGATATGTTTGGCTTTCTGTAAGCACATATTGCCAACTCATACACAGCCTCTCATGTATCAGCAACCCCAAGTCCTTGGCAGAGCTGCTCTCCATCTACTTGTGCCCTAGCTTGCATTGATACTGGGGTTGCACCAAGCCAAGTGCAGTAAAATAAATACTGAATTGATTACACAGAACATCAAAAAGCAAAAAACACAAGATTTTTTTACAACTTAATAGCAGAAAAATGGAAAAGGGTATCACATGACCTACCACTAAAAAGACAGAAGACATTTTCAAAAATTGGTCAGCAAAACAACAACCCTAGGAAAAAAACCTCTTAGTTACTCTCTTTCTGAGGGCAAGCTCGCAATTTACTCTGGAAATACTGCAAGTGAGACAGAGGCATTACTTCCTTTCTCAAGAGACAGCACAACCCCAAAGACAGAATTAGAAGATGGACCAGCAAAAGGATTACCAACCCAGAGCAACAGTGACATTTAAGCTGAAACCATGCCCGTGTGTGCTGCGTGGTCCAGCTGCAGCAGCTGACAGAGCCACACACACACACACACAGACAGAGGCTGCATGGCACCCCAGAGATCACCTACTGCCACAACCTCCTCCTCAAGAGAATGGCCAAAACCAGCAGGTTCACCTGGGTTTTGAGACATCTCTGGGCAGTTCTTCCAACATGCTGGCTAGCCTCACAGCTAAAAGATTTTTCCTATTATGAAATCAGAATTTCCGTTTTGGCATCTTGAGCTCATTGTCCCTTTGTATTGCTATGAATCTCCTAGAAGAGCCTCACTACACCTTCTCTATAGTCTTATTAGGTATCTGCTGCTCTTAATCTGAACACACCCAGTTCTCTAAGCCAACATGATTTTGGCGTCTCTCAACCAGACTCACTCCTGTATGTTTTCCTTGTCTTGTTTTAAACTGGAGAGGCCAAAACTAGACACAACAGTCCAGATGCAGTCCTAGAAGTGCTGCATGCAGGGGAAAAAGCAACTCCCTTAACATCGTTCGCACACAATTACTAATACCTCCCAGTATGCAGCTAGCCTTCTTTACCTCAAGAGCATGCTGCTGACTCACGTTCAACTTGCTGTCCAGCAGGTAGGTGGGGTTGTTTTGCCCCAGATGAAGGACTTCACATTTGCCTTTATTAAAACTCACAAGGTTCTTGGCAGCCCACTTCTGCCAAGTTCACTCAATGACAGCCCTATTCTTCATTATGCAACAGGGCTGAAGTTCCCAAGGGTTTGGTATTATCTAGGAAACTGCTGAGGATCCCTGCCATTCCTTCATCCCAGGTTGTTAATAAAGACATGGAACAGCATCAGCCTCAACAGCAACCTCTGAGAGCTCTATTAGCAATTGGCTGCCCCGGGATCCTTGCACTGCTGGTCACAACTCTTTGAGGTCAATGGTCCTGCTAATTTTCCAGTTGCTTTACGGTCCACCTGACAAGTCTGTATTTCACCAAGTGGACAACAGGGATCACATGGCAGACCATGCTGCAGGCATTGCTAAAGTCCAGGTAAACAACATCCACCATTTGCCCCACTTCCACTGAGCCAGTCATCCCAGTGTGTGATGAATTCATTACATGATGCTATGGCAGCCCACCACCTGCAGCAACCTGGAATACTTTTTCTCAAACATTTTTGGGCACACAAAAGAGATCCTGAACTTTGTCCTGCCGAGTTGTTAGAATCAGCAGCAGCTCAGCTTGTCCATGGCAGGGGAGCAAGAACTGGTTCTAATTACTGACTGGAGGAATAAATAACTCAGAGGAAGTGATGTGCTGCCAGCAACCAAAGACAATTTGCAGTGTCCCAGCTAACAGTCAATTATTTCATCTGCTTTTTTCTCCTCCTAAGATACCACTCACTAATACTCTTTGTCCCCAACACTTCACAGCCTCCAAGACTGTCACAACACTTTGAAACAAACCCTAGAATATTAATGAAATGCTATAGCAATCATCATCTGCAATTTGTACAAGTGTACAGTACTACTAGCCTAAATGAGAGGAAACTGGCAATATCTCAGTTTTATAAGTTCTTCCCAATTAGGATACATGATTTTTTACAGTAGCAGTAGAAAGCCAAGTGCCAAATTTAAACACCTGTTTTGCTAATACAGTATCATACTGCTGAGACAAAGACAAAACTTCTGATGTTGACTATCAGCCCATCATTTAAAACAAATCTTCAAATACACATTAAACATTTCTTCAAATCTATTTGTTTTAGCTCAATGTGCTAGCTTACTACTAAACCAAATCAAGCAGAATTTCATACAAATACAACCATATTAAGTGTGCTTCAAGGTCCAATCCTGTTGACTGGAGTTGATACAATGGTATTTGTGTAGGTCCATACAGACATTCTTAATAAAGTCTTTTAAAATTAGTATTTTCCCATTTAAGGCCTATGAAACATTACTTAGGTTACATTGCTCAATATGATACTCTAGGAACCCTTAAGCATCAGAGTTTCAAAATTTCCTCACAAAATAAACCCGGTGGTTTGTACGATCCCTTCTGCCCACTGCCTGCACTCCCTGCCAAGCAAGGCCTACCTTCAAGACAGCAGCAGGCAACAATGCAATGCTGTAGACACTGCTGCATACAGTTTTCAGTTCCCAGTCCTGTAGCTAGTCCCTCTGGGAAGAATTTTACAAGATGTCTCAAGTGACTTGGTGAAACTCACAAATCCAGAGGGGCTTTCATGATCCAGACCTGTGAAAGTGGCTTCCAGTGGCGTTCTGGTTCCCTTTGTCAGGTTCAGTCCTAACTACATCAGCACAAGACCAATTATAATACATGCACAGACTTACACTGGTTTCATCAAGGAAAGCATCTCTGGATTTGGACATCTACATTATAAATATGCACTGGCACATACACATGTAGAAAAAAGGAAAACACCACTCCTCAGCGGAAGTTTTAATCTACAGACATTATCTCTAATATCAAACAGCTCTAAGCTAAAGCTTAACGTGAATATAGTTTATGGGAAGGTTATAAAAACTTTTCAGGTAACTGTTTTTTTCTCATGTTTAAATCTGCTTGTATGAGTATAAATAAAAGTGCAGGAGAATCAAAGTTCTCTGACTCTTTCATCTGAATGCTTAATACTCAAATAAAAAAATTACCACAAAAAGTTATTTTATTCTCTTCGCCTTTAAGTCACACTTAAAATCTCTGAAATCTGTTACCTGGATGAGAATGGCACTGTTCCAAGTTAAACCAGCACAAGCACACACAGGAAAGCACAAAATTAAACATAAAATGAACAATAGGAACATACAAATACTCTTCTAGAAGCAGTTTAATAATCCAGCAATGCAAACATCCCTCCCATTTAACACATAGGCATCGGTAATTCCCATCATCAGTCTATCCAAATGACCAGGACAAACCAGCACTTAGAAACACTGGGGCCACATCTGGAAGATGAAACCCAGATGCTGGACACAACAGCTCCCTCACTTGGTATGTGCTTAGCTCTCAAAGAAGCTGTAACTTTAACCCAAGTGCCTAAGCTCCTTAAAAAGTGCAGGAGGAGGCAGGATATTTCAGCATGGGATGGCCAAGTAAAGAGCGTGCTGAGCACAGCTCAATGCATTCAGTGTGGAGCTGTCAACTCTACCCCTAAGAAAGCACAGTCAATGGGAAGGACTCCACAATTCTACTCCAAGAACACCAACCAAAGAGATGCAAAAAGACTCTTTTCATCCTGATATGTGACTCCCCCACCTCAAATCTTCATGATAAGTGAGTGGATACTGTCCTTACCTCATGGTGCTGCTACTTTTTGTTTCTGGGTTTAATAGTACAGCTGCTAACAGTGCACTTTTTATAAAGTAGGATGGTAGCCCAGAAAAAAAAAATACCGTGGTTTAGTTCCTTCACTAGTGGGGGAAATCTACTCATAGCTCCATCTTCCAAGAGAAAATACAAGCTGCAAGTCACATCCTCCAAGCAGCATCTGTTCATCCCTCCTGTTTGAGACTGGTTTAAAAAAAGACTCTACAGTTAAAAAAACACACATGCAAGCAAAATGAAATATGGCTCTATCAGGCACCTGGGGAGAAAAGGGCAGGAAATTCTGCACTTTCCATGTTTATTCCAGGAATATATAAAACAAATAACTTCTGAAATCATGGATCAGAGGCTGTACGTCTCCACTTTTGGAAGGTAACATCTTATACATCCTCTTCCTGGCTCAATGAATCACACACTCTTTTTCTGGATAATAACACAGTTTCAGTCAGAAGAACTCAAAGACAACACACAGCTTGGCAACTGGGATATTTGCCCAGAAAGTGGAAGATGTAGGTTGATGTCTCTAGGCAAAAAAAAAAAAAAAAAATCTGAAGCAGGGTCTACCACATTTTGAACAAATGCTTCAGCTAATCATCTTTGAAAAGCAGCAGCATCTCCTCTTCCAAATGTCTTCTAAAGCCGTTGCTGCTCTTAATGGAAGACTGACTCTGCAGCACGCTGGGCATGACTGGAGAATTCCCACCTGACCAAGCTCCCTGGGAGATTATGGCAAAATAACAACATCAAGAAAGCATAACAACTATAGAAAAGCACACAACAGACTTACTACTGTAAGCCGGGCATCATGCTACTCATCTTTCATACAAGTGGAAAAGAATCAAACACCCCAAGAACTTCAAAGGTATTAGCAACATGGCGTTCAGTGCTTAGGCACCTTTGGAGCCTGGTGATAAGACACTTGAGTTTTCAGGACTGCAGCCCTGACCCCAAGCACTTAGAACAGTTTTAACACAGTACTTCCATGAGCTTCCTTACTGACAATAGTTAGGGGAGCAGGAGATCATATCCAGACTGCATTGAGCACTTCCACGTCTTCCCAAACTCATTACTGAGAGACAACACCAAACCACACAATACTTTCTGCAGAGTGGATGTTATATTGAAAATAGGAACACTTATCAATTAATTCCAGTTCAAGTCAGCTGTCTACCCAGAGTTCATCTTTTTATGTAATGCAGGTTAGCAAGCTACACAGAGTTAAAAAGCCATCCCTTACAACAAATGCACATATCTGACACCTATCTCTCTGACTATTTAGCATTTCTTCCCCAATACATTACTTGTTAATTTGATTGATGTATTTGACTTTCAGCATCCATGCTCTGGGCAGAATCCCACAGCTATCCCCCCAAGCACGTGTTTGCTTTGCCCCATTGTTTAAATAAACCTACTAGAAAACACACAGAGGTAACAGACAATAGAATAATCAGAAAACCATCTCACCTGATTATTTTAAATTAATCTGTTTTATCAGTTATCTACACAGTATCACCACGTGCAGGATATTGCAATTTCAACATTACTCCGTTGTTCACGTAAGAGCTTTCAACATTTGCTCTGCCAGTGCAGTGATTCTTTAGATGAAGCGTCACCCTGCCCGCTTTACAAGGACAACACTGCTGATCAGTGTGCTATACAAAGGATTAAGTATAGTACTTCCCAAATAATAAAAACTAATTGGGCAACAATTTATGCGTAACATGCCCTCAATTTTACATATAGTATTTAATCTCCTGGCTTATATTACTGATTTAATAACGTAAATGCTTTGATTTTACAGTCAATTTCAGGTTCATAAATACACGTGAAAGGCATTTCCAGAGCACTGTCTCCAAGCATTTTGAAATTCTCTGACAAACAGCAGTTGGGAAGGATCTTTGGATCTATGTACTGCAATTTAAAAACTGGGTTTTTTCTGTTATTTATCTATTCTGTCCTACAACACAAAGAACAAATGCCTCATGAATTACATTTTGCACCAGCACGTTTAGGCACAGACAAGACACTGAAGAAAACCTAAGGGTTTCGCAGGCAGCATCCTACAAAAAAAAAAAAAAAAAAAAAAAAAAAAAGAAAAAAAGAAAACAAAAAAGAGAAAGAAAAAGAAAAGGAAATAAAAGAAGGGGGAAAAAAAGGAAAAAAAGAAACTACGATGGAAGATGCCTAAGTATCCAGCACACTCACAGACTCATTTGCAAGCTGGAATTTGTCATGAAAAGCAAATATTGGAAGCGATGCACTTAAATCTGACGAGTAACTCTAACTTGATACGCCAGTTAAGCTCAATTTAATCAAGATTTAACCGGGCAGCCCGGAAACAAAACGAGCATCCCACGGAGCGGGAGCCAGCCCGCTCCAACCGCGAGGAGAGGGAATGCGCACCTACCCCTTCCCAGCCGCCTTCTCCTCCTCCTCCTCCTCCCGCCTTTGCTCCTGCCCTAGCGGGGGACAGGCGGGAGACAAAGGGGAGGCGAGAATCCCCCCGCAGCCCGGCGGCGCCGGAGCGGGGTGAGCGCCCGGAAATCCCACAATCCCCACGGCCCCGGCGGGAAACCCTTCCCTCCTCCCTCCCCACGGGCCGCTCCACCGGGAAACCCCGGCCCGAAGCCGCGCACGTGGGACTGCGTGGAGTGCGGAGTGGGGGGAGGGCGGCGGAGGGAAGAGGTCGGGCCTCCGTGGCGCCTCCTGCCGCCGCTGAGGGGAGCGCCGGGGAGAAGCGGGCTAGGAGGGGAAGGGGTTCACGGGGCTGACCCGCGACCTCACCTGCTGCTTGCCCCTCGCATAGGGCGGCTTCGCGGCGCCCAGGTGGTGCCGTCGGGTCCGGATCTTGCCGCCGCCGCTGCCACCCGAGGCCATGATGCGATCCGGCCCGCCGCCGGCGGCGGCCTCGTCCTCCTCCTCCCGGTGCGGCCGCTGTGCTCCGCCGCGGCCCGGCAGCGCTGTCGCTGTCACCGTCCCCGCGGGGACGCGCCCGGCCGGGCCTCTCTCGCCGACGGCCCGGCCGCTCCCGCGCACGCGCACCGCCCCCGCTCTGAGGGAAGCGGGAGGGGCCGGGCCGGGCCGGGCCGGCTGCGCGGGAAAAGCGCTCGCTGGGAGCAGCCGCGACCCGCAAAGGAACGTGGCGGGGGAATCGTCTGCCCCCGGGCGCAGCTCAGGGGCGCCTCGAGGGCTAAGAGCGGAGGTTTGTGCCCGCGTCTCGCCGCGGGTGATTCCACCGCCGTCTCCCCTCTTCCCGCGGAGTTTCACAGAATGACTCAGGTTGAAAGAGACCACAGTGAGTCATGTGGTGCAACCTTTCCGCTAAAGCAGTGTCGTTCCAGAGCACATGGCACAGGATTGCATCCGAACAGTTCCTGAGTTTCTTCAGTGAGGGAGACCCCACAACCTCTGTGGGCACCATGTTCCAGTCTGCCATCATTCACGCAGTGGTTTTTTTCCCTCGTATTTCGGTGGAGTTTCCTGTGCATAGGTTTCTGCCCCTTGCCTCTTGACCTGCTGCTTGGCAGCACCGAGCAGAGCCTGCCTCTGTCCTCCTGACACTCTGCCCCCATGGACACAAGTTATCCACGCTGAAACTCCCCCAAGGGACAGGAACAGCGTGGAGAACGAGGCAGGAAAAACGGCACCGGGAAGTCTGCGGTGCGCCTCCAGGCTGCCAGTAGCGAGTGGGTTTGTGTGAGCAAGAGAAACAGCAGGTGCAGGTTTTTCATCGGTTAGTGGTGGCATGTGGAAAGGAGGTACGGGGAAAAAGCTTCGCCCTAGCTTTTACTTCCTCAAAACATGAGGAAGAGTGCATTCCTATTACAAAGTTAAAATATGTAAAAATGTGGGGTTTTTATCTTAGTGAAAGTAAAGTTGAGAAAAAATTATGGTTTCACATTTTATTTTTAGTATCAACTTGCCGTGGGAAGGATGGAGCTGAGCACTGCAGAAAATCACAAGCATCTTCCCTATGTTCGAGTCAATAAAAACGTTACTCAGGACAGAGCCCTGATGCACCACACCCCCCCTTCCACCAAAAAAAAAAAAAAAAAAAAAAGAAGAGTGATTCTGAAAGCAGGCAGAAATGTCAACAGGCAGCAGCTAGATAAGAACAGCTGCAACAAGAAATGGTACTGGGGAATTTTGTGCTGCCTCATCTCTGCTTCATACTGGGTTTTTCTGAAGTTCACTGGGGTCTTCCCAGCTCTCTTACAATTTCTTTGTCCCATTTTCATTATCTATAGGAAATAACCATTATCCAATACCCAGCAGAGTGGAGTTACTTTCCATATATTTCTCCTCATAAACTACACTCTTACTCTCCTGCCCCGCAATTGGGAATACAATTTTACATGCAGGGGAATGACTTGCAGTGATAGATTATCCCTATCCTGGAATATACCTGTCTGAAGTCACTTGCAAGAACCACCTCATTTTGTGTAAATGGCTGGTGTGCTGCAGCTGCGGCCTAATTTTAGAACAAGTGGTCTGCTTCCACAATGGGCATGTCAAGATCTACATCAACATAATTATCAAAACAAAAAATAGTATTTTCACCTGGATTTGCAACTCATTTGTCCAGGAGCTAATTACCATGCTAGCTTTCAGCTTAAGAGGAGGGGAAGGAAGGCTAGCATAATGTGTTTCCATTATGGGAAGAGCTAGATTTACAGAGGGGATGGAAACTGTGCCCGCTGGTAACATACATTCATTAGTGACGATGCTGGCTTCTAAAATGGTACCTGTGTGGGGAACTGACTAATTCATTCCTGTGCTGGTCAGGTAGGAGCTGAACAAATTTAAAAGAAGCTTCCCTCTTCATGCATGCCAAGAATATTAAGGTAAGCTGTAAACACATTTTCTCTTCCACATACATGTCAAATGCAGCTACACTAGACATTTGCTCTGTAAATTCAAGTGCTGCTTTATTTACTTATTTTACCTATTTAGAACAATTTCCATATGGTGACATACCTTTAAAGAAACTCATGACTCAGAAATACTTGTTGATGTAGTCAAACAACATCTATTGACATGAGTCACTGAAGTTAAATAATTGTCATTAAAAATGAGACAAAACAAAAGGCAAATATATATGTATCTCCAGCAGAATGATAGTGATCATCACCATTTGATCAATCTTCCCTGTGAGTTATATCTGCAAGTTACTTTGAGGTAGCACTAGAAAGAAGCTGTTGGTCCAAGAGCATCCCTGCAAAAAGAAACATTCACGGCTTAAGTACCATTTAACCTTTTTGAACACTTTTCAGTCTTCACTGGTTTTTAGCCTGTTTTTTTCTCCCTGTTCACTGACTGCAGGATCATTAGCCCCTCAAACCATGGTACTAAAGCTTTTCTGTTCAGAGAAGTGGAAAACAAAAACATTACTCTTCTTCAAGAAATAAGCGGGTTTCAGGTAAAGGCACTATCTATCACAGCTAGGTACAATGAAGAGTTTATAAAACCAATACTAGATATTCTTCAAAAAAACCCCTTCAGAGTTAAAAAAAACCCACAACATTTCATCTGGGTAAAACAGACAAAACACAACCAAAGTGAAATAGTGTGGTGTTGAAAACATTGCTCCCAATAAATTTTTTTAATGTTTCTACTGCAATCAGCTCTTTGTAGAATTGAGAGCAGGCATCTGTATGATGAACATGTTCAGGTCTTTGTGTAAGCTCATTAATTCAGGCAGTAGCTGGAAGCTACAGACCAGTGCTGGAAGTTTCCTCAGTTAAAAGTCTCAGCAATGAATGCCAGCAGATCTGATGCGCTCACTTTTTCTCAAATTTGTGCTTACACCAATACAGAAGCCTTTTCAGTGTGCATTTACAGTAAAGAAGTGTGCTGCACACAGTATCTTGATCCCATATATACACTCCTAACTGGTAAGCAGCATAGACTAGAAAGGCTCACGAGACAGAAAACAAAGAGAGCTATTTAAAACACTATCACACAGGTTGCAACCAGCAGACGTCCCCTTCACCTCACTTTTCTTCTGTGCTGACTAAAGAAAATGTATTCCCCGACATTTCTCAGGTTTGCACAACTAATGGCCCAAACAACCTCTTTCACTACATTTCATGAACAGAATTTTCACTATAGGGGTACTTTACAGGCCAGAACAGAAGGTGCGTATCTGACAACAGTCTAATGCAGAGTGTGGAGACCTTGCTAAGATGTAAAATCTGCATAAATATGGTGACTACAGACTCTTGAGGTTTATGTGCTGTGGTGATACAGTGCTGATCAAAGTGAAATCACACAACTACAGGGGCTCCTTATTACATAATTCACACATGGATCAACCTCCCAAAAGCTAAAAAAAAAATCAGTAGCTACTCTATAGTATTTCTACCAAGCCAGCATGCACCCTTAGTATCTGATAACACAATGAAAGGTTTCCACAAATTACTTGCTGCAAGTAAAGTACGGTGTTAGGTACTAACAATGCTATGCAAAGCAGGATATGCACTTCAAAGCAGGAAGCTGCCAGGTCTCTGCCTGGGTTATAATCTTCAGCTTGTGATGACGGTGCTCGCTAGATACAAAATCCTTTGCCTAGCAACTGGTCTGTACTACCAAGCTCAAGCACCACTGTGCACTACAACTGAAGTGACATCAAATCCAGCATGGTTTTGAAAGTTTAACATCCCCACAAGCAAATTCTAGGGGCCTGCATCTATGATCTTGAGCTTCCTCCCTTCTGCAATCCTGTGAAACAATTCTATACAGACACACGATTCCCTTCCCCATCCAGATTCTCTTTGCTTCATTTATCCCACTTTCTGTCACATTCTCATTATTAATTTCCCTATTGTGACCCTCCAAAGACTGACCAGCTCACACCAGAGAAACATTAATGTACAAAATCCCAGCTTTCAGCCATTTTGCAACTAGTTCTCGCCAAAGACTGTGATAGTAATCTCCCTGCCTAAATGAAGGACTTTTGTTTTCTCTTTCTACATACATAATGCACAAAATTCATGAAGAATGAAACTCCTATATCACACCAAGAGACTTTTCTAGTTTAGACCACCTGTATTTCATGGGTGGGACTTAAAAAAAATCCCAGCTGAAATTAAACTGTGAAAAGAGGGAGATTCTGGTGAGCAGGTAGAAGGGACCTGCTGTGCCAAGTCATCACTCTGCAATGCAGTACAAGTTTCACATTTAGGAACAGCATATAGGTTATGACCACCACTTCAATGTAATTAAGTCATTAAAGAAAAAAACCCCTGCTATCCTAGCAATTATTGTTTAGACTGCTCCCAAAACACACGTCAGTACCAAAACACCTTGAGTACCTTTCACATGTATTAGCTACATGATAATTTCTACCTTTTTCTCTTCAGGAAGTACTTTTGTTTCCAGCCTAAATTTATTTCATTGTGTACATTAAGTAGTAACAGGAGTTTAAATTGACCCTATGACTGGAAAATACTTTATACACTTTTAGGTAAGAACAGTTTAGAGGAAGCCACTCAGAAGTTGCTATCTTAAAGCAGAACTTTCTTCATTGCCATCTCCCCTAACCTCTTCTGACTTGAATACTGAGAACTGTCATCCTAAAGTGTTATAAACCTTGTCACTAAGAAACATCTGAGCATGAAGACTGAACAAATAACATATGTTTAGGATAGGGTGCAACTTAGTTGAAGAGGATACTGGGATACTTTAATTCCTGATGGGTTTTTCTTCCTTCCTTAAACCACAGGGTTTTCTCCAATTTTTATGGATAAGAACACGTATTATATTACACCAGTTTCTTTGCTGTAAAAGGTCAGATGAGAAGACTAACAAGAAGGGCAGAAATAAAACTATCAGTAGGTATCATCCTTAGTCTTTGGAATGTTTGCAGCAACAGCAGCTCTGAGTTTACCCTTCTGTATGTTAAAACTGTACAGCATGTTAAGATTAAGACCTTGTAAGATTGCCTGGGTATCTTGGAAGTATGTGAGAGCTGGTTCTTGCTAGTGCTGATGCCCATACCAAAGACAAGTGAAATACCTCCACTGCCTCCAGCTAAACTCCACAAGCCAGAAGGAGAAGGTGTTTTGCATATATAAGTAAAATCCCTTGCTGGCCAGTTTGCAGAAACAAAATTTTATTTACACAGGCAAGTCTATCTTTAGACCCCATTGAACTCTTTACATTTCTAGAATATTTACATGATTTCAAGATGCTCCAAGTGATGAACAAAACAAAACAAAAAAAGATTACAGAAACTGCCAAAAGCATAGCAAAAAAACCCCCAACCTATCATTGTGCTTTAAAACTTATGATCTAGAGTAATGTAGAAGAAATGTAATTTTAGCACCTTGGTCATAACGGTCATGCTATATAAGACACTTAAATAGCAGAGGGGATGTCAGAAGTGACCGTATCCAGAGGTTGCCAGTGACAATTCATGAGGGCATCATAGAGTTCTTCACTTGTCTCCATAAATTGTCTGTTCATTTCATCAACATCCAAGTACAGCTGTGGATCTGAAAATAAAAGCCTGGTAATTACAAGTGTCAGAACATGGGAGAACTGCACACGAAAACCTGAAGTAAATGCCTAACAAAGTGTACTTTACGTAAATTTAACGATTTAATAAACTTAATAATACACCTAGTAAGATGTTTACTCACCTAGAATTTTAACAAAGCTAACAAGTCCAGCTTCTTTTGGAATTAGTGCAGTCAAATGCTAGGACTGGTATTTTCACATGAAGCAGAGATTTTGGGATAATTAAAAATTTTGGACACTATTACAAGATGTCTCTACTAATAAGCTTAACATACAATAATCTTAGCAGAATCAATACAAAGATATAGTATCTTCTCCAACAGACCATTCCAGAAGGAGAATGAAGGCAAAGTTACAAGAACCTACTGCAAAGCTTTAAAATTCTACTTCATCTTAGCTATAACCCATTCTTTATCCAATAGTCACTGGCTTGTATTGTTAAAGGGCAGAAATATGGCTAAATTCAACCTCCAGTGATAGAATTATCATTACCTTCAGTTATTAGGTCATCATTGATTTCAGTCATAGCTGAAGCTTCCTAAAAAAAAGAGAAAGTATTCATAGTCAGTTTCAGAAAACATCACAAACTCAAAGTAATTTTATGCTCCCTAATATTCGCCTCCTCCCACAACTATAAAATAAGCAGGAGCAGGTGGTGTTTGTTGGGGAGGGGTTTCTTGTGGGGTGTTTGTTATTTTTTAATGCTTTGGTTGGGTTTTTTAAGAAAACCATAGTATAGTTCCACTTAAAATGCACTTTTGGAAGGTGTAATTGATCAACTGGCTGATATGATCCTAGATATGATCACCATACAACAAACCTAGATATGATCATCTTACAACAATTCTGTATTTTGCTTTAAGCAAAGTATATCAGAAAAACAGGGTGAGAGAAACAATGCAAAAACTTGCTGTCAGAACTGTTATTTGACATACATGAACAAATACTACTGCATAAATATCTAATTCTACAGATGCACTCAAGCACTTAAATCCAAAATTCTGAACATAACCTTCACACTTATCTAACTACATGATTTCAGTTTTAGGACTTTTTTCCTCTGATTTACACAACCCATATGACATGTTAATTATGTTGGGTTTTTTTAAATTAATTGTGTAGTATCTTTACCTCAAAAACAGCTGGAGCCATAACAGCATCTCCTAAAGAGCAGTCTCCAACAGCTTGCATGCTATCATAGGGAGTATAGGAGCTGTAGTTGTAGTCAGCATAAGGATCGTAATTCCACTGTGAATAGTAGTTCTGATAATCTTGATAATAATCATTATAGTTGTATGACTGGTACCGCTGGAATTCTGCTTTCAGTCTGAAATATGAGAAGGTATATACAGTTAAGAGTTTGAGAACAAACAACTGTAAATCCAGTGCTGAAGTTAAACAATGTCATACACTTCCAAATTTATGAGGAAACTTGCCTAAATAGTTGCCAAAGATTTATGTCACAGCACAATACCTCATGTTTATGAGGAGAGCAAATGTTCACCTTCACCAATGCCAAAAGTAATTATTTCTATGGATTAACATAGGTTACACTTATCTATATTAAGTTTAAATATTTTTGGTATTGTTTAAGCAACCTACTGATAAAAAAAATTATTAAGATCAGAGACCCTTACCAAGCACTACTTTCTTAAAGGTACTTGAAATGTTTAATTAGTCCTTCATCTTTTGTTTTGTTAACACTAAATCTTGTTATTTCCAGAAGCATAGGGTAAAGTCAGATTATCTGTTTCAGAGGAGCATCTGACGCTGCCTGTCAATTTACCATGTCTACCTTCACCTTCTCAAGTTTTGGTCCATGAACAGCTGCCAAAGCTTAGCTGTCAGGTGAAGTCAGCACTGCCGTTATCCAGAATGAAGCCAAAGCAGCAGGAAAATTACAAAACTTATTAGTTATGAAGACCAAAGGGCCAGGTGATTAGATTTCACTGCTTTCCCTCGCCTGAGGAGATTTCTCCCAGGGGCAACTTCAAGTTGACTAATGACAAGTATCAACAAACAAGAACAGTCTGTTCTAAAGCAGAGATGTATCACATGAAAAACATTGGGATAAATCAGCTACACATTCCAAGAAATCCCCTATGCTGAGACATTTCCTCACTGATTACATACAAGCAGACCTCCTGTGTTTGCAGTGTCCAACATCTCTTTATCTCCATTTCGCTACAGAAAATTCAGATTGGGGCTTTTTGCCAAGACCACAAACTGAAGGAGCTCAGAAATAATTTCCAGTGTCAGTGACTTAATGACAAACTACTCTGACAGCTGGATTTTTGGATGCTGTGAGAACATAGTACTCAGCCATTCAGAAATGGGTGTAGATTAGAGGTGTGTATTTCAATACTCACACTACATTTCCACTTCATTACTGTGAAGCTACACACACATTCTAATAAATAGGTATTTTATTGTCTTACTACTGTAGTAAATAAATAATGCTTCATAATGTCTCAGTCTTTTGTTTCCAACTTCTCTCCTACATCTATCTCTGTAGGAGAAACATCTAAAAATACTGCTGACATTCTTCTGGATAGCAGAAGTGAGGAAAACTTTCTTTGGGACCTCATTTTCATGAGCAAGTTAGTGAAAGCAAATCTGGACAGTGCTTTCTTGGGAAAGGGCACTTCTGTTCCAAAGCAATGAGGCAACATTGGCAAAATTATCCAGGGAAGAGAAGCAGGAGCTGTTATTTTTAGCCTTCTAACAGAACACACAAGCTAACCTCATCAATATATACTGAAATTGTTTCACAGACAGCTCTATTTTTGTCTGTATTTTGGATCACAGTTCATCAAATTTGGTATCAAGCCTCTAACTGGATTGTTTTGAATAACTGACAGACAACTGAGCTGGCAGGAAAAAACCTCTCAAACCCAATCAACTTTCAATTTCCTGCTGCACTAATCACTTGAGGAGCAAAGAGTAGTATTCTAAACAAACTATTCAAGCAACATCTCCTTTGGCTTTTCCCCCTCTATATTCTGTGTTTTTCCACTAACGAGCGCCTTCCTATGCCAGCCTACTTTAAAATTATCAATGTGCTACCTTGTCTAAGCCAAGGCGAAAGGCCTAGAAGAGCTTCCTAGCATAAAAATAAACATTTGTTGTCCCTTCTACCTTCTTCAGGCCCAAACATGAAACACTTACAAATACATACAGCTTCACTACCACAAGCATTAAGGCTGGTCACAACAGCAGCTAAGCCCAAGTTATAAAATCTGGCTAGACTTAAGAGCTGGATTTCCCCAGCAATCCTCAAAGAGGCTGATGGACCCAGGTAGTCAAAACATAATGCTTCTTGATTTTGATTTTGTATCCTGTACAGCCATTATAACAAGGGCCACAGTCTTTACAAAGGCAGAGCTAAAAGAATCCAATTATTCAGAATTACTTTATCAATGCACAACTCATTTGTTACCTTTTAGAAATTCCTATGCTCAGCCGGATTCGTTTTCCCCCCAGACCTGGTGCATTCTGGCAGTCTTGCAGTGCCCTCATCTGATCACCTTGCTCACCAAATCTGACAAAGGCATACCCTCTACAATTTTCAAAAGGGAGAAAACAAATTCTAGTATTCATAACAGTTACAAAGCCAATTAATTCAATTTCTGTCTTCATGAAAACAGTAGCTACTATAGCTTCTATTACCTAAGCAACCTCTCTGGCATGTGCGCATGCACAGAAGATGCTTTCACAAAATTAAAAACTTGGGCCAGAAGCAAAAAGCTTTGTTGATAGCATTAAGATGCAACTTGCTGAAAGCCAGCAAAACAATACATGTTAACTGCTATCTGTGTAAGTAGCCAGATTACATACTTCTGCACTTACAGCAGTTCAGTATATTCAATGTATCAGTATTAACCCATTCCTACTGCTCTACAGCTCTAACATTCTTTCTAAATTTGCTCTCTCAGACTTCCTTTTTGTTTTTTTTTAAGGTTTCTTGAATTAGTCCATTACACCCAGTGGTTTCTGAAAATTCAGCAAATTCACTTATCCCTGCTTCACTCTCTGCCTGGTCAGTGTAACTTCTACTAAGCTTTATTTACTAATACTAGTACTTCCATTTCCCAACCCCCTAAGATTTGCTAGGCCTTACACTTCCCTTCCACACGTAAAAAGGGAATTATTTTGTCGTCAGTACTGCACTAAGTGGACACACTGCTGCAGGTAAGCACAGATGTCCATGCAGAGCTCTCCTTTCTCCCACCATCTAACTGCTTTCATGCGGATATGCTTTCGGCTGAATTGAATCTTAACACATTAGTTAGCTAAAACTAACCATAAAGCTTCAGAACCCCAAGGATCTATGTTGTTAAAAATAACGCCAGAGAATAATCTCTCTTCCTGCCTCTGAAGAAAATTCAAAACCAGTTCAAATATAAGTTCTCATACATTACTTATAGTAACACACATACTGACAGCATTAACACATTTTCACAGGCATTACCTGGAATATCCCAGTAGGTCTGTTGCTATTTTGCAGTCAATACATGAAGGGTACCTCTTTAGGAAATAGTCATAGAGCTGAAAATCATCTACTTCTGGAGTCAGCTCCCCAACAAATATTGAATAATCCGGTCTTTAAAAAGATAGGAGGACCACCATTAAGACTGAGAATAATACAGTTCACGTCAGTATTAAAAGTCCCTAACATACAAGCAAGTAGTTATTACTGGACAAATAAGGAGACAAAATACAAGGAGTATTAACTGCAAAACTCTGCTAAGCACTGTACAGAACTGCAATGCCATCACTCCAGCACGTTCTTAATTTCTGAGTCCATTCTACCACTTTTGCAAGCATTTCAATAAAGACTCAGATCTATTAAAGAATCTCTTAGAAGTTGGTTTTAGAAACTATTATTTGTTGTCTGAAGGGCAGGACACCCAAAAACACCAAGAAAAAATATTAAGTTACAGCCAGAATTCAAAGACAGCTAAGACTATTTTGACACCACATCTCAAGCAATTATGAAAAAGACAAGCCAGGAAAAAATCATTATTCAAATGGCAATTCAACTCCATAAGCAATACTTAGCGTATAGACACCAGATGTGCCATTTCAGTATTTTTTAAATAACTGATGACATTCACTAGTCATTAGCAATTTCAACAGATAAAGGGTCAGAGCTGCTCCTTTCTAAAGGTCTTTACCTGGTTGTGTTAGTACTGCTAGGGACAAACTCTATTCTTCCTGGTTTTATTTTGTTCTTTTTCTTCCGTTTCTTCTGTGGTGTTCTCCACCAGCTGTAGGCCTGGAGACATTCTCTTTTTTTTGCCATCAAGTCCTGTAGGGAGAAAAAAATCACCTTTATAGTATTTAGCCTCATTTACATTCCTCCCTCCCACTCCCCATCACCACAGGTGATTTCCCCATATTCACCTTGCCCTTGAAAGAAGCCTGGGGTCCCATTTCTCCCTCCGCCTCCCATGAGGGAAAGCAGCCTCTGGGGAAAACGCCTGGCAAAAATAACAGAGCCAAAGGATTGTATGAACAGCCATATTCCCCTGACTTGTCAAGCTGGCTAATGGATTGACAGCTTCCTCTGGGAATTAGGGACAAACCAGATAGCCTTTTGATGCTGGCCAATCCTAAATGTTAATTAGCTTCAGGACTGGACTGTGTTCCGCTTGAGCTCCAGGATGCAAAAAACCCTGCCGCAGCACAATCTGAATGATGAAGAGGCAGGGAAATTGTCACTCTTGCCTAGAAGGAATCTCCACTGTCCCTATCTCCCCTCACCCAGGAATTCTTCTGTGAGATGCCTCTCCTCACTACCCAGCAGCGAGTCACTCTCCCAGGCCAGGAACAACAAGAGGCCGATTAATGGAATTTAAGGAGAAAGCAGACCAGGAACAGGCACTAGCTCGGCTGAGGGAAAACTCAAACCCAGATGCAGGGCCAGGAAGAAAGAGGCATAAAAAGTGCCTCTTAGGGAATTTAAAAAAAAAAAAAAAAGGAAAATTTAATAAAAAAGAAAAAAACAAAACCACTAAAGCCCCAGAAACCACAGCTCAAAAAGGAAGTGAGTGGGGCAACTACACAAAAGAGGAGGGGAAACAGCCTTGTTAACACCGGTTGCCTCCCTCAGTGAAGATTCTGAAGAACAAGGACTTCCAAAAATAAGAATGTTCCATAGCATTTACTTACGCAGGCTTTAATGCTCTTCCTCTATAACATCTCCACATGTATCTTATACAGAAAGTGTTATGCACAAGATCCTTCAGAAGAACTTGCGCTCAAATAATGCAAACTGCAAAGCTTAATGTAATGCCCCCCAACCTGCTTGAGTCGACACAATTAAGTGTCCTGAGAACAGCCACCAATTACCACACTGCCGGAAGAAATCTTAGGACAAAAAGAACATCCAACTCAGAGCAAGCTAGCTATATCAGCTTTACATTTATTAGGAATTCTGAGTATGGTTGTGGAATCCATTTAGGCACTGCATGCCTGTATTTCTGACTAAATGATCTTACCTGGCTTGCCATGGTTCAAACTGTCTTCTGTCTTTCTCGAACAGTAAAACTGCACAGGTTCAATTTATTACACTCCTTCAGCTGAAAAAAATGTGGGGGGAGAAAAAGAAGATGAAGGATTTTATCCTCAATATTAATTCCTTTCAAATATGCTCAACCCACCATATGCTTTAATGTTATTAATTCAGAACTTCAAAAATTAAGTTCTGACTTGTCACTGCTAAAACATCGGAGATAAAAAGGATGTATGGCCAACAGGATTATCATTAGATCTAATATTCACTGTTCTAAACTGTAACAAACCACAAAGTTTTCCCACTGTCTAAACCACTAGAAAATTCTAGAGATCTTTTAAGTCCCCTATACCTCACCTTTAATTCTGAAATACCTACATATAATAACCCAATCATCCAGAAGATTCTAAAATAGTTAAAAGCAAGGCAAAAGACAGAGGTTTCATCACGTTTTGTACAACCTCCCTGGTTTCTTCCCCTTTTAGCCAAATTTAAATTTACTTGTACCACAAACTACGCAGCTGAAAACAAGCAGTGGTACTTCCTATGTGCTAAAGGATATGAGAAATACAAGCAGGATGAGGGCACAGCACAAGCAAATGTGATCTTTCGCCGCACCTTTTCTCCTCCCTCTCACTTTCTCCACATACACACTTCACTCATTACCATCAAAACCAAAACCAGAAAGTAACATTTTACTGCCATCACTAAACCAGTGGCCACATTTTCCTGAAGAGTTATATATCTTTGTTGATCCCAATATTGCTTTTTATAGGCTTTTTGCCCTAGTCATCCAACAAATATATATCAGTGCAAAAACCAATTTCATTTACAAAATACTCCGCATTTACTTTCACACACAGGCGTTCTTCACCCCTACCGATTTTTTACATCTGGTGTAACTCCTGTGCAGATACTTGACGGCCACAGTTCTAGTTCACATTTCCACACAAGAATTTATGTAATGTTTTACATCTTGGCTGATTAAATCCACACCACATAATGCAATAAACACAGAGCATCTACAATGCCTTCAAGGCTTGCCTGCAGAGTGGAGCAGTTCAGAGCACTACTTCTGAAAATGGATCAGACTAATTTGACACAGGAGAGCCATAAACCATAATTAGAGCATCCACCCATGGTGCTATTCAGAACGACTACAGACTTCATCCCCACAGCCACTGTGAAGCCAAGAAAAGTCAAGTAGAAACAGGCCTAAAATACTAGCAAGGTTTGTGTATGCTACACTAAGCAAATGCTAACCGAAAGTAATTGTGTTCATATCAGCAGCAAAGTCTTCCTGTTAAGGGTGACCATTATTAATGCAAATATCCACATAACAATGTTCCTGTAACATTAGTTTTCAATAAAAATAACCATGAGTTCCTCCATGTTCTCAGCACTGTAATACTGATTTTTCAATTCACAACTGCGCAGTAACTTTTTTTAAACTTACCACTTTTAACTTGTGCAGACCTAATGGAAGATGGCACACACGACAGAGCGCTCTTGTTGTGAGAGGCTATCGGGAGGGAAGTGATACAACTGCTTCTTGGTAGGTTACCACCAACTTTTACACAAAACTGCTTTTATGCCTCCCTGTCCAATGTTCACCTTTTCACTAGAAAACAAGAACATTTTAAAAGCAGTTAAAACAGCATGTACTAATATAATACATTTTCTTACATTTGTTTTAACTATATCTACAGTCACAAGCTTTCATTTAATTAGTGGGGCAGCTTCAACCTCCAGAATTCAAACACATCTTTAACTGGATTACACACACACCACAGCAGTTTTTTATTTTAGTCCACTTTCTTGCATTACTGCGGCCATACGGGCAAAAAGGTGGGCGAAGCTGTTCACGGCCTGAATCGCCGGCGCAAACACCGCTGACGCAGGCAGCGGGCAATCCCCCCTCCCCTTCCTCTGGCACTAATTTCGCTCACACGAGGCGCTGGGGCAGGGCACGGGGATGAGGGAGCCTCCCAGAGCTCTTGGGGCCGGCGCAGTGACCCCGGCCGAGCCCAGGCCCGAGCCGTGACGCATTTCTCTAACCGAGCCACTCGGCACGACGGGAAGAGCCCGACCACAAGTGCGCCCCGCCCGGCCGCGGCCCTCCGCAAGCGGCCGCACTGGCGCCGGGGCCGCGCTTCCTGCTTATTGTACTACGCGATAAGAAATTAAGTAATGAAAAAATATAAAATGACCCGACGAAATAGCAATAAAAGCCGCCGGGGCCTGGGGTTAGGGAGGGGCTGGTTCTCTGCTGCCTCGGCACAAGCGCCGCCGGGGCCTCCTCGCCCCGCGCGCCCTGAGGGAGGCGGGGGACCCGCGGCGGGGAAAGGGCCGAACATCCCAGCCCATCCCACCGCGCCTACTTCCCAATAGATCGGTTCGCGCTCCTTTTCACCGCTAGCAGCCCCCGATCCCGACCGCCGCTCCCCCTCCCCCCCTCGCGATCCCGGCACTAACGCCTCTCGTCCTCCCCGCCGCCATCACCGCCAGCGCCGCTTCCGCCCCGCGAGGCCCCCCCTGCGCGGGCTGCCCCGCGCGCAGCCTGACCCCTCGCCGCTACCTCCGGCGCTTCCCGCTCCGCGGCGGCTCCCACGGGATTCTCCTCACCCGCAGGGAGCGAGCGCTGCAGGACGCCACGCGCGGAGCCAGCGCGGAGCGGCGCAGGCAGCGCGGCGGACGGGCGGGCAGCGGAAGAGCCGGCGGGAGCCCCGGGGCGGCGCCGTGCGGTGGCGGATGGAGCTGGTGGCGGGGTGCTACGAGCAGGTGCTGCTGGGGTTCGCCACGCGGCCCGGCCAGGTAACGGGAGCGGGGGGGACGGAGGGCAGGGAAGAAGCACAGAACGGTCTGGGTTGGAAGGGACCTTGGAGGCCATCTCGTTCCAACCCCCTGCCATGGGCAGGGACATCTTCCACGAGACCAGCGCGTTCGGAGCCCCATCCAGCCCGGGCTCGAACGCCTCCAGGGACGTGTGTGGGGGAAATGCCCCGCTCGCCCCTCTGGAAACGCGCCCCTCCGCACTCACCGTCTCGTCCGTCCGCAGCCGCGGTTCCGGGCGCCGCCGGGGCTCTTAAAGCGCGTTGCGGGGGCGGGGCGGCCTCTCCGCGGCCTCTGCCGTCAGACTCGGCCCCCTCGCTGGCCGAAGGGCGCCCGGGAGCGGCGGAGTGTCCGGGCAGCCACGTGCGTGCGGCGGACCGCGGTGCGGGGTCGCTCCTCCCGACGCGGTGCGCAGGATGGATGGGACGTGGGCTGGGGGCAGGTGGAAGGCGTGTCTCCAGCCTGCCGTGATGGAAAACGAGAGAATCCGCCTCTCTTGCTCTTGGGATTTATCTCTGTGCAGAGACAGCTTCGTCTAAGCACAGCACTGATTCCAAGGGGCGGTTTGCACGCTTAAATCCTTTGGACTAATCTCCTAACAGCACATTAACTCAGTAAGATCCCATTATGCTTACAGCTAAGTATAATTCCTCCTCCTGTACTCGAGGTGCGGCCACACCTCGAGTGCTGTGTTCAGTTCTGGGCCCCTCAATTCAGAAAAGACATTGAGATGCTGGAGCAAGTCCAGAGAAAGGCAGTGGAGCTGCTGAAGGGTCTGGAGTACAAGTCCAATGAGGAGTGACTGAGGGAGCTGGGGTTGTTTAGTCTGGAGAAAAGAAGGCTCAGGGGGAACCTTATCATTCTCTACAACTGCGTAGAAAGGAGGCTGTAGCCAGGTGAGGGTTGGCCTCTTCTCTGAGGTAGCCAGTGACAGGGCAAGAGGACACGCCCTTACACTGTGTCAGCGGATGTTTAGGTTGGACATTAGGAAGAATTTCTTCATAGAAAGGGTGATTAGACGCTGGAATGCACTGTCCAGGGAGGTGGTGGAGTCACCATGCATCGAGGTGTTTAAAGAAAGCCTGGAGGTGCCACTCAGTGCCATGCTCTGGTTGACAAGGTAATGGGTTGGACATGATGATCCCAGAGGTCTTTTCCAACCTATTTGATTCTGTGATTCTGATTTTTACACATACACTTTTTCAGCTTTTGCTTTTAAAAAATAAAATTACAAGACAATGAAGTGGAAGCTTTCTGTTGTGGTAAGCTGGAGAAAGACCTTGTTTTGCATTTCATTTACAGTCGTGGACAGTCGTCCCTGATTTTACACATCATGCCCACACCGCCTCATTGTCAGCAGTAGCAGTGAATAACAGATATGTGGTCACTGGAAGCAGAGATGAGACAATCCAAATCTATGACATGAAAAAGAAGATTGAGCATGGGGCGCTGCTACAGCACAATGGTAAGGGAGCATTTCTTTGTAAAAAAACCTTAATGATAAAAAATTGTGGCTGAAAAATTGTTCCTTGCTAGAAGAAGAAAACTGATTTTTCTTTTTCTAATAAGACTGTAGTAGTGATGGTGTTGCAGCCATGATGGTGTGATCATACAAACAAGGTAGGCTTTTGAGCATAGAAGGTAAAAACAATTATTCTGGTATTAGCTCCCAAATGCTGCTGCTGCTTTAAATTATTTATAGTTTTGACTGGTCAAGAAGTTATGAGCCACAAATGGCTTATGTGCCATTTTTCTTCTATCAGGACGGTTTACCTAGACCATGCCTACTCCCAGCTACTGTCTTTCCTGGTCACAAGTGTACATGAGCCACACAAAAGAGAGTTTGTGTGTGAGAGCAAGCTGCTGCTGCCAGAGGAGTTAACCTGGTATATTTCCCACTGTATGTGCTACCTAAATTACAACTGCAAAGTACATGATAGAGTCACAGAACAGCTTGGGTTGGAGAGGATCTTTTACATGTCCTCTAGTCCAACCCCACTGCAGTGAGCAGGGGCATCTTCAACCAGATCAGGTTACGCAGAGTCCCATCCAATTTGGCCTTGAATGTTTCCAAGGACAGGGTATCAACCACATGTCTGGGCAGCTGTTCCAGTGTATCACTGCTGTCCTTGTAAAAACACTTCTTCCTTACATCCAAATTGACTCTATTTAGTCTAACAGTCTAAAACCATTACCTTGTCTTATCACAACAGGCCCTGCTAAAAGGTTTGTCCCTATCTTTCTTCTAAGCCCCCTTCGAGTACTGCAAGGCCACAATAACATCTCCCTGCAGCCTCTTCCCATCTGAACAATTCCAATTCTTTCAGCCTTTCCTCACAGGAGAGGTGTTCCATCTCTCTGGTCTTCTTCATGGCCTTTGGACTTGCTTCAACAGGTCCACATAATTCTTATGCTGGGGACCTGTTGGAGCTGGATACAGTGTTCCAGGTGGGGTCTCAGAAGAGAAGAACAAAGGGGCAGAATCCCCTTCTTCAACCTGCTGCCCACGCTGCCTTTGATGTAGCCCAGGACACATTTGGCTTTCTGGGCTGGAAGCGCACATTTCTACATCATGTCCAGCCTCTCATCCCTCAGCAAGCCTAAGTCCCTTTCAGCAGAGCTGCCCTCAATCTGTCCATCTCCCAGCCTGTGCTGATACCAGCTTGCCCTGGGCTTTGTGGAACTTTGATGTTCCCATGGCCCACTGTTCATGTCCCTTTGGATGGCATCCCATCCCTCACCACTCACAGAGTTTGGTGTCATCTGTAAACTAGCTCAGGGTGCACCCTTTGTCTCTATCATTGGTACAGTCATCTGTTAACGGCTGTCCAAATAAATCTGTTTGGGTCATTTGTATCTCAGTATTGATTAACCAAAAAGATCCAGGAGCTAGGCTGAGCATGGTAGATGCATTTAACTTATGTATGATACATCTGGTGATTGTGGGGAAGCAGCACGTGCAGTAAATTCAGCTGTGTGTCAGGAGCAGGGCTTTGACATGGGAGCATTCCTATCCCTGATAGAAGCTCTGCCATCTCTGCCATGGTGTTTGAGTACTGCTGTGACAGAGAACAGACCAGATGGAGTGCAGACATGTGTGGGTAACGGGTGCCTCACAGAACATATCAGACTATTGAATATAGCAAGAAAGTGTGAGGGCTTTTTGGAGAAATACTTAGGAAAATAGATTTTCCAAAGGTTAGGGTAGTAGCTGGCATGCCTTGGTGGAAGAAGCTTTTCTGTTAAGTTGTACATTCTCTGTTAATTTGTGTAATAACTGTTTGGTGTGTACAACATTTTTGATTGTATTTCTAGGCACGGTAACTTGTTTGGAGTTCTATGGGACTACACATCTACTGAGTGGGGCTGAAGATGGACTCATTTGTGTTTGGAACACAAAGAGATGGGAATGTCTGAAATCCATTAAGGCACATAAGTAAGTTTCTTAAATCTTCATATTCACGTACATTGTAATGTAAACGTTTCTTGTAAATAATACATGTGACTAATGTTTTGTTTTCACCAGGGGACACGTGACATCTCTTTCTATTCATCCTTCTGGGAAATTAGCTTTGTCAGTTGGAACTGATAAAACATTAAGGTGAGTCAAAACTGATGAAGGAATGCTGAGAATCACAAGCAACAATTCCATGTTGGGACTAGGCCATGCAACACTGATAAAACATATTTTTTATCAACTGGTTCAAAGATCCATTGGTTTTTTTGTCTTTTGAAGTTCTAAGTGCCAGCTGTTCATACCTTTTTGTGAGCTCTGACTCTTCATGAATCACTTGCATATGTATAAATATGTTTGCATTTTGGAACACAATTTGCTTAAATTTTTGACAAGTGCAGGTTGTGTTTAGTGTGATTTTTCACTTGAAGTGTTTCCATGTTGCTGTAGATACCTGTTTTAGAGATGTAAAATGCTATTTTAATAGCACAAATTTCTATTGGCCTCCTTTTGGGCTCAGTAATGCAAACAGTGGTTTAGAAAATAAATAACACAAGTTCAACACTATAGTGTGCAAGCAATATATGAACTCATCATTTTCTTCTGCATTAAGAAGGCAGAAAAATGCATTGAGAGGCTTAAAAGCTTCCTTTGGGTGCCTCATGACAGCAGATTGTATTTCAGTTTCGCTGTGCTGTTTTTAACCAGAATGCACATTACCTCTTGTTGTGTTTCAGAACTTGGAATCTTGTTGAAGGACGATCAGCCTTCATCAAAAACCTGAAGCAAAGTGAGTTTATCAATCTAAATCCACTAATTAAGTGCAATTTGATAGTTTTATTTTTCACGTAAAGAAAAGTTGACTGAATTAATCAAGTCAGTTAATTGCAAACTTTCACAATGTTATTTTTACACATGCAGGCAAGCATACGTAAGCTCATGTCCTTAATAGTAATCATTTAGCAAAAGGAAAACATCGTACCACTAAAGTAAATTCTTTCCTTTAAATTTGAGGTCAGAGCATTTAAATTAATGTGTTTCAGTTTGTTTTTCTTTACATGATTCTGATAATCATAAATAAACATTTAAGAGCATAGCTGTTTATTCTCGCTTATTTGATTTTTCACTGAATATTTTCTTAGGTCTAGGTAGAAAACAGTGTCTAGCAGCTTCTAAAGATTCTTACCTTTAGATTCTCTGTTTCATTGTGTACAGATGCACACATAATTAAATGGTCCCCTGATGGAGAGAAGTATGTGACCGTGATAACAAACAAAGTGGATATCTACAGACTTGACACAGCTTCAATCACTGGCACCATTACAACAGAGAAGAGGATTTCTTCACTTAGATTTATTACAGTAAGTACAAAAATGAGAGGTGTTGGAAAATTAACTGGTTTGAAACACATGAAATTAATCACATTTGCATTTCTCTTTCTTCATTCCAAGGATTCTGTCCTTGCCATAGCGGGAGGTGATGAAATGATTAGGTTCTACAGCTGTGACTCTCAAAAATGCCTGTGTGAATTTAAAGCTCATGAAAACAGGTATTCTATATTTGTTGACTATTTAAATATTTATGGCAATGCTGAGTCCTCTCTAAAGTTCTGCAGCTTGTAATGTTCAGCATATTTTGCTTTTGTTTTAGTATAGAAAATTAATTTATTTATGTGCTAAATTCCAAACAGACTTGTTTGCTTTTTGTATGGGCACAAATACTGTGCTGTCCATGCATGTTACAAAAACAGTAGGGTACAGAATTAAGAATATTGCTAAATTTGTGAGAGTGTGTGTGTGTTTGTGTTTAACCAGTCTTTACTGAATCTGACTATTTAGAATGCTTCAAAACAAACCAGTTTTATTCAGTTCAAACAATAGGAGTGTAATTACATATTCTGTTTTTGAATACCAAATATTTGTCCAAATGTTGCTTTGAATTCATCAAAATACAAAAGCATTAGCAGTAATGTTACTGATGTGTCTAATAGTGTATTCTTTACAGTATTAAAGAGTTCTGAATTGAATCCTAATAAGCCTAGCAAAAGCAAATGGTCCTAATATAAATGACAGCACTCAAAGCAGATCCAAGTTCCTGCCTGTCACTTGGGGGTTTTTTGTTCATACTGATTTTTTAGACTGTTGCCTATTCATCTTTAATTTATCTCAGCTTACTTGTCTGAAGTGAACTGCGATACTATAAGATAAAAATGTATTCCTTTTCACAGAATAAAAGATATTTATAGTTTTGAAAGAGAAGGACAGCATGTCATTGTTACTGCATCCAGTGACGGTTACATTAAAATGTGGAATCTGGATCTTGATAAGGTTGGTGTATTACACTGCTTGTTACATTTAAGAAAATCAACAGAGAACCAGAATTGCAGACAGTCCTGTTGTAAGAGTTTGTTTTAAATCATTGAGGAAATTTCATGTGAAATATGGATGTCTTGATCTTCTTCCATGTTATGTTCAGTAGAGATGTATGTCTATGCACATATATTTATGCACTCATATTTTTTTTCATCTTTGTACCTTTTTTTTTAACAAACTATAAAATCTGATGATATTATGATATTTCATCTCCACTTTTTGTAAAGTCGTGCTTCCCATCAGACCTAGCCAGGCTTATGACTATCTAATCAGTTATGTATGTTATGACTATGTAATTTGTTAAGGACTGCTGTGAATTTCTGTAATGTTGATGACTATTGCTACTCTTCTGAAAGCACAAAGTCTGTGGTTTGGGCAAGGGAAGGTGGTTGTTCATGTCAGGGGAGGAACTTATCCTTTGGAAAAATTCAAATACATAAATGTACTGAGTACTTGTATTTCATGTATTTTCAAACAGTTCTGAGTAACACAGTCCAACAAGGAATCATGTCTTACCTTTAAAGTTTATTGTGTTTATTGTTTGCTCTTAAAACCAGAAATAGATTTTTACAATTTATTGCCCAGTTACAAAGGATCTACTATATTTTATGATAAGTATCTTGGATAGTTCAAATAATTATTTCTCAACATCTATATGCTTCAAATCTGAATTTGCCTGTTTATAATTTCACCCACTCTGATTATTTTTATACTTGTTAGTGCAGGAGTGATCTCCCTCTTTCCTGTTCACCTTACATTTCTGTTCCCCTTGTACAGAACTGACAGAGTGATCTTTACCTTTCTGTGTAACATTGTATTTATTTCGACCAAATTCCTTTCCCTGCAGGCAAAGTTTTGCATAACTGTGTGGGCTGCTCTGTGCAGCTGTGAGGGGTAGAATATCCTAATACAGTAGTTTCCAGTGGGTTGATGCTGTTAACACTGCCCATGTGTCTGTGATACTTTATCCCCTGATATCTGTAATAGAATATTTGTATTCCAAAAGCTGAGTGATACAATTGCCTAACAATGAAAGTGGGCAGTAAGGTGCTTTCTCACTCCAAATACTTAATTAAATTTAACCAGAAAAAAATAAGGTTTAAGTGATCTTCTTTTATGTTTTCTTCAGATTAGAGATGGGCCATCTTTACTGTGTGAAGTCAATACCAAAGCTAGGCTGACGTGTCTTGCAGTATGGCTTGACCAAGCTTCAGAAAAGAAAGAAAACTCTGATAAAACTGCAACACCATCTCAAGGTAATAGAACTTTGTATTTTGAATTGTTAATGTGATTGTGAAATGGAATACACCAAGTGGGAGGCTTCTCCTGTATCCATTGGGAAATGTTCTGGTATTTTGAAGAAGTGGGGATATGATGCTGGCAAGCGATACAGATACACTTACCAATCTGATAGTGTCTCAAGGCCATATGTTTGTTGGAAAACATAAGCCTCTTATCACTTTTATTAAAGTTCTCTTTCTGTTTACTGGAATAACATACTGAGGAGGCCACTTCAAAGCTTTTGAGACAGATAAGAAAACAAACAGTTGATTGTACTGCTTGTGTTGTTTTCCTATAAGCAAAATTAGGCATGAGGCCACTGTAGCAGGGCAAACTTAAGAAGTCTAGCTCAGATTTGTTTGGGTTTTCTGCTGTTGTTTTCCTGCACTGTGATCTATTTACATACTTGATCTTTATGTGTTTTAATTTCACAGGCAAAACTAGCATAAATGGCACTTTCCACTATAAAATAAAAAGCTATTTATAACCCTTTTTAAAAAATGAGATACAAATAAGTCTCTGTGCCATTTAGACTACAAAGATTGGACATAAAAGTCAGTGTGAATAATTCCTTGCTTTTTTTTTCAGAAACAGAAGATGAAAAATCATCAATAGCCAGGATAAACAAAGATTTTTGGACTACTAAAAGGGTTAAAATAGCAAAAAGAAAAAGAAAAATTATTCCAGATAAACAAAAGCTGGAAGCTCCAGTGCAAAAGAAGAAAAAGAAAAAGACACAGAATAGTTCGGCATGAAGGCAGCTATTTTCTCTCCTGTATAAAAAGTAAATGCTGGTGTTGCCCTAGTTTTTATAAGAATCTAAACCCTAACAGGACATATACCTCTGATCCAATGTATTGTTTAAAAGTAATTAATGTTCTTACCCTAATAAACTGACTGATCATTCTGGGAACTTTCCCTAAGTGAACAAAGCAAAAATAAATTCATAATATGCAATGTTTATATTTTTCTATTCACAATACCATACACTTTTTAACTGGCTCTGAAAAAGCCAGCTAAAATAATAAAAATAGCTGCATCTGTCTCAGTTGCATTTTTGTTTCACTTAAATGCATATTAAAAATGTGTACACTTTTTAGTGTTAAAAATGTTACTGTTCATTTAACTCAAGGTATAGTCTGCCTTTGTCCTGCATTTATTTTCCTACTGTAAGAAAAAACATGTTAAAATTACTTAAAACATGATGATCACATCCCATTCTTACAGTTATGGAAAACTGTAATTTCTGATTTTTGACATGGACTTATACATGGACTTTATAAGCACAATGTTTGGCTTTTTTTACTGTGGTCATACTTAAATATATTTATTTTTTTAAAAAAATCTTTGTACCCATGGTTCATATCACTAAAACATTTGTTCAGGATATGATACATAATTTTAGGCAGAAGAGTTTATATCAATAAGGTTTTACCTTTTCTTCCCCCTTCCCAATGTGTTTTTTTCAAGTTCTTGATCTGAGCCATGTTGTTAAAAAAGAATTATATAATACCTGAAATTCTTGCCGTGCTGATTAAATGTCATCTCTTTTGTTTGCATTTAAAAAGTAAATTCCTGACCTTGTCAGTCCATGGGAACAGGACTTCATCCTTAGCGTTATTTCAAATATACAGTGGGGAAAAACAAAGTTGAATAAGATCAAAGAGGTGAACTAAATGTTTCCTTTATTTTAAGGTGTAAGGCATGTTAATGTTGTTTTCTGCACTCCTGGAGTAGTCATTACTGTTTTCAAGAGTAATTGGAATTATGCTTTGTTCTGATTCACTTCATCTATTCCTCCTTATTTGTGTAGCAAGAGAAAAAGTAGAGAAAATCGGAAAAAAGATAGAGCCAAATCTGGAGACAGGAATGCAGGCTAGTTTAGAGATATAAAACAGGATGTAATTCCAGTTCAGCTCGATGCTTTTTGACACTGAAACAAAGCATCTGTAACATCATCAGTGTAACATCTGAGCATCATCAGTGCTGTTACAGAATTGTTCATGTGGCAGTAGCAGTATTCTCTTGGAAGTGGGTATCCGTATTTTCCTTCTGTAACTGTTTTCCTTACTTAGATAAATGATCAGAGCCCCTTGTTTGGATATTCAATAAAGTTGATTTATGCAAGTTCAGTTTAATTCAACATTAAAGGGATTAATTTTGAGCTTACACAGCTTTTAATTTTAATGATACCCTAAATGTTTGTGTTCACAAACACATGCAAATAAATGTAGGACTTCAAATGGTTTGTTGACTTGACAGAAAGGTGCCATAAAGGTGCCAGATTTTTAATTCCTAAGGCTTCTACAGTAAATGTAAGAATTAAAAGGCATAAGATTAAATAAGGGAATTGTGTACAGCGATTTCACTTGTAAAGCCTTATGTCTATTTGATAGTGCTTATCTTATGTCCTTGACAAAATGTCTGCCACTACTAAAGCAGTTTTTATTGTTTGTATTTTTAAATACATGAGCTCATGGACACAGTCATCACCATTGCAGAAGCAGGTTTGCAGAAGCACTAGGGAAAAAATCCAGTCTGCATGTAACTTTAAGATTAAAAAGCAAAATTTCCACAGAATTTGGATTCTAAAGTTTGGACTTAGAAGTAAGTATTACACATTTGTAAAAATCCCAACCCCCTGTGTAGTAACAAAGAATTATGCATCTCACAAGACTCAGAACAATTTGTGAACTGGAGACAGAGAAGAACAGTCCTTAAGGGAAAACCCATATTTTTTTTTACCTTTAGTGAATACTCTACTAGTAATGAGTACTTGGCAATTTGTTGTGGTTGCATCTTTGTGTACATCTTCCTTTTCAGCACGTTTTCCATTCTAGTTTTCAGGGAACTGCTCAGAATGGTAGGGGGGAGGCAGCAGTGCAGAGGGGAAATGTCAGCGGTGACAAAGCTGTCCTTGTCAGAAGGCGTGGGTGTGCATGACGCTGGGAGAGGAGATGGAGCCATAGCTGCAAGGAACAACAGCTCAGGGAGCAGCGTCTCACCTGAGCCCCCGGTGAGTTCTACAGCTCCAGCAGCTGTGGATTTCTTCCAGTTCTCTGCTTCCCTTCTTCGGGAATCCCTATGCTGGATCACAAAGCAGAGCCCAGTGAAGCTTGAACATCATAGCTATTACACAGCTTGAATTAAAAAGGAAATACCATCCACTGTAGCTTAGATATGTGTTAGTTATGGCACTTTGCACTGAGGGAGGAGATTCCTACTGAGAAACCACTGAGGCCAACAAAGGAATTAAAGTGCTCCCCACTTTCTGACCATTATGCTAATTCATAAAGATGGCAAAATCTGAAAACAGCTACAGAAAACTGCATTTTGCAGAAAGTACAGGCCTCTCATGTTTGATGCCTTCTGTTATGAAGAGGACTCGAACCCCTTCAGTTTAGGGATCTGGCTACAGGAGTATTTTCTTTCTATATGGTGAAACATCCATGAGAAGGAAGTGCATGGGCAATTGGAGTAATATCATGGAGGACTATTTATATGAAGAAAATCCATTTCAGCACTCAGAAAAAAAGAGTTCAGCTTAGTGGGCAGTTATAAACATTTATATAAGCAGTTATATACATTTTTCCAGGCTAAAAAAAAAATGTCCAACTTTTCTTTACAAGCTGTTTCTATCTCCCACTGTTGAATAACTTTTACAGGAGAAGACTGCTTTTTCTGGTGTAGTAGTTTGTACTTTGGAGGTCCCAGTGTTCCGTACAAGAGCTACACTGAAATTACTGATCAAAGCTGGAAGCAGCCTGTAGACTGCCCAGCGTTGTAGCTCGTGCTACACCAAAACCCAAGCCCAAATGCTCACAGTAACCTCACTTCTGGATGAGGACCGGGGTGGATTAGGTGCACACGACTGCAGTTCCGCAGGAGCTTTGCCCCTCACTGAACATGAGCACAAAACCTGGTTTGTTACTGAGTCATTTGCAGGCACCAGGGCTCGCTCGGGCATCCCGACAGCCGCCTCCCGCCGTGCCGGGGGAATCCCGGGAGCTCTGCAGGTAGGTGGAAAGACACCCACGCCTCCTTCTCCGCAACCCCTGGCTGCGAGCCTCACCCTGCCCTGCCTCTCGGGTTTGTTTTTGCTTGGGTTTCGTGCTTGGAGCATCTCTTTCCTTCCCCAGAACAGCCGGAAAAGGGAAGCTTTGGGCGGTGCGTGGCTGCCTCGCCTCCCCTTCCGCCGCCTGCTCCGCCCCGGTTGCTGCGGAGCGGGGCGGCCGCGCAGGTGGGACCCGGCGCTGTCCCTGTGCCCCCGGGGCTGCCTTCCCCACAAAGCCGGCTTCATCTCCTCATCTCTTCTAAAGCCAAGGGCCTAGGCTTTAGGCAGGTCTTGCTTGTGGAAAAGCTTGCCATAGCAAATGCTTTACTTTTTAAATTTTTCCTCCCTTGAAAAAGGTTAAGAGGTGCTGATCTTCACCCCAATTTTCTCTTCCAGTTTTCGGCATGGCAGTGGACTGGCTCGGCTTTGGCTACGCCGCCCTGGTGGCATCAGGAGGGATCATTGGCTATGCAAAAGCAGGTAGGGTGCCGAAAGGTGCTTCCATCTCCCTCCCTCTTCCCCCACACCCCCTCCTCCCTCTCCCCAATAACTTGGTGTGAGCTGGGCAGCTTTTTACGAAAGCCTCTTATCTCGAAGTTGACCCGTATGTAAATTTTATCGGTTTGTGCCATGTGCTGATAACTTGCTGCTGGTGGGGTGTGCTGGATTTTGAGTTGAGCTGGTGCTTTGGGCTGATAAGGCCATAATCTGCTTTCTGGTGCATGCTGATATCTGCCCGTGCTCTTTGGGTGAACTGTCATAAGTTTGCTTCAGAAAGGCTTTTTCTTTGCTCTTTAAAATACAAGCATTCTGTAAGTGTTCTGTATCTTCAAATGACATAAATCACCACTTTTCCTCCTTAAGAGATTTATTGCCATTTTAATCTGTGATGATAACAGTATACTGCAAGCTGCAGAGAGCTTTCAGAACTATCTTTTCTCCAAGTGGAGCTGAACAGCACAAATCAGTCCTTAAACTTGTTTCTCTTCTGGGCTCTGCATCATAAGTGTACCCTCTGACCTACTGCTTTCATTTCCTGTCCTTTTTCTGAGTTCGCCCTCCTCCAGACAGAACTGTGGATTCATTCCTGCTGCAACACTGTCTCTTTCAGCTTTGAAAATCCCTAAGCCATCTTGGTTTTTATGATAGGAAGGGGCATTGCTGAAGACAGTAAGACTCTTACCAGTGCATTTGACTAGATAGATGCTAGTGCCTATTCCAGTCTGTTTTCCATTGGCTTGGATTTATCCTTTGGGTTGTGAATGGAGTTTAGGACAGAAGGGACAATACTGAGAACTTAAGTAACTAATTGCATCTATATTTCTCCAAGGCCATTATGAAATGATGGGTGTCTTTCTTGTCCTCTGGAACACAATTGGGAGGACATGGTTATGCTGGGGCAAGGGAATCCAGGTCACAGGATTATTGAAGGGGAACAGAAACTCTTATGGTAACTGCTGGAGAGAAGGAAAAAAACCAACCATACAAAGGAGCCATTGTATACTTATTAATAACTTGGAGAAACCAAAAGAAAATGGAACTTTCATGCGTAGAACTAAGTTGATCTGATCTGTTCTTTTACAACCCGATCTATCTACCCACACAGACAGGGGGCAGTAGTAGGTGCCTTTGGAACAGTATGAGAACATGGCAATCCAAGGGTGAGTGAGTAGGGAGTGATTTATTGATTCATTGATTGATTTTTCTGTCTTCATTTAGCAAGTTCTCTGGGTCCCTGTGTTTTGAGATCTGTGAACTTCTTGAGCCAGAGGTGATGTGGTTGTGCTGTAAGTGTATGTGTCATATCTGCTTAAACAATGCCTTGAGGCAAAATTCAAGGAAATGATGGATGTTTCTTGGCTCCCAGGCTTGTGGAAAGCATTGTGGCTACCACAGATTTGTTTTAAACTCATATTCTGTGCAAAGCAGCCACCTAGTAGAGTGTGTACCTTTTCCTTGCACATGTACAAGTATATCAGGTGCTTTCTGTCATCTTTGTCTCCTGCTTTTTGTACCAAAAGCAGGATACAAAGCAACCTTGTTGATGATTGAAAAATGATTACTTTCTGGAAGCAATATGCAGTCCTCCTTTAACATTGAGAGGAGATATTTATCAGCTTAGCTTTTCAATCTCAAGTCTTTGGAAGGTGACCTCAGAAATGCAATGTATAAAGAACCACTTTCAGTAGCATTAAGTCCTTAATTCTCCATTGGCCTTATGGAGGGCATTCACCACTCACAGTGATCATGCTAATTGATTACTTGATATATTCTATAAATCACCAATTTAGGTGTGGTATCCTTTATTTTCTGGTAGTTTGGGATGATCATTTATACTGAGGACTTGATTCAAAGTTTAGGTGCGTTTCTTGCAAAGTCTGCAGCTACCTTTGGATCAAATCTCAGGTGTACTTAGGAGATATGACCTCTCTTGTTCAACTACGCCTTGCTCCTTGGCAATTCTTTGAATGCCCTCCTGCCCAATTCCACTCACCTGTCCTTTTTTCTGATTTTAAATCCTTACAATTTAGTCCTACTGTTTTACTGCCTCTCAAGCAATTTTCATAATACTGTTTTGAAGCAACATGCTTCAGTTTGTGCAAGGAAAACACCAATTCTTTTGTTTTTCTCACTCTTCTTTCATGAATGTGTTAATGCCTTTGCTTTACAGAACTAAATACTAACTCTGTATATATCTTATGCAAGAGTATTTGAAGTGTTTCTTGGCTGATCAGCATGGTCCCAATATCTTAAAACCCCCCTTCTCTAATCTTCTTTATGTCAATGAATTATTTGAAGTGTTTCTTGGCTGATCAGCATGGTCCCAATATCTTAAAACCCCCCTTCTCTAATTCCTTTATGTCAATGAATGATGAATGCCCTTTTTTTTTTATTATTTCTATAATTTTTGGTACAAAACAGTTAAGCTGCTGATCAAGATAATCTTTAAGTTTCTAAGAAATGCATTATCTTCCATTTATTCAGGTAGTGTTCCATCACTAGCTGCTGGCCTTTTCTTTGGGAGTTTGGCTGGACTGGGTGCTTATCAGGTCTCACAGAATCCAAATAACATTTGGGTTTCTCTGAGTAAGTAATTTAAAATTTTATTTGAAAAGGATAATATTTACCCTATATATTTAAAATGAGTACCTAAAAGTCTTTGCAGAAGAGTTAAACGCAGATTATGCTACAAATCTAACTTCAGTGCTTTCTAAACTTTACTGAACCGGTGGCTGCCAACATGCATCTGTCTCATACTGATGTGTTTGAAGGATCATAATGCAAGGGAAGTGCTAATAAATGGATTTCTGATATTTTTTGCTGGATCCTTTGATTTGTACTTTGAGCATCCTGCAGGAGGCTGTAAGATTTTGGGAGGAGGGATTTCCCCTTCAGACTGACCATACCCCTAGCAGACTATTTTATTATCACAGAAAATGGCAGAGATTGTGATTGGCTTATTTTTATAAATGACAAATATGTGAAGTTACAAAGGTGTTGATGCCTGGGGAGATTTAAGAGAGAATCAAGCTTCAGTAATGCTGTTTCTTCCTTCTCAGAATTGGAGCTTCCCTTCCCCCTGATTTGAGAAGGTAACTGTGGAGAATTACTGCTTAGCCAGTGTTTAAAGAGCCACCACTGACTACAGCATTTTTTCTCTGAAGCAGTGAAAGAGCATCAAGCAGTGAAAGAGTGTCAGGAGCATCTGCCTCTTTGACATGTGAAAGTCAGAAGTGAAAGGGGAAGGCCCAGCATTTCTCTCACTTCAGCTTTGTTTACAGGCAGTCCACTTCCACAGCTACTGGCCAGGCCAAAAGCTGTGCATGGTCAAGTCTTAATAACTTAATAAACTGCTGATACAGCAAGCTTAAGATGTGTGAGATTAAGTGTTTTCCCAAATGTGAGAGACAGATGCATTTCTGTAGCTCAGTAGCATATGGAGTCTTTTCCTCTTCGTGCTTTAAAGTTTTTGGAGAAGATGTGTTCTGCTGCCGTTTGAAACAAAATTTCATTGTGAGGTGTGCATATTCTGAAGATCTGTTACTAATTAGAGTTTGAAGCATTTTAATACTGAAATATTTTTGTTTTATTGTGTGTTAGACTATGGTCCCAGTCTCTTACATATCTCATTACGTGAGATTAATAGATGTCAGTGACAATATTTTGGCTGGTGTTAGGGAGGAAGGATGTCATGGCTAGGACTGAAGATGAACTGGATCCTGCAGGACCAGTCATCACATAGAAGCAATGGTAGGGGATAAGAGTTGGAACAACATGTGTGTAGCTGTTACCACTGGGTAGCAGGTGCCTACTAAGGATAAGGATTTAATCAGTGTATGTTTTTCTTACATTTTTTTAGCATTCAGTAATTATTTGAGATACCATGTTCAGGGACTGTCCTTTCTATCTTACTGAGTCAGTGAAACTACCTGGCTTCTGTCTCTGTGGCAAGTGGTCTGGGACAATTAACTCTCACCTTGGTAATGCTTAGCACGCTTCCCTTTTGAAGTAATTTGAAAACAATTTAGTTAATTCTCAGAACATTACTACAAATTAAACATGATGCTACATGTTAGACATGATTGCTACAAGTTAGACAAATGCTCTCTCCCTTTTTTGAGAAGCGAGGGAATTATGTGGACAAGTTTAGTGATTTGCCTGTGTGGAGAAGGAGTGAGTTCTAGAGCACTGTATCATAAATTATTTCCAGTCTCAAAAAGAACACATTTTGAAAAACAAATTTGAGAAGTATGTGCAGAAGCATATGGAGAGCACTGTCTGCTAGAAATTGATATAGAATACTTACTCTTTACAAACTGAGGCATTTTAAAATTTGCACAATTTATTGATTCTCTTAGTCTGTTAAGTGCAGTAACCCTGTTTCTCTTTTTACTTGATGCTACTACTTCTCTCTGTTTTAATTATGTTTCTCCCACACATGCATCTCTGCCGACTGGACTGTACAATCTCTCATTTAAGTTACATCTGGAGCACTGACTGCTGTCATGGGAACAAGATTTTACCACTCCAGAAAATTCATGCCTGCAGGGCTAATTGCTGGTGTCAGGTACAATCCTTTTCTTTAACCTCCTGTGTGTGATTTCTTATTTGCTTAATTAAACTGAGATGGAGTGAATCATATTTTGTGTATTATTTTTGTTCCTATGCATCACTTGGATGAAGTATCTGAAAATGAATTGAGAAATTGTTGTTGTTATTGTTAAATTATATGTTTTTTTTCCCCTTACACAGTTTGCTAATGGTTGGAAGATTAGCACTGAAGATGTTGGAAAAGCCCCAGGAAAAGTAACTGTTAATTTTACATCTTAGTATTTGGAAAAGGAAACCTGATCATGGAATTGCATGAATGCAGAAGTGAGAAGATGGAAAAATTTTCTGTATCAAGACATTTTTTAATCTTTTTTTGTAAGTGGGAGTACAGTGATGGGACAGATAGTTATTATATGAGGTAGAGCTGTTTGTGTATAGAGAGAAATTGGTCCTGATTTGATTTTTCTGGCATGTTTCAGTGTATTTTAACACTTCCATGTTTTTATATTCCAAAATGTACTTCTGACATGTATGAAGCAGATAGAAAATATCCTGTAATTAAGAAAATATCTACAAAGAGGCACCAGGAGTAACTGGCTAAATACAGTAGTGTGTCTCAAACCTTTTACACTGAGTATTATGGTGTGCTTTACCTGTTGCATTCTGAATTGATACACCATGTCTTTATAATGTCCAACAGATCTTGCTTTTTTATTGTGAAATGATGCTAAAATGATGCTTTTCTATAAGTAAAATTTGTTACAAACCTTTATTTGGCCTTTTTTCTTTTTTTTTTTGTACAATTTCTGTATTTGGGGACAGGAGTATTTTTTTCACCTTGTTTTCTCAGTGGAAGTCTTTGCAGTGGACTGTTAGTTTCCAAGTGCTGTCTTTCAATGATATGTAAAAATCACTTTATAAATGGAGGGACAGAAGATTAAATTATGGGCCTTCATTTAAGAAATTGTAGTTGCTTGAAAGGAACTTACCCTGAGGATTAATTAAATGAGATTTGTGCTAGGCTAAATGGACAGTTGAATGTGATCTAGACTGTATAACTGGAGTAAAATACCCTAACACTGTGCAATTCTGATCTTGCAGACTTACTTGACAATAGAATGTATCAGCATTTTATTTTTATCTCTTAGGAGAGTGGCTGTGCCTCTTCAAATGTGTCTTTACTAGGAAACCCTGGAGTCAGAAGGGTTCCTTGTTCTGCTGTGATGCCTGGAGACTGAAGTGTGGAAGAGGCATCAGTGGCATCTGGTGCTTTTGTTGTCACTCCATCCTTGATTGCTTCTCCTGCACTGAGTCTTGCAGTTCTGTTAGTGCAGGCACAGCTCACATGAGCTTAGCACTGTGGTGGAAGGGAGAGGCAAGAAATGTGTGAAAGAAAATCCTTTATCAGCTTATTCTTTAGTGATACATAATTATTGATAAATTAGGATTCTTACCAAGTGTAACTCTATTTTAAAGTGATATTTTATGTAGTGACTATTTAGGATTTTACTTTGGGACCTTTGTACCACTGATTATATCAGAACCTTGTCAACTGCTTAACATGATAATGGCAAAGCAGGTTTAAATTAACTTACATGTTACACACTTTACATTTTGTAGTGTTTAAAGGAATTGATAAAAATTGTCTCAAACTGCATAAAGCAGATACCAAACTACGTAATTTCTCCATTTTGTTGGCCACTTCAATGCTTGTAGTTCCTTTTCTGGAAATGGCATTTAGTAGTATTGAGTCAGAGTGACATTTCTACTGTTGTGAGTCAATGGTTACCCATATGGTAGTAGACAGGAAGCTATTGTAATAGAAAGTAGTAATTACAAGCAGATCTACTGGTGTTGGGCCAGTTGTGCTGTGTCTTATCAATTCTCTTAGCAAAAGTTGTAAAATTAATTCCAGGTTTTTTAATACATTTCATATTGTAACCTCTCTTGTTTCAGGCACCTAATCTCTAAAAACCTGATCTGTATAGAATGAATCTCTAGGGATCAACACTGAAAACATGTTAAAGCATGTCTGAAATTCTAGTCTCAGTTAAATCATAGTCTCTTTTGACTATACTTTAAGCAAAATCTAACAGAAGTTTTGTAATTACCTTTTTATGTATTTAAATCACCCCATGTAATTGAATAGAAAATTCCATCATTGATACAGAATTTTTTACAGCTATTCAAGAATTAAAGACATAAATATCCTTTCTCCAGATTGCCCCTGCTTTTAGTCTGATTGTTAGCTACTTCTAAAAGATTTCTTTCTGGGTTTTTTTCCACTGAGTCTCCCTGTAAATTGAGATAATTACTTTTGCATTAAATCCACTGTGGCTATGCCATGGCTTGAGTGGAATTTCATGTTATGAGTCAGCTTGTACATGGATTTTGGAAAGAATGATTTAGTTATTTTTGGGAAATGACCTGCTAAAATAACTCTTAAATTAAGGCTGCTCTGTTCAAAGCACACTCTGAAAATAAAAATATTAGTTTAATATTTCTTACAGTTTCAGCTGTCAGCACAAGCTGAAATGAATACTGATTTTAAAAAAGTTCCAGGAGCAGGAAACTAGTTTTACTATACACATACTGAGTCACCAGGACTCAATAACTCAGAGTTTAATCACATATCCAGAACGTTACAGTATTGAGAGGAGAAAAGAATTTGAGTTGTCAAATCCTCATTTCCTAGAGTAAGGGCCCAGGTCCTCCATTCCACGCCTGCTTGCCTGTAGAAACTGGGTGGCAAGAGGAGATGTCAGGTATTTTACCCCTCTCTTGAGTGGCTTGCTCAAGACCAGAGGAGGGAATTTTCTAATCACTTTGGTAGGTAAGTCATCTCTTGAAAGTAGGAGTTTGTCCTAAATGTTGTAATTTTTGTTTAAGCCTGTCTTTGTAATAGGAGTTGCTTACCTTAAGTCCTGGAAAGCAAGAGATGTTGGGCTCCCTTCAGTTCCTGCTCTGGATGGGTTCAAGTTCCCTTCCCAGGGAAGGGCTCCTTCCCTCTGACCATAGGATATCCTGCAGGGAGAATGTTGATAGGGGGAGTCACACCACAGCTGAGAAGAGATTGCAAAGTTCCTGGGATCTGTGGGAAAAGAATCAACTATTTTTTAAGTCTTATTTAAAGCTAGATAGTAACTGGCAAAAATGCGGAGACATCCTGAAGCTGAGCAATGCAACTCAGATTCCTCTGCCCAGAGTGGACAACCTAGATTTCACCTTTATGTTTGCTTCTGGTTACCTTCTGGTTTCCCATTCAGGATCTTACCTGTGGCGCCCCAATTGCTGACACTGAGGCAGCATCACATCCATACAGGTTTGGAATGTTACAGAGCACCCAATTAGTGAAAATGTGAGCAAATATTTTGGGGGGAGGGTCAAAATATTGGACAATTGAGTGCCTCAGTTATGGCTCAGTCTTTACAGGTACAACACTGAGACCCCTAGTTCATCAGTAATATACTCAGGCTCAATTGCACCACTGAGTTGAGGTTACTCACACACTGGTAGATGTCACAACCTAAGCTGTTCTTCCAATTGATGTGACATTTGCAGGTAGCAAAAAGTCTCTTTAATTTAGTACAAATGTGTGTATAGTGTAAGAATTCAGGCAATGTTACATTAGTAGTATGGGCAAACTGTCTTTCACAAGCCTGCAAAGGAGAATGGGAGGTGGATGAAAGATGTTTCAAGTGGAATGGTTTGGAAGGGAAGTAGTCATGTGCTGTCCTACTTTATCCCTTGTTCTAAGAATATGGTACAAGCCTGTTTTAATGCAAAGCGAGTCCCCTAACTCTTATTCTGCTGCAGGCTTTGAAAGTGCAATTTGCCATGTCCCAGTTCTGTCAGTCATTGTGTTGGGAGCTGTTGGTGCTCTGTCATCACCAGCTGAGGGTCAGTCTGTGCTGAAACTAATATGGCCTTAAGTATTACACAATTATCCTTTTGTGGTGTTAAAATTGCTGGCTTCTTGGCATTATAGTCATGCTTTCTGACTGCACAGCTTAATCACCTGGAAAAATGGGAGGGGCAAACAAAGGTCAGGAGAACCTCCAAGCAGTTATGACATGAGGAGGAAAGTCTTTGTTTCTCCAGAAGCCCTACAAGTAAAAATGGAAAAAATGTTGTGTCAATAATAGCACAGAGGCATCTGCCCTCGGCTCCTCTCCTGCTTTCTTGAAATGCCATGATGGAACAGATCAAAGTGCTTATGCTTTTATGCAATATTCCCAGCTCAGTCCAGTGCACAAGTGACTTTGGGTGTTCCCTTTAGTCTTTTTGTGTTTCTCTTCTGAGCTCTGAAATAGAGATAATGTTTTCTGTATCCCTCGCCCTCTCTGTCTTTTACATTGCTGCCTTACACTGTGTGTGGCATAAAATGTTCCCTGCCTCAGGAGCAAGAATTGGTAGCTGGAACAGATACTGTTTTAGCGCTGGTAGTTCATACAGTGTTTTGATACTCTTTTAGAAAAACCCTCATGAGAAAAAATATGGTACAACTAAAGTCTATTTGCCTTATTTCATCAAATGTTAGCATTTGCTAATATATTGCTATTGTATTTTGAGATCCTGTCCTGCAAGCACGGTAACTAAGTGGGATTGAGCCTTAGTGCTAATATTTGTTGTCATATAATATTCTGAGTTGGAAGGAACCCATGAGGATCATTGAGTACAACTCCTGACTCCACACAGAACAACCTAAAAGCGAAACTATGTGTCTAAGATCATTGTACAAGTGCTTATTGAACAGCAACAGGTTTGGGACCATCACCACTTCCCTAAGATCTTGTTCCAGTGCTTGGCCACTCGATCAAGAGCAATCCCTCTCCTCTCCTCTCCTCTCCTCCCCCCCATTTTTTCTTTTCCCCCATTTCTTTTTTCCACCTTTTCCTGCCTTTTTCCTTTCCCCCCGACGTTTTTTGTAATTTTTTTCCCATGTTCTCCTTGGTGCTTGTTTGTTTGTTTGCTTTCCCTGGTTTTATGTCCCCGTTGTTTGTCTGTCAGGCGGCGGCTGGCTGTGCTGGGAATGCGGAGCTCCTGGCAGGCTTTGCAGCGCTCGGAGCCGGGAGAGGGCGGCAGCGCGGCTCCGCTGCTGTCAGCCGGGGGAGAAGAGCACCCCACCCACCCCGCGACGTGGAGACAAGGATAAATAATAATCAACCTAATTCCACTGTAGGGTTTGCCCACTTGTCACTATCTGACCTGGAACACCAAACGCTGGAACACAAGTGCTCGGCTCTCTCAGCTGAATAGGTCTTTAGCTTCTTTATTAGCTTTGCGCTGGCCCGAGAAATGAAAGGAAATGATCCTGGGGCAAAAGGCTTTCCTCACCAAGCATACTGTGCAATCCAATGGTCGTGCTGCTAAGGAGCTGATAATAATCGCTCGAGGAATGAAAATAAAACCCTTCTGCCACTCTTCTTACACCCCCTGAAGGAAATCTCTTATCTGCATTGGAAGATCAGCCCAGTCTTTCTCACCTATTCACAGCAAGAAACAAAATCTGCGGGTTGTCAGCCTGATTCACAAGCAGAAGAGATTTAGCAGGACAGGCCTCCTTCTCTAAGCACTTTTAGAAAACACATAAGTGTTTTGGTTTTGTAAGCTGTTGGAATAAATATATATATAATGAGGGAGAGGGTGTTGGCTAAGTTTCTTTGGATACGCGCTCTTTCAGCAGTGCTATAACAATAGAAATGCCTGGGATCAAATCATGTGCTGTTACCTGAAGGCATCCCACTAGTAGGAGAGTTATTGGATGCGCTGAAATTCCTTCTGACCCCTCTGTTCCTCAATAAACCTGCACACAACTTCCTCTGGGGATGGGCCAAGTATTGCTCCATTAGTATGCAGCACCACAGTCAGCAGGGCAGGAAAATACACACCAGGAGGAGAGAAAAGAGATGAAAAGCAGCAGGAGCAAAGTAAATGCTTTTAAATTCTGGACAGAAACTTCCCTCCACTGAGATTCCTGCAGGTCTCTGGTGTCATGACAAGATGTAAAATATTCTGAGGTGAGAAGAAGGTTGATCCATTTACTCAGGTTCTGTTTCTGTTTAAAAAATGAAGCCTAGACTGGGAGGCAGGGAAATTTTTTTTTGTGATGGGGCTAGGAATCCAAAAATTGTGACAACAGACACAAAGCAACAATCCTAAAATCTTCTGAAAGTATTTTAATCCATAAAGATATTGTGAAAATGATCATTCTGGTTCTCTGCATGGTTACATATCCCTGGTGTTTAGCAGCGTGCTAGATGCTCCAGTCTGCATTGCTTGTCCTATATGCAGCAATATCTTCAGTTCCCAGACACTACCTCACCTGGCAACCCTGCAGCATTTACATCAGCTTGGGGCCTGTCGCCAGACTTTCTCCTTCGTGTGCCACTACTGTCTCCTCCCTGCCAAGAAATAAGGACACTGTGTTCAACTTACACCTATAAATATCATCTATATGAATTTATTTTCATGTAAATTCATTTATTTATGTGAAGGACAGTACGTTGTTTAGCATCCAGTTTCTCGGGCAGCACAGAGTCACTGATCAACACAGACCCAACTTCAGCCACGTCCTCCTTATGGCCAGGTGGGCAATGAACACACACATTCATGCTTCTGCACAGACAGTACCATGGTTGCGCAGGAGTTTTATTTACACTTTTAAAAGCATTTTGTTTGCTTATCTATGGTTTTGCTTTTTACTAGTGATAAATACCAAATAACAGTGATAAAAAACAAATAACATTTTCTTCTGTATATCTATTCCCATACTGTCAAGCAAGCAAATATGGCCAGTATTAGAAGGCATTGTGACTTTCTGAGATAGAGGTGGCAGCAGCCTGCAATTCCTGCTCCTCCTAGCTGTCAACCATTAGGCTACCAGCTTCTTTAGGGAATAGTGTGTTGCAAGGAGGCAGAAAAGATCCACAGATTTTCTTACGATATATTTGATTTACAGAATATATCCCACTGAGTGCCCCCTCAGGGCATCTCAGTCCTCAAGGATCACGACTTTCCTCAAGAGTATTCCTTTCACATGAGTGTTAACTTTATGGTGTCACCTACAAACACTCTGCTTTAGTCAGGGCTCTCCATAACAATGCACCAAAATATGCGCTTAAAGATGATGGTAAACTCATTCAAATCCTCCCTTATCAACCACAAACAAGGTGTGGTGCATATGCTAAAAACGCAGCAGCAGGAAAGAGGAGAGTTAACTGTCAAAAAAAAACCCCAAAAAAACCATGTTAAGTGACACCTAATTAGTGCTAATCTCAATTTTCTCTTTCCCCCCCCCCTTTTTTTTTTTTTTTCTTTTTTTCTTTTGGTCCCCCGGAGCAGTGAAAGTTTTGGCGAGGAAGGGTAAGAGGGGTCAGCCTACTGCTAATTGCTTCTTGTTAAGCTGGGTCACTGCACTTGACCTCGTTCAAATCTGTGTTGGGTTGACCCTGGCTGGATGTCAGATGCCCACTGAAGCCACTCTTATCGCTCCCTTCTCAGCTGCAGAGGGGAGAGAAAATATAATGAAGGGATTTAAGGACAAGGAGAGATCATTCACCAATTAACATAATGAGCAGAACAGATTGGACATGGGTAAAATTAATTTGATTTATTACCAATCAAATCAGAGTAGAACAGTGAGAAATTGAACTAAATCTTAAAAACACCTTCCAGATTCACTCCTGATTTTCTCCACCTTCTCCCCACAGTGGCCCAGGTTGATCTGGAATGGGGTTTGAGGTCAGTTCATCACACATTGTCTCTGCTGCTCCCTCCTCCTCAGGAAGAGGACTCCTCACACTCATTCCCGGCTCCAGTGTGGGTTCTTTCCCATGGGAGATGGACCTCCATGAACTTCTGCAAAGTGCGTCCTTCCCATGGGCTGTAGCTCTTCATGAACTCCTCGAGCATGGGTTCCTTCCACAGGGTGCAGTCTTTTAGGAACAGACTGCTCCAGTGAGGGTCCCCCATGGCTGGACCTGCCAGCAAACCTGCTCCAGGGTGAGTGTCTCTCTCCATGAGTCCCTAGATCTTGACAGAAGCCTGCTCCAGCACAGACTTCCCAAAGGGTCACAAGCTTCTTCAGGTACATCCACCTGAGCTGGAGGTGGATCTCTGCTCCACTGTGGACCTGTATGGGCTGCTGGGGAACAGCTGCTTCACCATAGTCTGCACCATGGTCTGCAGGGAAATCTGGGCTCCAGCACCTGGAGCACCTCCCTTGTCTCCTTCTTCACTGACCTGGCTGCCTGCAGGGCTGTTTCTCTCACATGTTCTCACTCCTCTCTCCAGCTGCAGTTGCTCTTGTGCAGTAACTTATTTCCCCTCTCATATGCATTATCCAGAGGAGCTACTGCTGCCTCTGATGGCCTTGACCTGACAGTGTGGCAAACAGGGCATTGTTCAAGTTCTTTTACCCCACTCCAGGCAGACCATCCTGCTATGTGTTCTACCCAATCTTTTGTTTGTTTCCTCAGCTGTTTCCCTACTCACTGATCCGTGTCCTTGCAATGCATGTGAGCAGAAGATATATTTAAGATGAAATTTTCCTTTATACTTCTGAAATACAATATCTAGTGATTGTATCAATAAGTAAAACAATTGCTTTCTGTCTGGATTGAATCTTTATAAATTATTAAATGCTCTAGAAATATGACTTCAGATAGAAATCTTGACCCTTCATTATTCCTCACCGCAAAAGTCTTTTTCATATTAGCCTACAGCAAAAAGCACAAATGCCAGCAATCTGTCTCTGGTAATAAATGAAATTCAGGTGAAAAAATCAAATATAATTTATTTCTTCAGAATCATAAAATGATATGGTGGGTGAAACATGGTAGAGCCATGGTAATACACTATAAGCTTAAAACAACAGATGATATGGTAAAAACATATCATATGGTAAAGATTATATATGGTAAAGATTACTTTATTTGGGTTATGGACTCCATGAAACCCAAATACCAATAAGCTTGCTGTTGCCAGCTTTATTGGTTTTGTATGGCTTGGATTTGGAAGCAGGGGAGTCTACAGGGGTGGCTTCTGTGAGAAGCTGCTAGAAGCTTCCGTCATGTCCAGCAGAGCCAATCCCTGGTGGCTCTAAAGATGGATGTGCTGCTGGCCAAGGCTGGGCCAATTAGAGCTGGTGATAATGCCTCTGTGATAACACGTTTGAGAAGAAATCAAAACAAATGTGGTGCAGTTGTAACTTGAACCAGAGAACAGCAGAATGAGAACATGTGAGAAGAACAACTCTGAAGACACCAAGGTCAGTGGAGAAGCAGGGCGGGAGGTGCTCCAGGTGCCAGAGCTGAGATTCCTCTGCAGGCCATGGTGAGGACCAAGGTGAGGCAGCTGTGTCCCTGCAGCCCGTGGGGATCCATGAGTGATGCAGGGATCCACCCGCAGCCTGTGGAGGAGCCCACACCAGAGCAGGTGGATGCTTGGGAGGAGGTTGTGACCCCATGGGACGCCTGTGGAGAGAGGGACTCTGCTCCCAGGCTGGAGCAGCCTGTCCTTGGAGGACTGCAGTCCATGGAAGAGTAACCCAGGCTGCACCAGTTTGAGGGGTACCGCTGCCCATGGGATTGACTCACATTGCAGCAGTTCACAGGGAACTGTTGCCCATGGGATGGACTCTCACTGGAGAAGTTCATGGAGAACTGTCTCCTGTGGGAGGGACCCCACAGTGCATCAGGGGAACAACCCCCTGAGCACTGGGAGAAGCCATGGCTGATGAACTGGCCATAGCCCCCGTTCCATACACCACTGGGGTAAGAGGTAGAGCTGGAAGGAGAGCAGGGTGGGGAGAAGCCATTTTTAAGGGATTGCTTTACTTCTCATTATCCTGATCTGATTTTGTCAGTAATTAATACACTTCATATCTCTAAGCTGAGCCTGTTTTGCCCACAATGGTAATTGATGAGAGATCTCTTCCAGTCCCTATCTCAACCTATCGACCTTTTGTTACATTTTCTCTTTGCTGTCCAGCTGCAGAGGGGAGTGAGTGAACACCTTTGGTGGGTGCCTGGATCTGGCCAGCATCAATCCCCAACACCAGATTTGATCACATTTTAGAGCAATTCCAGCTGAATTGCTCTATTCACATTACCAAGACTGTGCCTGACTCCAAATGTCAACCCAGTGTAGCTGAAGTGGAATCTAGCTGGTGGGCAGAATGGGCTGGATTTGGAAATGAAGACGGCAACTAATTTTTCCCCATTCCTGCTACCCTTCTCTTAAGTTATTGTTGCCATTGTTTAGGTAGACAGGCTCTCTTTCCCTCTTTTCCAAAGAAGCAACAACGTGATAGCTTGCAGAAAACTCTCCAAACAGTTCTGTTTCCCTTATGTAGTCTCTCATATCTGTAGTTTGGTGCCTTTGGCTGCCCAGATACATAACCAGGACTGCACATGTGTGTAAGATTGTGCCCGCCACGTAAAAAGCCAGTAAAAAGGACCCCTTCTCATGGAAACATGGGAGTGGCCATGTGCAGCCAAATGCCTCAGCATGGAGCAGGGTACCACGTGATGGAGAGGAGGAGCTGCAGAGGCAAAGCTCAGTCCCCTAATGCAAGTGTCATAGACCACCCATTGATTCCTGCACACTGTGACTGAAAACCCACAGTCGTGGGCAGTTGCTACTCTAAAGAAAACATCAGCCCTAAAACCATCCCAGGGCAGCAATAGATGGGGGCTTGCTGGATGGGTACCCCTGCACACCTTCATCATGCTGCTTCCTGGGGGGTACCACCAACCCTGGTGTCACCCTGGCCACTTCAGCCACCCTTGCTCAAGAAAAGGGATATTTTTGGTCCCTGCTCAGAGCAAACACTGTGGATTTAGCCCCTCTCAGGGAGGAGGTAGGGCTGACGGCAGCCCGTTCTCTCCAGAGTAATTGACTAAAATGAATTAAATGATTACAGATCAATTAGCATTACCATCTTCCTGAAGCCAGCTGTTGTGTGACCTGTCCATAGCTGGGATGCTCTCCATTTCTCTTGGGAAAATAATGCATTTCTCCTCCAGAGTGATCTGATGTGTTTATCAGGTGAGAGGAAGGGGATTATTTGAAGGAGGCCAGTGCTTAGGTGAAATCACTCTGGTAGGCTACATAAAGAACTATAAAGCACCCAGTCCTGAAGCAAAGCAAATTTCCTGCAGTGCTTCTGGCAGTAAACAGGTTGTTAAATGCTCCTGGGTATTCCTACCCCTCATTATTTTTGCCATCAGTGTGAAGGTGCATCACTTGTGCAGGGCAAGGATTTGTCCATCACTTGTGCAGTTGAAGGCAGTGCACGGGTGAGGCAGGGGAGAGCTGTGCACAGCTGGGAAGGGGCTGATGGCTCGCTCCAGGCTGGGGCCGGCTGTGTCACACCCTCCACACCTTCAGGCTGGTGAGTGTGGCTGCTATGGGGCACCTGACCCATGAGGGAGCAGCAAGTGCACCCCAGTGACAGCAAGAGTGTGGCACCTGTTTGTGGTGCAGATGGGCTTCCTGCTCTGCCTTGTGTGTTTGCAGTGTTTTGCCACTGCAGGCAGCAAAACCACAATTTCATAAAAATGGAAGGAAGGGAGATAAGGGATAAAACCCACCCTGGCTGGTTGGTTCTCAGTAGAGACCTGCCCTGAAAAAGGAACCAGCTAAACCCAACCAATCAAAATTGTGAAATTCTAAGTCCAGGCTGAGCTGCTTTTCAGTGTTTGCTGGCATGCTAGGGGGGTGGGGAACAAAGAGAGATCCTGGAGCTGCCACTGTCTGGCTCTCAGAGGAAAATACTGATCTAAGCATATTCAATGTAGTTTGTATTTTCCCTAATGTGACTGTATTTTATATACAAGGATATACACTATATTTTAAGAAAACATATCTCTGAGGAGAATTAAAAAAACATTTACTTAACAAATTATGTTTGTTTCTCAAGTAAGTCTGATCTAAGGCAAGGAACCATACATATTTAAACTTGGAAGTTGTTTTTCTATGTATGATTAACACTGATTTCTAATGTATACGGTGTCACTTCTCCAGCTTGCTGCAATCTGCTTCATAACTTATAAGGGAAATTTCAGTGCTCTCTACTGGGCTGTGACAGAGACAAAGGAAATTTTAGAGGACAAATGAAGGATGCTCTTGAAAACCACGGCTGTTAATTGGTACTCTGTCCTGTATTGATCTCACTCTGCTCCTGAATTTGACTGAGATTCTGTAACTCCAGCTCAGGCAGTTTGCCATTAAAGAGTTTTTTCTGCATTAAACCAGCAGTATAAAACCCTCAGAGGTTCTCATATCCACCTTCTGAAGCACCAGAGATGTCCATCCAACAGACTTGCTTTCATTCCATTGCCTGCCATAAAAACTCAGGAATTTGCCCATCCAGCTGATCTCTTAAAAATTAGCCAGCATTCCCTGAAAAAACCCACCCATATGGCTTGCAAAGCATCACTTAGTCTTTTTGCACTGTTATGCTTCATTCTGCAGAATTGCTGATGGTGTTGTAGCTTCAAGTTTCTCCACATTAATTGCAATGATATTTTTCAGTCTTTTCCTGCCAGCCAAGCTGCTGGCTTTTTATCACACGTGTTCCAGAAAGAAGCAGTGCATTGCTGTCAGCTGGCTCCCGTCTGTTTTGCCATGGAGGGAAGGGTGACGTGCACAGGACTTCTGCAACTGAACAGAGAAAAAATATGATACATGGGTTACATAAAAGTAAGGGATATGTAGGAGCTTAAAATCCCACTAACCAAACCCAAGAGCCACTTTTTATACAATTTTGAATGGAGTAGAGGTTGTTTCTATCCCTGGATTCACTGCTGGGCTAAGACTGACTCTAGACTTCCACCTTCCTGTGCTTCATAGGTGAATTAGAGATAAAAATGCCAGACTTCTATATAAAGTGTTTTGGAGCCTGCTGATGAAAAACATCCTTTGTGGTGATGTGCCCTATGGGCACATAAGAATTATTTCTGTGGAGTGAAAAGGCACTAATAGATATGTAACAAATAGGTGAAGTTGCAGTCAGAGATAAGTAAAGATCAACAGAGCTCCCACTGTTTTGGCTGAAAAGAGGCACCACATGCAGCCTGTTGGAGACCAGCCTGCACACAGATGAGTTATGGATACAGGGATGTGCAGGGAGGTCTTTCAGCAGGGACAGAGAAGCCTGTTGATATTTGCAGATAAAGGAAGATCCATGTGGAGGGATGTCACGTTTCTCCCTAGGAGATTCTGGGTACAAAAATGCCCACATGTGTGACAAAATGCCTCCCAGTTCCTGGAAGGCCATGGGTGTGTGCTGTACAGATGGTTTTTTTGTGCTGGGCACCAGCAAATTCTGAACCTGTGGTGATGCTGTGCCCACACATGTGAAAGGCTGTGTTTACTGGGCATCCAGTGGATGCCTGGTCTGCCAGACAACCAATAAGATGATCCTGGATGAAAGTAAAACCCAAAAAAATCAAATGCTGACTTGGCATAGTGTGCATGCAAAGGCAACAGGAGATACCTAGGCACCTTATCTGTGGCTCCTCTTCTCCTGCACCTACATGGCTCTTGGTGCCTTCTGGGCTCGCTCCTCCCCAAGGAAAATTTTGTTATGTGTGTATGAGTTGCCCACCTGAAAAAAACACACTATTTTGGGCTTCCAGTCAAGGGAAGAGCTGCATGGCTAAACCTCTGCTGGGGGTTTGGGAGACTTCATGGGCTGCTCCTCAGATGGGCGTGCAGAAAGCATTACAGGCAGGGCCACGGCTGTGTGGGCTCAGCTGTCCCCAGGCTGGTGACGCAGCTCTCACACAGCCCTATGGCACCACTGCCAGGCCATCACCACTGGCACTCAACCTGCTCATGAAGGGCATGAACCCTGGTCCCCGCTTTGCCTCTCAGCAGCTCTGTCATGGCAAAGAGTTGGGTTTTGATTTTGGGGGGAAGGGATGAGAGCAATTACCAGGTGTGAGGTTATCTCCAGCTCCTTTGCATGGAAGTGCTGTAGGGAGCTCCTTGCAGATCAAGGGAAGAGAGATACATTAGGGAGGGAGGCTTACCAAAATACTCTGCAGTCCAGCTCACTGGCAGCAAACATTGTACAAGCCTCTTTCCAGGGGAGTTGCAGGGAGTCCAGCTTTGTTTGGAAGGAAGAAAGGCTTGACAGGACTTGTGTGATGGATAGTGTAGAAAGTTCCCAGGGAGCAATTAAAAAGGGTAAGGGCAGGCAGACTCTTCTAGCATTTTTCCATTGCCACTTGGGTAACTGGAAGAGCTACTTTTGAAACTCTGAAGCAACCATAAATTCCTGGAGAGAGGCAAAATGCTCCAAATATTTTTTTTCCCGACAAAAACTGTTATAAGTTTTGCTCCCTGCAAACAAAAAGTGGGGAAATGCCAAACCAGTCATCCAAGTAACTGTACAGTTCAGTGCTTGTTTTGTGCTGTCTCTTTTGGGTGCCTCTTCTAAACTGAGGGTTTTTTTTCAAATCCTCTTCTTTCCCTGTCTAGCTTGACATTTCTTTAGAACATCTTCATATTCACTTTGTAAGGCAACAAATTCTGCTTCTCTGTTCTATTTTGTCTCTCCCCTTCCCTTGTGTCTTCTGAGAAGAGCACAGAGACATTTCTTCCAGATATTAAGCAGATATTCCTGCACCAGTAATTTCTGTTTTGTCTCAGGCAATCCATCAATCTTGTGTGATTAAAAGGTAATGTCTGTATGAGGCTTGTATCTCTTTCTACTGATAAGATATTTCTATACCAATATATTGGGCGAGGCAAACTTCTTCCAGCTATGAATATGAAATTAATGTAAAAAAACTATCAATTTGAACCAGACTTCCAGAAGTCAGTTGAAGGAACACTAAACAGTTACATGCAGGAACCTGCCAGGATCACTGTTTTGAAATGCAAACTGAAATTTTATTAATTTGGCAGCTTTTTGACTAGAAATCACAGGAGAGTTTTGAGAATCATGAGCGGAAATCAGGGAATTTTTTGCTTTTAAAGCTCTTTAAAACTCAGTGGTGCTTCTCCTCCCCTGGAGGTTTACGAGCATGCAGCAAGTTCTGTGTTTAATAAAGAAAGCAAGCACAGCAGAAAGACTGAAAATATTTTCCAGGGGTGGTGGGGCTCAATTTTCATGTGATAACAGACTAGAAAATGTGGTTTCTGGAAATAAAGTCTTCAGCATCTTGGTTTGCATAGTCCAAATCCACAATCATGTATCTTGCTTTATCCAGTGCTGAGGTCTAATTTAGAAGCACTCCACAATGTCAAGCACTGAACATGGCCTGACTGACACCTCTGGAAATCTCCTTGGCCTCCCTTGAGAGGGATCTCTCTGGAGGTTGGACAGCCTGGCCAGAAGAGTTTAAATTCCCTCCAGTGGTAAGAAGGTAGGCAATGCATATGAATGGTGTGGAAGAAAAGGTTGCATGGTATGAATAATCTACTTCTCCTGGTGGAAACAGGATGGTTGTAATCAACATGTTACAAAAAACCAGAGAAACATCTTTCTTGAAAATTATCAACGTATGCTGTCTGTGTGACAAGTCTAACTCAAGAGCAGTAAATTGGGAGTAAGTCAGGAGTGTTAAGGATGCCTTGGAAGCTTCTTGGTGTTAATGAAGGTTTCACTGGGAATTAAGGCTTTAAAACTGTGCTTTTCTACCAGGTGTGGGAATGCAAAATTAATGCAGATGCAGTAACCATGGCTCAGTGGAGAGGCTGTGGGCTGAAACTCAGAAGATCTGGTTTCTGTTTTGGGATGTGCTATTGTGACATAGAAAAATACTTTATATTAGATTTAGGAAAGTTTAATATTTTTGGCAGTCACAAATCCAGTTTTACCCTTCTGTGCTCCCAACCTTTCTCTACAGTTAGTTTTCCAGTTGTTTTCCAAGGTCAAAGCTTTTTACACTCCAGTCTGGAAGCTACTAACAGTCTGCAAGATATCAGAAAGTGATTTGTGGGAAGTGCCATAGTTTAAAAACAAAATTAAAATATTGCCAAAGGCATCATGAACAGTCAGAATGGGGAAAATACAAATACTGAACATCCGGAGTTGTATTTGGCTGCAAAAAGAAGCTGTTGTGATAATGTCTGCACAGAACAGCCTCTTGATTTGTTTACTAAAAGATGTAAGTTGCTCAAGGTTTGGGAAGCATCACTTTCAGAGCATACCTTTGTCACCGTCATGCCCAAACTTGTGTTTTTCAACCTGTTCTGTGTTTGGAGTCAAAATTCATCTCACCTCCCCTGGCAGCAAATCTGGAGGTGAAAGTATGTTCCCTTTTATGCATGAACTTTGTAGTTAAGGTATTAGTTCAAGCTGTAGAAGAACTGAATTCCAACCCCTCATCTGCCTTGAGGGAATGTGAAATCCCATCTCTGACCTTTTGGAAAGTTGTTCTTGCATTCAGGCTCCCAGCAGCTCTCAGTCTCTCCCTCCTACTTCCTAGGGAGTATTTCCATCCTTCCTAAGCCAGGTGTGACCTTGCAGCTCACAAGAGAAGGTGGGCTTCTGAGGAGGTGGGCACACCTGAGGTTCAGTGTTTGCTCAGACTAAAAGCTCAGCATTTCAGTAACTTGTGCTAACAATGCTCTAAAGAAAGGCAGAGCACGGAAATGGGGAGCCCGGGCATGAAGTGAACTGGGACAACCACTTTTGGAAGTGATAAACAAGCATTCTTCACTTGGAGCCTTTATTGCAAGTGAAGAAAGTGTATTTCCTGTATTTCAGTTTCTTCTTTAGCTTGGTCAAAAACTTGTTTATTAGAACTGAGAAATTAATTACAGCTTAAAAAGATCTGTAAACTTATTTTTCCTATGCACCAGTCCTCGAATCAGCTGAGACATCAGGACTAAGATCTACTCATTCCAGGCTGTTTAAGCACTAGTTAGCAGTTATTTCATAAGCATCAGTTTTCTTTGTATGACAATACAGTCAATTTTAAATACAAAATGTGTTTTGACATCTTCTTCTTTCATATTCAAATTTTTTGATATGACTTTATTTGATAACAGAAAACAATCCTGCCTTTTGGTATTTTATTATAGCCTAATTTCTATCCAAAGGCAATTCAGCATAACTACTAAGAAAAGAAATTTAATTACCTTGTAAGTAGAAAACATAATTTACCCTATTCTAATATAATAAAAGGTAAACATTAAGCATTTTAAAGGTAAAAACATAAGCATTTGAATAAAAATGTCATTTGTTTCAGTATTTGAACACATACATATCACATTTTGAGTTAGCAAAACAAGAAAGTATGAAAGACAGCAAAAGTCTTCAGGTGCTGTGGAAGAAATCTCAGTGGATCACCAACTACTAAGCATCAACTGCTCTTTGGAAAAATGATTAAATGCAAATTCAAAACAGGAACAGAACCTGGTAACATTAGCCGAGTTCACTTGCTTTCTCCTTTAAGTGACAGTTAAAATAGATTGTTTGAATCCCACACACATGAATCACTCCACCCAAGCTCATTTTTCACAACAGGAGGCAGCAAGTTTTCGTGCCTCTGCGGTGCGGGAGGAGGAGGAAGGCGGCAGGCTGCTACCGTGTCACTGCTGCCTGCCGCTTCGCTTCGCCTCCCCTCGCTCCCGGCCCTCCCTCACAAACAGCTTCCAGAAAATGCACTTGTCTCACCTTGCTCTCTATTGCCTTTCCAGGAGCAAGGCACTGGTGTTTTCTACCTTTCACCTCTCCAAACACACCTCTCCCTGCCCTTGTCCTGTTTATGCTTCCCACACGTCTCTGGTGATGGACAGGTACCTCTGAAACCATCACATAGGTCTGACCACAAATGCTTGAAGCAACCTGAGATTTCCATGGAGAGGCAAGTTCCAACAGGTCAGATTTCTAGGACACACGGGAAACTGGGACCTACTGTATCTGAAGGGAGAAAACCAGAGAGATGGGGTTTGGCATCCTGGGGAGTTAGGAGATGAAAAGTAAAGCAGCCTTGATACGCTGGTTCACCCCAGGGCAAGAGGCTGTTTACTGTGCTGCTGCTTACCTGGGATTTATCCACTTCTTTCTTCCAGCCCTTCTGTCTGACTCTCAGAGTCACTCCATCTTTGCACATCCTGCCCACATTTTGTACTAAACCAGCCCAGCTCAAATGCAGCATAACTCCCCTGGATGCCTGTGGGAGAGTTTCAAAATGCCACCAAACCACTCACTGCAATTATACCTCCTTCCAGGAATAGGAAGTGAGCTCTGGGGCATTTCCAAGGGCAGCCACTTCTTTCTGCTGATATGTTGCTGTGCGTGCAGGTTACCAAATTCCCTAATACCAGCTGTTGTCTCTGAATTATTCCAAGACTGTTTGCCATTCCTTTTGTGTTTTGTTCCTGTGTTGTTTTGTTTTGGTTTTGTGTTGTTTTTGTTTGTTTTTATAAAAATAAACATTCTGAGTGTAGCGTGCTGGCAGCCATCAATATTCAGATCAAATACCACTGTGTGATGTGCTGCCTGGGGGATAAAGAGAAACAGGAGATGACATTGGGTGCTGCTAAAACTTGTTATCTACTGCTTAGCTCCACTGCAATTCTGGTGGCAGAGAACTGACTGAAGGCAGGTTTGTCTGCCTTGACTGAAAGGCATAACTGCAGGATTCTAAAGCCTTGTGACCATGCATATTTTGGGAGTTTAATGCAGAGAAGAGCAGGATTTGCACCCACGTGAAACTGCTTTGAATCTAGGCTTAGGGCATTTTCTGTGAGAAAAGAGTTGATATTTCCTCCTCCTTAATTGTCATGAAAATGAGTCACAACTTAATTCTGGACCATTTTCTATGCCAGATTAACAGCACAGTGATTCTTTGTTCAGATATCTGGAATTATAAAAACAATGCAAGGATGAGAACATCAAATTTCAGTGCTTAAATCGCAGAGATTCTCCTTCCCTCAGTTGGTATCTGAAATGTCTGCATTTTTCAAGTGTGAAATTAATGAAAGAAAATGTGAGCATCTCTCCTTTTGAGATGAGCATGATTTCACTGCAAGTGCTTCATGCGTGTTTTTGACTTGCCTTTGAGCCTTGCCCAGTCACAAAGTTCACTACACTGGAAACTATTTCTCTGTGCAATCAAACCTGGTTAAGTCTAAAGTCTGAGTGAGGGTAAAGGCTCTAACCTGGATTTCTAAAATGATTTGCAAATGTGATTAAAACCAGCCTAGTTTTTCATGGTAAATTATAAAAATTATGCATCTGACAGAGATATTAACCTGAGCACTGCCAGTGATTGCATTGCTGTATCCTTTTTCTTTTGTTAGAACAATAGGAGCACAGTCACACATTTGACAGTGTCCCACATAGGGTCTATGTGGGACACAGCCCGATGTGTACTGCACTAGATTCGTGATTCCATACTGTCCTTAATAAAGCTGCCCTACTTTCCTTGTTGCTGTGATTTTCTAATATTAGAAGTGCTGAGTGCTATCACGTAGCCTTATTAATATTAAAAAAAATATTCTCCTCTTACTGAGAGATCCTCATTCATCCACTTTTGGTCATTTGTCCTACACTGAAAGGTGGTGTGTCCTTAAGCATTAGAAGACACATACACAGCTGGAACATTATCCTGTGCACTACAGGTGAGACATGGCACAACTGGAAGTTCCCTGCCATAGCCTTCATTTGGATGAGAAATTATGAAGTCCTTTCATGAGGGTTTATTTAATAAACCACAGTTGCTGCACCAGTTTCTAAAATGCTAGGTATCCATTTTATTCTTAATGATTAATGCCTGAAGCCTGATGATGATATATATAGTTATCTGAGGTATTAAAATACTTTTGAAGAAACATTCTTCTCTTAAATAAAGTTCCTTTGAAGGACATCTTTTAATTGCAAGATGAAGATTAAGCCTTGCTTAAATATTAACAGGGAATTCTGGTGTGGAAATTTTATCTGTTTATCTTGAATTGGGAGTCAGTCTCTAGCAGTTGTGATTTCAAAGACCATCTCAAAAGCATAACCTCATTAAAATAGGTGCCTGGCTGCCTGCCTCGGTTTGCAGATTTCATGAGAGTCACTCTCTCCTATTCATTTTGATGGTGATGATTCAGGCCTGGATATCAGAAATCATTTTACCATTGTATTTGTTTGGGCACACCAGGGCAGGACCTGTTCTGAATGAGGCAGAGACAGGGCAAGGCAGAAAGAGGAAGAGGAAGCAATTAAGCCTGATTTTAAGAAGGAAGTCTCCAGCTTTGAAAAAGCCAAGAAAAAACCTTTGGCTCTTAGGAGAGAGAGAATAGAAAAACCATCTGACAGTTTCTTTGTTATCAGGAAACCGGTGCTCCAAGTTTCTGATTCCCTGAAACACTTGACAGTGCACTGCCCTCACCCCATTGTGGATGGGGACCCAAGGGACGCCAGGAATGGACAGGCTTTCCTCCCCTGACCAGCAGACATTGCTGCTTTCCTGAGGATGGGAATGCTCAACTTCTTCACTGCAAGCATTGCAAAGGTTCAATATTTGCCTGGATTGAAGAAAGAACCTCCAGAAATAACACAAAAGAATAGGTTTACTATTGCAGATAAAGGAGAAATAGCAAAGAGCCAGCAGCTTATAAACTGGACTGGACTGAATTTACCCTTTGTGTAATTAAACAAGACACGACTGGCCATTATTGATTTAATGAAGCAAGGTCACAGAGCAGGTAATGCAGGCCAGACTTCAACATAATAACATCAGTACAGCTGGCAAATCTAAGGCCTGAGATTTAACAGTTTTACAGTCTTAAAGAGAGTGATTTTAAGGGAGCAATAGCTGTGCAGAGGCACACCAATATCTGAAAATGTCTGAAAACAAACTGCACTAACCTTGCTTGTGCTACAATCCTAGCATGAACCTAGCTAATGGGTTTCCTCTATTTTATTTTCTCAATGCATAAAAAAGAAAGTTAATGAACTTGCTTTTTTTTTTCAGATTAAAAATAACCGCAGTACCAATCCAGAGCTCCGATTCCTTGTGCCATAAATTGAAAATTGAAATGGAAACAAATGAGAAAGGCTGCCTAGGATCATAGGATCATACTTCAGGCTGGCAGAGAGCTCAGTAAATAATGCAGTAAATACCACTGCCTCAGTACATTTCCCTTCCTAGTAGGGGAAAGAGAAGGCTGGCATTTCATTGTGTCCAGGAAGCTAAGGAATCCAGACCTTTGGACAGATTACAGGAAAAGTGAAAGTTTCAGTACTGAATATCATTAAAATATATGTATGTAAAGATCAGCAGCAGGACAGAAGCCTTTATTAGATGGGAGCACTCTCCAGAGGCAATTAGTTGCGTTAATCTGTTTCCAAGAAAGAGACTGGGATTCAGTATCAGCACCTGGGATTCAGTATCTTTCTAGTAAGCAGAGGATATGGGCTTGCTTCAGCAGGTGGACAGACATTCCTTCCTACTCTGCCTGAATAACCAAGCTTTTGTTAAACAGCAGCAGGTTTTCCATTGTGAAATGGAACTGATTTGCAGCACCCTGGAAGGCTGTACAAGTTTGCAGTATTTAGCATACCTGACAATTAAAAATTATTCATGCAACAGATACATTTTCCTTTAAAACCTGTTCCGTTGCTCTTTCCATTAAGGTTTCTTGCAAGTCACATTGAAATCCCAACTACTTTCTGAAACAGGACAGTTAAGGAGGGATTCCAGCATGGAGCAGTCTTGAGTTACACTCCTTGGCCACTTTTCTTAGAGCACAAGAGCTCTTTATTCCAGTGTGTAGGAAATTGAGCAAGGCAGGCTGGAAAATGGCATGGCTGAGCACAGATCTGCTCCTCACACTGAGGAGTGAGAAAGAAATGCACAAGCAGTGGAAGCAGTGGCAGGTGACCTGGTGGAAGAGTACAGGGATAGGGTTTGAATGTGTAGGGATGGGGTCAGGAAAGCCAAGGCAAAGCTGGAACAGGACTTGGCGAGGGATGTGAAGAATAACAAGAAGGGATTCAATAAGTACTTAGGGCAGAAAATAAAGGCTGAGAAGAGTGTACCCCCCTTAGAAGCAAGAGGGGTGAGTTGGTGGCAAGTGATATGGATCTTAGAGCACAAGAGCTCTTTATTCCAGTGTGTAGGAAATTGAGCAAGGCAGGCTCGAAAATGGCATGGCTGAGCACAGATCTGCTCCTCACACTGAGGAGTGAGAAAGAAATGCACAAGCAGTGGAAGCAGTGGCAGGTGACCTGGTGGAAGAGTACAGGGATAGGGTTTGAATGTGTAGGTATGGGGTCAGGAAAGCCAAGGCAAAGCTGGAACAGGACTTGGCGAGGGATGTGAAGAATAACAAGAAGGGATTCAATAAGTACTTAGGGCAGAAAATAAAGGCTGAGAAGAGTGTACCCCCCTTAGAAGCAAGAGGGGTGAGTTGGTGGCAAGTGATATGGAGAAGGCTGAGGTACTCAATGAATTCTTTACCTCAGCCTTCACTGGCAGTCAGGCTTCCTGATCCTCTCGGTAGGTACGGGGGAAGTGGAGTCCCTTCCACTATAGGCAAAGAGCAGATTCAGGTTCACTTGATGAAGCTGAATAATCATAAGTCTGTGGGATTGGATGAAATTCATCCCAGGGTCCTGAGGGAACTGACTGCTGTCTCTCCATCACATCTGAAAGGTCACAACAGTCAGATGAAGTTCCTGGTAACTGGATAAAGGGAAAGATTGCTCCAATTTTTAAAAAGGTGAGAATGGAGGATCTAGGAAACAACAGAGTGGTGACCCCCACCCTCATGCATTGAAGATCAAGGAGTGGATTCTCCTAGAAGATATGCTAAGGCATATGGTGCAGGGCCAGAGGAGGCTATGAAGATAATGAGAGGGCTGGAGCCCCTCTCCTGTGAAGACAAGACTCAGAGAGCTGGAGTTGATCAGCCTGGAGAAGAGAAGGCTTCAGCGAGACCTCTTTGCAGCCTTCTGTTGCATTAAGGGGGTTTATAAAAATAAAGGGAGAGGGACTTTTTCCATGGGTAAAGAATGATAGCAAAAGGAGCAATGCTTTTAAATTGAAAGAGGGCAGGTTTAGATTAGGTATCAGGAAGAAATTTTTTACTGTTAGGGTGCTGAGGCACTGGAACAGGTTGCCCAGGGAAGCTGTGGCTGCCCCATCCCTGGAGGTGTTGAGGCTGGGTTGGATGGGGCTTTGAGCAACCTGATGTGGTGGAAGGTGTCCCTGCCCATGGCAGACAGGTTGGAACTAGATGCCCTTTAAGGTGCCTTCCAAGCCAAACCATTTTATGATTCCATGACTTCATGATAAAATAGGGCTTTCTAAGAAACTGAACCCTTTGAAATCCCACCCTGCATGGCCAGTCTTAGACATCTAGAAATCACAACACATGCTCGCTTTCATCCACTCCAGCATGAGTTATAAAGTGATGAGTCTCTGCTATTTTCATCCCAAAGTAACATCTCAGATGCCCTGCAAGCAATGTGCAATGTAATATTGCTAAAGTAGTAACCATTTCAGCTGCAGATTACAGCTATTTGCACAGCACTTAACAAGTGTGGTATGACACAAACTACTGCTTAGGCTCCAAACCGTTTTTCAGAATTAAGAATTTCTATATGACTCATTCCCACTGTTGGTTTTTTCCCCCAGTTAAGTACTAATATGACAATCCCCTTCTCCGTGGATCGACTTATATGGTTGAACAACCACGGATTTGCTAAGGTGGCTTAGGGAGTTTTAGCTATTGCTGCCCAGTCCACGGAATTTTTCCAGGGCTTCTGGAGGCCTGGAAGAAGCCCAGGCAAGGCAGTAAACGGATCAGGCACATAAAGTTAAATATTCTGTGGGCAGGAATCATGCCTCCTCTGCAGGCCAGTACCTGGTGCTGTGCTCTAGGTCTGTCTCAGGAGTGTCTGGTTTGCTGAAGGAATGGCAAGGATTTCATACGCAGGTACGTAGCATGCAACACATCTGATGATGCAGTGCTTGCATGTTTGCTGGCTCCTGCATCCACCCATGTTTCTGTCAGGAGGGAATGACTGAAGTGAGCTTTAAGCACCAATTACACCATCATGACTCCTGGCTGCACCCATGTGCACACCCATGTAGGTGTGTGTCTACTCCCTGCTTTCATCAGTGATCCCATGTACATCTCTGCTAACAGCTTCTCCACCTGCTTCCTCATGTTATTGAACTGTGATAGACAGGAGCTTAGGAAAGCCAGCCAGACCAGAACTGTAAATGTGTACCAGCTCAGTGTCCCATTTTGGGTGCCTAGTTGTCCTCAAGCACCCAGAGACCCAAAAGAGAACAACAGAGAACATTATGCTCATTTTCTCTGAGCCTTAATTTGTCCACATGTAAAGTGAGAATACACGCTCTTGTCTTCATGGGATGGCACAGGTTATCAAAGAGTGGAAATTGTGCTTGTTTAGATCCTCTTCTGTGCCTTACTGAACAGAACAGCAATGCACTCACAACTATTCTGTTGATGATGTGGTTTCTTGAAGCTTTGGTGGCTTCCTCACAGCCCAACCACACTTGGCAAACACATCTTCTAAATAAAAGTTCTGAAAAGTGGGAAGGAATAAATGTAAAAATCATACTGAAAAGGCTCAGAGACCCCAGGCATGGTCACAATTCTCACTGATCAGAACAGAAAAGGGCTGAATGTGTTATTAACCCTTTGCTAGCAATGTGGTCTGCTCTAGTTTTTTCTGTTGCATGTTAGACCATTTAATACTAAAAATGTTAAAGCAATTTCTGCCTTCAGAACTCGGAGTAGGAACTTCTGTGGATTCTCAGTGGAAATGCATTCAAAGAGACACTAAAACAAACTTGCTCTTCACAAGAACAAATTCCTGTCAGCTTGGGAAACTGCCAGTTGTGCGGCATTAGATGTAAAAGAGGACTTGAGCAACTCATCTCAAACATCCTTTCTCATGCTGCACATTAAAGCTGTGGATGAGTCAGTACAGCTGAGTAGGAGAACCAGACAGGTTTGAATCACCACTTTTTCACCATCTCTGAAGCAATACTATTTCCATGCAAATAATTTCAACCTCAGAGTTATAAAAGAAGCCCAGTAGTGGTGATCACTAACCTCATACCCGAGAAGGAATTGACTAGTTAATGAAAATTCACAGCTGTTTCATGTTTAAAGACACTGGTCTACGTAAAAGGAAATGAGCTAATTAATCTTAAAATCCTGGAAATTGAGAAGTATCTGAAGAGACAGCAAGCTGCATTTCAGCGTTTCTCTGAAGCTATGTCTTACTCAGTTCTTTCCCTTCTTGTTCAGATGGATGTATGAGAGGTTTGAGAAACACAGCTGAAGAGTCTGACTGGATAAATATTTAAAAACCCAAGAAAGAACAGATCTTTAAGCACAGAGAAGCAAAAAAGAAGCAGTGTGGGTTCCTGGTACTCCATCAGGTGGATCTTATATTTGTCTTGAGTTGAGCAGACTCTGGAATTGAAAACTCTGCAATACTTGGGAAGATGCGTTCACACATCTGGAAAGTAAATTGAGAATGTTTATTGACTAAGTGCTATCTGTATGTGTGAGACCACCAACTTTCTGCACTTTACTTATGCTAACAGATAATGCTTATTTAATGCTTGATTGATTTTTATGCCTTTTATTTATACTCTTTAATCTAGTACTTTCAACCTAAAACTACCTTAATAATAATAAAACTAAATACAAAAGCTAAATAAAACATTTTTTAGGTAGTTAAGTAGAACAGTTTTGAATTTTTGCAAACAACTGTATGAGAATTCTGTAGAAGTGTAATTGAGCTGGGATTTCTCACGAAAAGTTGGTAATATACCTATTACAGCCATTGTACAGTGTAGAGACCTGAAGCCACAAAACTCAGCTGAAATAAATAAAAGAAATAGAATTGTAACTGCCACATTTTATTAGTTTCCTGCAGGATTCATTACAGAACTTAGGAACAGACAAAGGATGTATGAGACTTTCATGGTTTTGTTTCTTTTTCTATGTGCAACTTTATTCTAATAACTTACTTCTGTTTCCAGAAGAAAAATCAAGAATGAACAAAATCACTGTCTCTGTGTGAGAAATCTCTGGGTGTGTGTCTTCACTGAAGGAAGCTTTAGCAACCTTAAGAATAAAATGCTGGCACTCTTGACAAGTTTGACATGTTTAGAAGTGTGAAGGTATGATATATGGAGTACAAGAGGCTTTGTAGTTCAATACACTCAACCCAGGGAGCCTTGGTCCCGGTTAGACAGAACCTTCAGTGTGAGGCACTTAGTTGTTGTCTTGATCTTTTTTGTTGTGCACAAAAAAAAAGTCTAGCCCGGATTTCTGATTTCAAGTCAGAAGTAACTGTAAGCGTCAGTGATGCGGATTTGAGCAAAGATTCTGCTTTCACTCATGTTTGCAGTTGCCTACAGCGTAGTGAGGACATGGTCTGTATCCTGAAAGGCCAATTGTCCTTCACTGCCTTCCCTCAGTCCTTCTGGGTGCTCATGAGGACAGGCAAGCGTGGCAATAGGTGACCCTATTTCACACAATTAACTGAGAAAGATTTGACCCTGCTCAGTACAATCAGTCTGCAGTATGTCCCCAAATGTCCCTGCAAAAAAATGAGGGGGAGCACAGGGCTGCTGCAGATGTGATAATTCAGGTTGCTCACAGGCTGACTTGGCTGCTGGAGTGCTGAGGGTCGGGTGCCATCTGCATCTACCCAGTTTAAAGCTTCAAAGTTATGTTAACTTAAATGGAGAAAAGAAATTAAAAAGTAAAGCAAGGAAAAATTCTTTCTAGGGAAATAGTGTGTGGGTGAGGATCTGTAGGGATGCAGATTCCCCAGGCAGGTTGCAAAGGAGAGCTGCTTTATTGCAAAAACCAGGCCTTTTTAAGCAGTCAGGCCTTTCTCATTTACACAGCTTTAAACCATAACAAACATAATTCAACCAACCACCATACACCACGATATGAACACATGATGGTTATAGAACTTGTTTTTCTACCCCTAATTCAGCTGAGTCTCTTTACCATAGTCCTTTTCTACTTAGCTAAAGTAATTGGCCTGAGCCATGATTTTACTAGGCATTCCTTTTGTAAAGTTTTACTTATTGCTAACAACAGTGAACATAGCAGGATGTATTAATTTCATTGCCTAATGTAATAATTTCATTGCCTAGGCCTCCATTCCCATTTTGAATGTGTTACTGGATATTTCCCAAAACAAGGACCTTACATAGAACTTCATAAAGTGGCTGGTGCCTACTAAAACAAAAGCTATATATTGACTAAATAGGCACATAGCATCTACTTCTCTTCAACCATCACATATTTAGCCTGTTCCTGTAACCTAGCTTCTTTTCCAGGTTTTTTTATTGTGCACAGACAAGCAATTAAGACATATATTTCAAATTCTCATCCTGGGAACAACCCCTATCAGCAGGTTTGAATGTTTGATGGAGAGCCCAAAAGCAGTCTTTGTATTGTAAAGAAAAGTAATATCCCTGTGGTTCTCTGACAAATAGTTCTGGATTGTATTTCTATTGTCAGAAGCCAAAGACATCCAGCTCCTTCACTTCAGTGCTAATAGTGCATGGAAAACAAAACATGCTTAACTTGCATCAAGCCTCTCAGTGTCTTAGCTTTTTGTAATAAAGAAGTGATGTGAGATGATGGCAGGAAAAAAAATCACCCTACCTCTCTACAGTGTAGGAGAGAAGAGTGCTGGCTTCCAAGCATGGTTTTTTGGAACGCTTGTGGTTTATATTTCCAACATTGTCCCTGGCACATTTCCAGGAGTCTCACATAGGAAAGATTTTTAATTTCTTTCATCTTACTTTCCTTTTTCCCTTTACTTTCTTCTCATTTCTTCCTCCCTTTCCTTCCTTCCTCTTCTCTTTCTTTCTCCTAGGAACTGATAAAGAAAATAATACGTGGGAAAACATCTTTATTCTTATCCTCTAATTGGAAGTAGGATGCTTTGTTGTTTTTCTGTTAAAGAGTCAGACAGGCAGCGAGGTAACTGTGTGGCACTCACAAGAGCTGCTGTGCTCTTGTGCCAGCTGATCTGTGCGCAGAGCAGGGCAGAGATTCCCCTCTGTGGGAACGAGGTCTGCACAGACCTGCGTGAGGCCAATGGGCACACAGTCCTCACCTGCTCCCAGGCCCACCTGGCAGCCTCCAGGTTGGCAGGAGGGTGGCTCTGGAGGCCCAGCATTCAGCCCAGACAGGGATGAGCAGGAGCTGGCACAGGGCACCATGCCAGTGGTGCTGGAAGGTTTCCTCTTCTGGAAAGGGAGATTTACAACGGCATGTAGTCATAGGACAAGGGGCAATGGTTTTAAATTGAGAGAAGGTGGGTTTAGATTTGACATTAGGAAGAAATTCTGTGCTATGAGAGTGGTGAGGCACTGGAACAGGTTGCCCAGAGAAGTTGTGGCTGTCCCCTCCCTGGAGGCATTCAAGGCTGGGTTGGATGAGGCTTTGAGCAACCTCATGCGGTGGAAGGTGTCCTTGCCCATGGCAGGGAGACTGGAACTAGATGCTCTTTAAGGTCCTTTACAACCAAAGCCATTCTATGATTTTATGATTCTATGATTCGATGTGTTGCAAGCTTTGTACCTGCTTATGAAATCCCTGACACGCCTTCAGCAAACCCAGCATTCCTGAGACAGACCTAGAGCACAGCACCAAGTATTGGGTCTGCAAAGGAGCCATGATTCCTGCCCACAAGAAATTTAACTTCATGTACCTAGTCAGTTTACTGCCTTGCCTGGGCTTCTTCCAGGCCTCCAGACACTCTGGACAAATGCTGTGCACTGAGCAACAGTAGCTAAAGCTGCCTAAGCTGCCTTAGCAAATTCGTGGGTTTTGAATTGTGTTAAGTGGACCCATGGAGAAGGGGATTGTCATATTGACGCTTTGCTAGGAAAAAAAAAGGGAGAACCGATGTCCCAGTAAAGCTGAAGAGTCTTGATATTTCGAAGGGAAGTGAACGAACAACAGTCCAGTGTGCCATGGGTGGTGAAGGCATTGGCTGGGCATCCCGGGCGAGTGGATGTGGTGGGAAGCACAGGTGGTGGAGCTGGAATCCGACCGCATGCACGGCACTATTGGGGTTCAGGGCAGCCCCCCTCATGCTCTGGGACATCTCTGTTCTGGAGGACCGTCCCGAGAGGAGACAGACGCAGGGCGATGGGCACGACCAGCTCACGCCAGTCTGCCACTGCTGCTCTCCCAGCACTCCTGTGCCTTCACTGGGGCGCGACTCCGACGACTCCCCATCACCACGACCCCTCAGAGGCTCTCCCGTGGGGGAAGAGGTGGGGGAAGGAGGGAAATCTCCGGAGATGCCGCGATACCGACCCGCCAGGCGGACGGCAAACCCCGGCGGTGCCGCGGAGCGCACCTGTGGGCGATGCCTGCACCGCGTCCCCGCATCCCGGGCCGCTCCGCTCCGCTCCGCGCGGCCGGGCGGGAGCTCCCGCGGATAGAATTTTCTTGTTTGGGCGGCCGCCAATGGCGCGGCGGGGGCGGTGCGGGCGGTGCAGGAACACCCGGGAGGTGACAGCGACGCGCCGCCCTCCCGGCGGCGAGCGGGCGCCGGCGAACATGGCAGAGGAGCGGCGCTGAGCCCGCGCCGCCGCCCGGGGAAGGGCGGTCGCCCCTGCGCGCCCCGCGTCCACCGAAGGGAGCGCAGCGCCGGCGCCTCCGCGGGGCTCTGTGTGATGGTGGGGGCATGGCGGGGCAGCCGGCGGCCGCGGCGCTGCTGAGGCGGGGGGCGGCTGGTCCCGGCCCCGGCGGCGGCAGCAGCAGTAGCAGTGTCGAGCGGGGGCTGCCTCCCTCTCCCCGCTGAGAGAAGGAGGGAGCGCCTCGCCTCGCCGTGCCGCCCGCCGCGCCGCCGCCATGCTGCCCGGGGTGGGGGTGTTCGGCACCGGGCTGACGGCGCGGGTGATCGTGCCGCTGCTGAAGGCGGAGGGCTTCGCCGTGAAGGCGCTGTGGGGCCGCACGCCCGAGGAGGCGGAGGAGCTGGCCAAGGAGATGAGCGTCCCCTTCTACACCAGCCGCATCGACGAGGTGCTGCTGCACCAGGACGTCGACCTGGTCTGCGTCAACCTGCCGCCGCCGCTCACCCGGCAGGTCGCCGTCAAGACCCTTGGTGAGTGCGGGCGGCAGGGGGGCGACCCCGCCTCGGGCTCGGGATTCGCGCTCGCCTCGGGCTGAATGGAATTGAACCTCCCCCCTCTGCGCGGAGTTTTGCCTTCGCTTTACTCTTCAGCCCTCTTCCCCGTGCCCCGTGTCTCCGGAGAGGGGCTGGCCGAGCCGCGGGTGCAGGCCGAGGACCGGCGGGGCGCGGGGGATGGCGCTGCGGCAGCTCGGTGTGACATCCCGTATCCCGGTCTTCGCCGGCGAGGTCCCTCGACACCGGGGACCCGCCCCTCCGCGATGCTCGGGCAAGCCTATTCAGAGCCGGGCCTGACACCCGAGGGTGCGGGAGGAGGGAGCAGGTGTCACCCGTGTCGTGGTAAAAAGGAGAAAGTCGCGGTAAAAGGGAGGAAATAACCATCCCGCCCGCCGGTTCCCATCCCCACCTGGCCCATGGGAGCGGGGATCCGAGCATCGCGCCCGCGCTGCTCGGGGGGCGCGGGTGTCCCCGGGACCCCAGCTGCGAACCAGAGAGGGAGGCAGGAAGCGGTGACAGCAGAGGAAATGCTTAGCGAAGCTCACGTACAAAGGGAAGGAGGGACTGAAAAAGTAGGCATGCACTGTGGTGAGCTGCTCTGGTTTCAGGCGTGCAAAAGCGGGCCGCATCTCGCTTTCTCCTGTGTGAGCGCAAGTCTGGGCTTTACTCTTCCAGCTTCGGGATCTCTGGTCCTCGGACAATGGCTTTCCGATGGATTTAAGTGGAAGCAACCTGTGCAGTAAGGGAATCTTAATTTGTCCCCTCAAATATAAGAGACAAAAGGTGAAAATGAGAGGAAAAAGCCGTGAGGTGGTGTCGCAGAGAGCGTGGAGGTTTATGAGCCAGGGTGATTGCTATCCCTCTCAGCCTCATAAACGTGTGTGGTGTGTCATAGTGTTAAATTGCTACTAGCATACTCATTAGAATTAGTCACCATTCAAATGCTGCTAATATCACAGCCAGCTAGTGTTTTCAACATTTGAAATTATGCAATTAAGGAAATTAAGTCAGTACCTAAAGAAAAAATCCTGCCTCAAGTACAGTGTAGGCATTTGTCTGGAATCTTTGCTCAGTGTTACTTTCTGTACTCAGAAATGCTTGTTCTTTGAGTCAGAACATTTGCTTTTCTTTTATAATACACTTGACTTTTTCCTGAAGATGCTATGCTTGCACCAGAAGCCTGACTTGCTTGCCAGAATTACATGTGAATGAATTTGTAATATAGAAGTCCATATCCCACTAAACACTATAAAGGACAGTATAAGGTAACAAGGTTTCACATTTGACACACATTAATTTGGCAACAATTGTGTCAGTTTTCCTGTGACACACTCTTCCTGCAGGTGTTGCTCATGGAAGTGTCCAGGCTTGCCTTGTGCTCTTAGAGGTAGAGTCCCATGAGATTTCAGGCAGACACAAGGCATCTGTTAGAAGAACAGCATTTGTGAAATAATAAAGTAACACAGTTCGTGTGCTTTCTCGCAGAGGGCCAGACACATATCTAGCATAATAACGTAATAATGTTTTGTCCTTCTCTGAATATTTGCAGATTAAATAAGAAAAAAAAAGTCTGGTCTCAAACATGAGTTGAATTTATGAATGGTTCTATGAATTGATGTAGCTGAGATGTTAATGGTAACTTGCTGATGCAATCTGCGAGCAACAGACTAGAGCAGGAAAAAGGTGTTTTCTCCCTGTTTATTAGAACATCACCATTCTTGGTTCCCTTTCACCTCTAGTTAAAGGGTTTCCTCCCTTTCCCCAGCAGGTGTTATTTGTATGTTGTAGGGATAATAAAGTTTGTGTGAAAAATGCATGGAATGGTCATTAAACAGGAACTAAACAGGTTACAAGATGATAATGTGCAGCATCTGGTAATTTTTTTAATAGTGTTTTACTTAAAAGATTATTACAGAAATGTATCTTGGACTACAAGTAACTCCTCTCACAGTTATCTCAGAGGTAAATTTTCTTAATTTTTTTTTTTAATACAGACATTGAGTCTGTAACAATGAAAGTTCTTGCAAGGCGTGAACAGGGAGCTAGAGCAGCAGTTCCCAAACTGGTGAGAGGACTATCTCTCTGCTGGCAGCTCTGTCTCCTGGTCCTGCTTGCCCTTCATGGCTTGGGAGCTGCTGTGCCCTGGAGTGATTATTTTGCTTTAATCAATGGATTTTCTGGTTTGTGGGAGAGACTGCAATTAAGTGGGAGGTTCAGAAGTCTGTGGTAAAGAGGGGCAATGTTGTGTAGACTGAGGAAAGCAAACGATAGAAAAACATTCCTTACTCTTGAAATCTCACACAAAACTATTATGTAGCAGCTAGTCATAGGACATAGATGGGGATACCAGAGGCTTTACAGATGGAGATTTCAGGAGGTCTGAACATGATGTCCTGCATTGCAGTAGAAGAGGTTGAGAAATCATGAGTTGCTTGTTAGTAACATGAATATGTAGATTCTCCATTACAGAATGAATGTCTGGCCTGGAAAGAGACAGGGACCAACTTTTCTTTGGTACCCACGTTTTATTTTAAATGGTCTTGTTTCCCAAAGCTGCATTCTCATTTGGTGAAGTTTCATTATTAAAAAGTGAAAGCCCAAGAAAGCAGTTGGTGGTGTTTCCATCACCCATCTGGAGCTGAGTTTACCCTGTGAATTTGCAGCACATTAAGTCTTGTCTGGCCTATTCCTGATGCAGACTCCAGAGGTGAAGGTGGGGTGAAACAGGTGTCCCCACAGCTGTGTTTAACTCTGGCCACTCGGCAGGAAGGATTCAGTTGTTTTGTTTTCACTCGTGCACCTGACATGTAGATGAGTTGCTGCTTGAAATGTGTTTTTGGCACAGTGGCCCATCAACTTCTGTTCAAACAGAAATGTATGAATATAGTCCCAGCTGAGGAAGTCTCCAAATGGTGGCTTCCTGGCAGCTGTCGAGGGGAGAAAATGGGAGAAATAAAGCTTCACACTTGTCCTGTTAGCTTTTCCTCTAAACCTCTGCTGCCCGTCACTATTAGAAACAGGTTCCTGAGCTGCATCTGACTCTATGGTAGTTTTTTTAGGAGTAGGATCAATGTTGGGCAAGTCTTTGGAACCAACTGAGAAGTCAAGAGAGAATTGGAAAGCAGGCTGATTTGAACAGTGACCAAAAGCACAAATAAAACCCGTGGTGTTTTATGGGAAATACGCTGATGGCCTCTGTCACTTCTGGATACAAAGAATCAAATTCCTTGTTTACTTCTACAAAATGGGCCTGATTGACCCTTTCCCTTTCTTGCCCCTGGTCTGTCCTGCTCACTTAGGAGCTCTTTTTATTATTGCTTTATATTTGCTCCCTGGAGCATAATACAAAACTGATGTCCTGACTGACTTGCTGCTTGGTGGTCAAGAAAGATCTGTGGGTGAATATTAAGGTAAGCACTGAGAATAAAGCTGCTGTTGAATAGGGGTGGTTTCCCTTCTCACTGAACTGGAACATTCAGTGTGTTTGCTAGGAGTTGTCCTCTTTTCCCCTCCCTGTATGCTTCAGTAGTACAGTCGTATCCCAAGCCTGATCAGGCAGGGGACATGTGTTTGCATAGAAGAATGAAATATGTCACATGTTGAGTGCCTATTTGTGCCCAGCATCAGAAGAGCTCCTAGTACAGACAGTATGATATGAGCCTCCACCTAGTTCAAAACTGTCAGCACATTACTTTTCCCAGTGTAATCCCTCCTCAGTCAATTAGGTATGACATTCATCAGATCCTGACTGAAACACTTGCTTTGTGAGACTGAGTAGCTGCCACATCAGGTGAAGTGATTTACTGCCTGTGGTTCTGAGAAGACCTTGGTGACATTTCATCTTGAAGGCACAGATGTTTCTGTGTGCCTGGTCCTGTTCGTGTTTGCCTCAAGTCAGCTTGGATAAAGAGAACTTATTCCTGAGCTCCACATGCAGTGTTTCTGGGGAGCAAATGTTTTGCTTTTGAGAAGACTCAAGTACCAGATGTTTAGCATATCTCTGGAGATGTTATCCTCGATTCTATTTACAGTTGTTTTGCTTACTCTTTCATCCCAAGTTAAGGACAGGAACACTGAGCCGTGTGTTGAGTATTTACTGCTTGTGTTCGCAGCCATGTCTATGTAGTATTTGTTTTTAAAATGTTTATGTTGTAGTAGCACATGGTAGGAGACCATTCTGCCTGGGGACTACACAGAGTATGATTTTCCCAGCCCTCCAGAAGCTGCTCCTCTTAAGGAGCACTTAAAGTTTTTTGCTGATTGGTAGTTCTTCTATACTTGATCGTGGTCATGAGGGAGCATCTTTATTTAGAGGGGAACATAAATAGTACTGCTCAGATCTTTACCTTCCCACCCCTTCACAGGAAGCACTGGCACCACACAGGCATGCAGTATAGGCCTGCTGTCCAAAATGTGTTTGTGAGAACTCCTTGTTAAAGCACTGACAATATTGTTGCTGCATCTATCTCTGAGGTGGGAGGAACACCAAGCTGCAGTGAAGTGATTTGCAGGTCTGATGCAAACTCTAATTAATTTCTGCATTCCTCTGCACCCATGCAAATCAAGCAGAAGTTAGGGTTGTAGCAGTGGATAAAACTCAGTCCAGCATTTATAAAGCATTAGGATTCTTGGGGAAGAGATGCCCTATTAAGGGAAAACATTATCATGACTATTTATTATTAATAGCAATGTAATTTCTGTCCTGTAATGCTGAGTTTAAATTTGACCTAAGAGCAGTGACTTTCAGCAGAACAGCTCTTTTCAGCTCCTGTGCTTGGAAGGCAGATGACTTTGCGGCATATTAAATGTGAATTATGGTCATCTTAGCGCGAAAGAAGTCAGATGAAGAGCTGTCTATCTTTAATCAGCAGAGCTAGCAAAGGCTGTGATGCCTTTATTTCACATTTATTCTAAAGGCAGTCCAAAGAGCCTGTGGGCAGTCGGCTGGATGTCATCTTTCTACTCAAGTGATGAAGGTATACCACAGAAAATGGCATCTAACTCTTCCATTGACCTTTTTCTTTCAGTACAGCAGACCTTTAATGCCAGTATTATTCCTGTAAAATTCCTTCAGAGATATTGGGCCTCTGAGACAGTTGAGGTAAAAAGACCAGTGTTCAGGTTAAAAAAAAAACCTAATAAAAATAATAATCAAAAACTAGAAACCCCCCCACCTCTTGTTTCCTTCATGACCTTCAAATCAAAGTCATGTTTTCAGTTGTTCACAGTTGCTCTCTTCTGTGGGGAAGTAGCCACCAGTTCTGTTGTTACACTCTAGGTGGGTTGGGAGCCCAGAATGGACCAGACTTGGAATACTGGGGCACCGAGCTCATGCTGTGATGACACACTCAATTTTGCCTAGCCTAAAAAAAGCCAGTTGTGATGGAAGAGGTTGTTTTAAACAGTGCTAGATTTGGAGATCCTACTGCAATCCTGTGTCCAGTCAGGTCAGTGTGTGTTGCTGCATTTTTTCCCTATTTAAACAAGAGTGCTTGGCCTTGGGGATCCCAGGATGCTGTCTCCAGACCAGTGTGGGCAACTGAAGTGCGTTGGGCTGAATCTCCTCAGGATGCCTGCAGGTGTGGCCCATTCAGGAGGCAGGGCAGACGTGGAAAGCAGCATCTCTCGAGTTTGGTAGGTTACTGTCTGCGGTCAGATTTCACTGTGCACCGTAGGTGACTTGGTTGAAACAAATGGCAGCCCAAGCCCTCAGCAGCCCCGCTTCTCCCTGTGATTTAAATGGCAAAATGTGCCAGAGCAAAGACACCCTTCTTCCATCTGCTTCACTGCTGGGGGCTTGGACCTTTGACATGGTGAAGTGAAGAAAATGAGAGCAATGCTGACCTCTGCCAGTGTTTGATTTGATCTGTCATGCTTTGTTAGGCAGAGCCCATAGTCAGGGGTGATACTTGGAAGAGAAATCTTCCTTTTAATGTATGTGTCAGGGCTGCTGCTGTCTGTTTTTCTTTTTTTGGTTAATCTTTACGTAGGCAAGTCCTTATGACCTTTATCATTTCAGTGTGCTTTGAACACTATTTTGTGCTATTCTGCTCTTGCACTCTGTTAGCAGTGGTGGTAAATGCAGATTTTTTATTTTATTTTTTTTTTCTTTACTGTCTCTGGTGCTGGAAAAACTCATCTGTTCAAAGACTGGTACACAACAACACACCAGTGCTGTGTCCAGCACAGATCCTCCCCGGCACCCTTGTCAGTGCTAACAGTGACAAACCAGCATTACCAGCACAATAATATCTTGATTTGGTGTTACAAACAGGTAAGAGGTAAGTAGCTCTCTGGGACGTGGCTTGTAGCATGGCTGAAGAAGACTTGGGTAGTGTGAGTTAAGTAAAAAAGGGCTGGAAGTAGCAAAATATCTCCCATGAATGAAGTAGGTGTTGGTGCTGAAACTGTAGACTGCATGTCTAGCCTTGTGGCTGTGCTAATGAGAGTCTCTTTCTGTTTTTCACTTGATGGCACAGTTTGTACAGTGGATATCACATAGACAATACCTTGTGCAGCTGTTTTTTGGTTTTTTTTTTTGGTTAAAGTGGCACATCTGTGCTGTTGCACAAACAGAAAACGTGCTGCATAGCTTGATTCTATGAGAAGATGAGAGAAGGTATTGATAAAAGGTGTGTTTATACTGCTAGAGCTGTGCCCAGGTTAAGTATTGTAATTATTTAACTTGTGGAGTAAATTATTGCATTCTGCTAACATGGGAAACATCAGTGACAGATTTTATTTTTGTTGTTGTTGTTATTCTTTCTTGCATTGCTTTGTGCCTTCATTCTTGACAGACAGTGGCTACTTTGATGGCCTACTGTGGTACTGGGCTGTCTGATCCCTCTGTGACTTTGTCTTGTTGCTTGGTTTTGGAGACTTGAGTTGCTGAGTGTTCAGTTGCGCAGGTAGGTAAAAGGAAGGACTTGCAAGCTGCTTTTGTTGTTCCAGATTAATATTAAATAATAAAGGAAAAGTATGTAGATAAATGCAGAGAAGGGAAAATAAGTTGAACAAATAAAAATGACTAGATTTGCAATCTTCCCATAGTTGCTTCTTTTCTCTCTTTTGTTTGTTTATTTAGTTTTTTTTTTCTTAAAGCCCTCTCATGCCTGAGATTGACAGTATGTGACCGAGGTTTGCTGTATGCTCCAGACAAGGATAGCTGAGCACAACCCCTGATGGAGGCAGGGTAAAAGCTCTGCAAGATACTAAACATGTTGTTCTATCTGCTTTTGTTTGAAAACTAGGTAAATTGTGTTGGAGCATATTGCAGCTCACTGTCCTTTTCTTCATATGTGCAGTAGATTTTGCCCACGGTGCTGTAGTGATGGCAGAGCACCAACAGTGAAAAAGGAGTTAAATTTCAAGGATGGCCAAGATGGGTGTTTTTCACAGGACACTGCAGTGCAACAACCCTCTCCACTGTTAATATCTGTTGGTCACAGCACTATTTCTTGTAGCTATGAATTGTTCTTGTTGCTTCAAACTGCTGAAGCCGAAGTGTTTACTACTGCTTTTTGTTTATTTTCCATGTAACAAACTCTGAGCTCCTAAGAGTGAGCTGTCAAAGTCAGTGACTTCATTTGCAAGGTCAGCATGCGTGCAGGTAACAAAACCACACTCCTTTAAAAAAATTATTTCAAGTCCTAAGTCTTGATTTAAACAGATTTATTTAAATGGCTATATAATTAAAGAAGGACAATTCCTTGTGTAGGTTTCCTAAATTGATTTAGGGCCTGGTCTGCATGTAGATTTTTGTACCAGTATAATTTTGACTGCAAGGAGTAGATTTCTTTAATGCAGTAATTGCTGTGTGGTCATTAGAAGTCCAGCTGGTGTGACTTGGCACGAGCACTGTTCTGCCAGCACAGTGGCACCTGTCTGTGGTACAGGTTATTCCTGCTCCTGTGCAGGCATAAGTGGTCAGTTGCACACATCTTTTGAGTGTTCAGCTGGCATGGTGTATGTGTGTTGCAGGTATAGTCCAGCTTTGGGTGTGTTGTTATGGCTGTGCTCTGCATAAAGGTGGATCACATACTCATTGAAGTGGTTTATGGTTGTGGACACTGTGAGGAGTTCAGTTCAGCTTTTGGGTCACTGTGAGTTTGGAGACCTTTGAACAAAAGTCTCCAAAAGATCTCCAAACTTCTTGTTCAGGAGGTGGCTGTGCTGAAAATGTGGTGAAGAGCAGGGGTGGATGAACCTTGCTGCCCTGCACCGCTGGTGGTGACCACCTGTGTCGGACAAGGCTCATCCACCTGGCAAGTGTAAGTGTAATTGTCCTTGAGTGCTGTGGATGCCTGGGATAGCTGCACTTCCAGATGGTGGAACTGGAATCCAAGATATCATAAACACCAGATCTTATTAATACACAGGTTTGACTTGCAGGGTAACAGGAGTTACAGGGAATTGTGGAGGATGAGAGATTATCCCCTTTCTCCTTTGGAAACAGACCATAGCATGCTTTGTTTTAGTATAGCCAGGATACAATGATAAAAGTTTGGCTTTTATCGGGCCTAACTTTTGAGTATGAGCATGGTGAAGAGCACAGAAAATGTGAACATGGTGTGAGGAACATTGCTTGGTAGTAATGTAAGAGTAAACATAGTGATTTAACACTGGGAGTAAAATTGCTTCTGTCATTTGCTGCTGTACTAGAGTTTATCTCAGGGTGAAAACTGGTGCCTTCAATTCCATCACAGCAGCAGTCACAGCTTTAGTGAAGCAGATGGAAGTGAAAAAAAAGGCAGCACCTTTGTTTTGCATTCTGATGTTTCCATGGCTTTTATCAGCAATAAAGACCCTTGTTTTGGCACTTCCTTGCAGTGAATGTTTGGCTGTCTTCAGCTATTCCAACTGGCAATTTTTTGCCAGGAAATGCCCAGAAGGGAGGGCATGGTTGAATTAAACACTGTTTCTAGGGTACTGGGCTTCACATGGCTAATGAGACGCTTTAATATAGAGAGCTTTTCAAAATCCAAATGGAGTCAAGCAAGGAAAGAGAACTATAAAATAGTAATTACCCTTGCTGTGCTGGAGTGATGTTGCTTAAAAATGTGGAACCAAGGGCTGGGCTCAGTACTCCAAATTCTGTCTCTTGGTGTCTGTACATATAGTTTCATATATGTATAAAAATCTAAAAAACCCTGTTAAAGTGAAAAATATATAAATTAAAAATTCCTGGAAGTCCCTCCCCTTCCTTCACTTCCTCAGCCCATAAAAGACAATGCAACTGTTAGTGTTTCATGTGGGGATAGGAAAGGGGAGAGAAAATAGCTGGGAGAACATCTGAAACAATTGCAGCTAAGCTTGTGTGCATCAAAATAAGTTCCAGAAATGTTTGCCCGAAAGTTGTATGTAAAAGCTTTGATTCTGATCCTGCTTGCTCCACTGTAAATGCAATTAAAGCCCTACTGGATCAAAGGAAATAGTTGAAATATATGATCACATTATTGAGAGCACATTGTGGCCCAAAAGAAAAACCAAGTGTGCCTCAGGGAGAGGGGCCTGGCCTTGCAGATCTGTGTCCTCTCAGCAAAGACATCTCTGTCAATTTAGGAAATGATTGGTGGGAGTCTTGGGACACAGTTCTGCAAACCTTTCATTACAAGTAGTCTTCTTGAAGACAAAAATCACTGATTCCTTATAGACAATATTTGTAAGGCACAGTAATTATGTACGTAGGAATTTGCTTGCAAACTACTTTTTTTCATCAAAAAGTCTGAAGATATAGCTACGTCTCTGCGTTCTATAGCTCTATATAGTTGTGTTTCTATAGCATATTATGGCAGCATGTCTGCAGGAATGAAAAGTAAGATGGAAAATATTCGGAGCAGAGGTGCATAGATACCTTAGCCATAGCCTACAAAAACCTATCACTCAATGAGTGTGACAGAGCTTGCAGAACTCTTTTGTGGCTTGCTGCTTGCCTTGAAGGAACTTGACAGTTTAGTGCTGGGAAAGATGCTTTGTGGTTAAACAGTATGAGATGCTTTGATAAAGACTTTCTTCTCAGGCAGAGTGCTAAGCAGCACTCCCTGAGACTAGTTTGTGGATACAGTGTTACCCGAATGCATGAGAAGGTGTCCTGAATTTTAAATTCATGTTGCTGAAGAATTCTGTTTAAAAATCTGTGTCATGAGATGCTTGGTTTTGCAGGGGTGACATCTTTGCTAAACTAGCCAAAGTGTGTGTGGACATGGCCTGTGACTATTGGTGTGGCTTGAGAGAGCCATGGACCTGAAATGTAATTCTGAACATAATTTTTACTCTGCCACATAGCCATTAGGAAAAAATACTTTGATGCACTGTATGCCTGAAATGAGGAAATTGTGTTCACAAGCCATCTTGCTTCTGTCTCATGAATGCTGTTCTGTTTGCTTGTGAGATTTGATGCTGTCTAGCAGACTTATTTATGCCTTTGATTATAGTGCTGTCTCTCAGCTTGTCATATAAATTTAATTGTGATGGTACTGTGGTTGTCGTCGTTTGAAATTACAGATTTGTTCACGTAGGCAAAGGTGATCCTTCACGAGGCCTGATGATGTGCACAGATGTTTTGGCAGCTGCTGAGACCACACCTGCCTTCCATCTATGTGCAGAGGGACCTGACCCCTTACATGTCAGGTGGGGATAAAATTGTTCCACTATAACCTTGCTGTGTGTTTGGTGAGATCCTGTTTGCTCTGAGCAAGAGTGGTGTGATGAGAATTAAGCCTCAGAATTGCTGTCCTGAGATCAATTCTCTGTAACACGGGTTGTGTATTTTAATTGGATTGCACTTACCTGCCTTCCTGAAGGTGAGGGGGCATAGGGAAATGAAGAGACTGGCTGAATTTTGTGTGGAAGCTGGTGGCAGGGGCAGAAGGTGAGGTCTCTGAGGTCTGCTCTTCTCTCTCACTGTGGGACCTGCTGCAGCTGAATGCTGCTCATGGATGATCATCACAGGAAGCACATCTGAGCTGCTGGAGGAGGACCAGTCACTGTCACTCTGGCTGGGGCTTTCTCCTGGATGGTTGTGCAGGGAGTTTAAAATCAGGGTGGGAAGAGAGGGCTGGGGAGAGTGCAGAGTAACCTGGTTCACAGTGCAGATTTGCAGATTAACCTCTACTGCTACTCTTGTTGGTGTCCCTTTTTAATGTATACTGGGCAGCTCGTCAAGGAATTGCAAGGACTGTTTGAGGTACTAAATATTTTGTGGGCTTAATATCAGTAATCAGCTTTCCAGTGTTGGAGCTTTATCTAACACATACTAAAAAAAAAATCTTAATAAGACAGTTTACTATGAGCAGTGATGGCTCAGCAGCTGGGAGACTTGTGTATTTATTTTTAATGAAGTATGGAGTTTCTCTTTAGTATTTGTTATGGCTCTCTGCACACTGGGAACCCCCTTTCTTTAGGAAATGGGCAGGGCCTTTTTGGGCTGACTGGAGTAACTGCTGTTTTGGAAGATAGAGAGAAGCATACATGTCTGTAGTGTTGGTTGCAAATACAACCTCGAGCATCAGCTCAAGCTGATATGAGCAAGTTCAGTTTTGCAGCTGCTGTTAGAAGTGCTTGACTGAAATATCAAAAAATATCTGTAATTTCATATCTGGGCATTTTGTCAGCCTGTAGAGTGCTTGGCCTCTTGCATTGTGCAGAATCATTTGATAGTGCTGAGTGAAATTGAGTAGGGTGCTGGTAGATGCTGGAGCTGCATGTACTATTCCCTGGGCTTACAGGGAATTTGCACTAGATGGAATTGCACTGTACAGAATCATGAATGATGTCTTTCTAGTAGATATGAGTGTTAGTGCTTTTCAATAAGGTGTAAATAAATAAATAGGCATTAGAAAACATTTCCTTTCCTTGGTGCCCAACAGAAAACTGTGGGATGATGCTCTAACTGCTAAATCAGGTTTTGGCAAATAATTTAAGGCTTTCTTGAAGAGTCTTAAATGTAATGCAACAAGTGAATTATTAATTGGCCTTGTGTGTTCTTTAGGTTAATGACATAGCACTAGATTTTGAGACTTTTGCTTACTTTGGGGAGGAATTACTTTTACATTTCTTTATTGAAAAGTCTGCATTAAAGAATTAACAGCAGAGAAGTACAGGAAACTGGTTTTCTGCTCCTAGAGAATATTAGTTTTACTTTCACTGCAGCTCTGGACCAGGATGATGGACACATCTAGGTTTTGATAAGTGTATTTCTGGTCTTAGTATGTTAGCCTGCATTCCATGAGCACTATGTGGTGCTTGCAGCTAGGAAGTCTGTAGGAAACAAGCAGATCGTATGGACTATGCTCTCATGATTGTAATGATTGTAATGATTGTAATGTTTTCATCTCTGTATGAAAAATCTCTAGAACAAACTTCAGATAGGATTGTGCTGTAACAATAGGCTCGTGAAATTGCTGCAACTGTTGCTGCAGGAAAAAAACGAGCGTGTCACATTCTTCCAGTCCTGCCAGCCAAAACAAAACAAAACAACAACAAAAAAAAATTAGTATTGTTCACAGAATGAACAAAAAAAAAACAAAACAAAACAAAACAAAAAAAAAAAAAAAATTGTTCACAGAATATATATCTGTAGTAATAAGATCACCTTGGCAGTCTGTCTTTTTCTCATAATTTGTTCTTTTGTTCCCAGGTTGGTCTGGCACCATAAAGCCTGCCAGAGCCTGAAACTAGTTTTAGGGAAGTCAGTGTGGGTGATTGTGCTGCTTCAATTTTTTGTAGCAAACAGTGGGAGTAGTTTCTTCATTGGGGAAAAAAAATGAAAATATGGTCAGAGAGGAAGAGAAGTCAGAAAATTAGTCTTGGACTGGGACAAACTCTGTAACTCTGGAGAATTGTGTAGCATGAGCCTCTGTTGTGATTTAATGCAGCTGTACTGTTCCAATCTCTAAACCTGTCATTTACGAGATTGTGACGGATTAATTGATGGGGACAATAGGCAGGATATTAATTAAAATGCCGTGCATGATGTGGGGAACATAAAGCCGTATGTGCTTTAAATAGAGAAATCGGCCAATATATAATCCAAAATGCCTGGAATTATCAGTTTTGATCTTGTTTCTTCTTCTTTTGTATGCTCAAGTAACTGTAAATTGCTTCACAGGGCACAAGATAGTGAAAATTCAGGTATTTATGCTCAAATGTTCATTTTGGTAGGATTAAAGTGATTTCAACCTGTTTATTTTCAGATATGGAAACAAGAAAAAAAAAAGCCTGTGTGGAGCAATCTGAGATTAACCTCTACATTTCCTAGAATTTCCTCTCTTTTTTCATGTCGATATCCCCCTGTGCTCATGTAACTCAGTTTCTTTCCCACAAAAATATGGATGCATTCATTCTTTATTCCTCCTTGGGATTAGAGGTGGAGCAGGTGAAGAACACTGAACAGTTGGGGATGGGACTCCTGTGTGTCTCTGGTTCTCAGTTTTGCAGATCCTATAGCCTTTAACACATCTGTGGCATTCCTTTTTTCCTGTTCTTATTACATGTCCCATGAGAAGTTTTACAGTGCTGGGAAAACTCTCACCTCTGTTGGTAGCTGCAGGTGTTGAAGCACATCAACAGCAGTGAGTGATCACAGGCAGAAGGAGCTTGCAGAGCTCTTATTCCAGACTGCCTCAGTACAGCAGTGGGTGTTCTGGGTTAAAGTGGGAGAAGGGGGTTATTCACCTGGGTTGGACCCCTGGGCAGCTCGTCCCTCTCTCTATTTGTGTAAAGCAGTGGAATAGATGCAATTGTCCCCTAGGCAGTGGGTTTGTTAGGCATCAGTGCAGAGGTGTCTTTCACTTGGTGGGAGGCTAACTGTGAAAATTCAAGCAGAATTGCATTCAAGGTTAAATGATAAAAGATTCACAGCCCTGAAGATCTCGCTGTCTCTGAAATCTTTGGCCATTCAAAATCTTCCAGACTTTGCTCCTGAGAGCTTGATCAGGAGTGCATCAGGCGTGACCCTAATGGAACTTCCACATGCCTGAAGCCCAAAGACTTGAAAGCCTTCTGATCTGCTATTGGCAAAAAGTCATCTGTTTGAAGTCTCTTTCTGTTTAGCAGTTGTTGTTTTGTCCAAAATTCCAAAGAAACTGGTCTTCTACTGAAAACAGCATTAAAAGAGATGGAAAGCCAAACCCAGTTGCTTGCATTGTTTCAGCATTTCCGTGGGATTGAAAGAAGCGGCCAGACCAAGTTGTTTTTCTGTACATACAAATACTTTTTTTTTTTTCCTACTGCAAAGCTTGTTTTATGGCTGATGCCTTTTTGCTAGGTTTTATCTCAGAGGAGTAAAAAGCTGTAAATACTGGGAGTGGGACAAAGAGAATGGAATTTGTGATGGAAATGTGCAGTGAGCCATAGTTGGGCCACACTGCCACTGCTATCTCCACAGCAGCAAATTTGAGTCAGATCAGAGAATATTGTATTTCTTTCTGCATGGCTGACTTTCTTACATTTGGTGGCCTGTGTTTGGCTTGTTACCTTTGTTTGGATAGAGTGCCAAAAAAAGACGAGAGTTATGAGGGGTAGGGAGTAGCATGGGCTATTGAGGTTAAAGTCCTGTATTAGGAGTAGAAACCACCAAGTCTTCCTTCTGCCCTCTTTGCAGGAGGCAGACACTTGCTGCAGGTTCCCTGAATGTCACAGCAACGTGGCAAGCCATGCCCAACCTTGTGGGAAGTGGTGAAAAGGCTTAGCAGTGTTCTTTGGCATTTCTTGTCTTTGAAAACGCACTGCTTGAAAACTTCAGATAACATTTGCCTGGAAGAGGAGGATGTGTTTCAGTCAAATGATAAGAGGGGAGGGGCTGCTCTCAGGGCAGAGTGGGAGACACCTCCCTTGTTAGAAACGGGAAAAATAGATGAAAACACAAAATGGAAAGGCACCCTGTCATGCTGACAAATTTGGCCTGAGGAAGCCAGCTGAATAAAGGCTGGCAGGGAGGGGATGGGAGAGTGTTGGAGCAGTAGGGAACAAGTGTCAGTGCAGCAGGCTGTGTGCTTCTGGGACGAGGCTCGAAAAAATGGAAGGGGAAAGAGGGTGTAGCTCTTGTTACTTTGAAATTCCCTTGTCTGCCCTCCCTCTTGCCTGGAAGCTGTTCCCTGTCTCCCTCCCTCCCACTACAGGCTGTGGGCTGCTTGCCTGGGAAGGGCTGTGCACCAGTTGCCCCTAGGATGTGCTGCAGAGGCTCATGTGGTGGTGGTGGTCCCCTGACAGTGAGATGCAGCTGGGAGCAGAGGGCTGGAGCAGGACCTGAAGCGGGGTTTGCATTACTCTGGGAAAGGGTAAACTGAGAGGGAGGAAGACATCCTTGACCTCAGTGAGAACCGTCACACGTCTCTGATACGAAGATGCAGTGAGTTAATGAACTTCTCCTGGAAGTGAAAATGCTAGCCATATGCTTTGGTGGTGAAAAAGGTTAAACCAAGTGTGTTACCTTTACTTTCTTTGCTTCAAGTTCTCTTGAACTTTCCAGGGAAAGACTCTGTAAAGGCTCTCTCCCTGTGGAGATGAACTTCAAAGATCAAGACTACTGAGTGGAGGAATAAAGCAACCTGTTTGGCACTGAAAACTCCCCACTGAGGTACCAAGAACTATTCTGGTCAGGCAGAAAACGCTTTGGGCACCAAGTGCAGCAGGTTACTGATAACATCACTGTGATGTTGAAGGATGGAAAGTTAGCCTTTCTTTAAGAAGATCAGGAAGGCAAAGAGGAGCCAGACACAATTAGAAATTCTTGTTTATTAAACAGAGGTGATGAATAGGTATTTCAGCATCAATAAGCCATGAGACATTTGATAAGAGCTTGTTGAGTAATTCCAGAAGTTTTTGCCAAACAGGGTAAGGTCTTTTTGAAGTGACCTGGCACGTGTCTGTGTGTGCCACAGCCTCCCTCTTTCAGGTATATGAGCTGTCCCCCAAGATGATTGCTGGAATGTGCTGTGGGCAGATGGCCAGTGTCACCTAACCTGAACTCAACCTGTGTGTAGAAAATGGGTTAAAAAGTCTGTAAAAATTTCAACTTGAACTTTTTTGTGAGGAGGGCTTCCAGATCAATGCTTTTCTTCATGTTCTGGAAAGGGAACAGCACTGGTCCAAGCTCCATCAGAGCTTGCTCTTGGTTGCTACTTTTAGCTCTGTGTCACAACCCTGCCATCTGCCTTGTTTTGTTGAAGCCACCCAGCTCCTCATAGCGAGGGCCTGTAAAGATCTGTGTGTTAACCTGGCCTGTGCTGTGATGCTGCTGATTTGGCAGTGGTTCCCATGCAGTGTATTTCAGGTGTGCAGCAAGCTTTACAGTTAGGTGGGCTCAAACTTATTTGCTGTTTTTTGAATAAAGTTAAATGCCCCAATGATGCTGTTAGCCCTGCAGCTTTCTTCATTGAGACACTTTCCTAGTGCATGCAGTACTTGAGTATTCTCCAGGCAGCTCCAGCTAGTAGCTTGTAGGCAAGAAATTGCTTGTGGGTGTCTTCAGACTGATCTGTGGTTCAGTCATGCCCAATGTAGAGAGAGAGCAAACAAAGTGCTGTTCCTTTCTGACTAGGTTCACAGCCTCTAGTGGCACATATTTAAACACTGGGCTTGGAAGGGGGAGCTCAGAGAGCTGTTACTGTGATTTGCTTGACTTGGCCCCATGAACAGCTCCTAGCCTTTTCCTAACATGGGTATGTCTACAGTATGCATGACTTTGTATAGTTGAGCTATGTTTTTCTCCTCCTGGCTCCTCTTTATGCAAGTTTTTCTCATGTGAAATATTTTGGATTTGATGAGGCTTACAAGGAGGAGTTGACATTACATTTCAAGGTTTGCTTCTGCTATTGCACTGGCATACTGACATCATATCCCCTGGGGTCAAACCTCTGGGATGAGAGCCAGTATTTAAAAAGATTTTTTTGCAGGGTGGAGGAATAGCTTGTAGTTTCACCCCCTATGAGTTTGACCTCTCCCTCTTACACTGCTGGTTCATTATTTCAGATTCCACCTCTACAACAAGTAAGAAAAGACTCTGTTAGCCCTTTCTGTGATAATTCGTGCTTAACCATCTGCTTACGAGGCACCGATGATATTGCATGCAGCTTGATCTCCTCCTGACTCATTTCTGAATTGCTGGTACATCCCTGTATGCTGTTAAGCCATCTTTGAAGCTTGCTGTGTCACAGCAGCATACATGAGGGCTAAATCTACTGAAGTCAGCCAAGTGGTACCAGCGTGAAACTGGAGTGACCAGAAAATCATGTCTCCTTTCTTCTGGATTATGTATAGCAGAGAGGGGTGAAAGCTTCAAGTGAGCAGAGAAAATTTTGAAAGCAGCTTTTTGATTTCTCTACCAAAGAGTCTGGCCAAGTATGCTGAAAGTAATTCCGGAGACCACAGGCCAATTTGAAGTGGATCCCTGGAGCTGCATAAACAGACAGTGCATTATTCATGAGGTAACTGAGCCTTTGCCCTGCTCCAGCAGCCTGGGACAAGCAGACATGTGCTTGCTTCCTTCACCTGGTTGACTGGCCCTCTGGGAAGGCTCTTTGCAGAGTGGAGTGGAGAGCAGAGAAGGCTGCTGATACAATTAGGCTGATTTTCACTGTGGCTTAGGAGCAGTTATGGGAAGCCCATATGAATTAACTTCCTACTTGTTAGTGCTGTGTTTGTCAGACAGCAGTCAGTGGGGATCAGAAGTCTGGGGTGCACAAAAATGGTGCAGGAGGGAAAGACTGCCTAGGTACCAGTGTACCTGTGGGCTAGCCCCATGGGCTCAAGCACATCCCATCCTTGTTCCTCTTGCACTTGTTTGCAGAAAACAAAAATAACAGTCATATTCATTAGAAGCTGTTGAATGTGACCTCCTTCAGTGTATTTCGGAATCATAATCTTGTAGGAAGCATACCTCACCCAGCAGGAATTCAGCAAATCCAATAACAGGCTTATGATGCTGGATCTGGCATGAGAGGTTTTGGCTCAGCTGACCATAAACTGACTGGAGAGCAGAAGGGGCTGCCCTTGTTTGTACCCACAGCTATGATGTTCATGTGGGATGTGTTGGTGGGAGAACTGGGTGGTGTGTGTGGTTTCTCCATGAAGCATCTTGTCACAGGGAAGCTGAGTAGACACAGAAACATGGACGTGGAGCAGTTGAAGTGGCAACAGAAAAAGGAATCTGGTTGGTGGCTATTGCCCTTTTCCTTCATGCTGTGTTTGTCAGTCTTGCAAGTTCCACGTCTGACTACTACCTTAGTAGCTTCTCTCCTCTCTGATTTTATTCTAGGAACAATGCTAAAATGACATTTTGCTCCTCTCCCATCCTCCACTGCTTACTTTGCCATCTAAGTGCTGATCTCCAACAGTTGTAACATTAATGTGCCATGAGTGAAACCTACTAAAATACCATGATCTGACAGGGAGCAGATGAATGTTGTCATTTGAATGTATTCTGCCAAGTTTTACTTAGTGTTATGTGTGTAGTGGTGGATATTTTAGTTGGTACAGATGTGCAATAATGTTTTTAGTCCCAGGACTGCACTCTCTTGTAATAGTCACAGATCATTGGAAAAAAAGAAAGGTGTTCAGAGAGAGGGATAGCATAATTATATGATTCCATAATCATATGATTCCATAATCATATGATTCCATAATCATACTGGAAGAACAGGTCTTGTATCTTTGGAATAAGCTGCTGTGGATTCACCATGAAAACAACCACTTAGGTTTGGGTTTGTCTCTGACAGACCAACTCTCTTACTGTGTCATATGTTCTTAGCCATTTGAGACAGACAGAACTGTTGAGCTCACCTAACTAATCTCCTGGACAGACATTCCATCACAATGATCTCTCTGCTGAAAAAGGTACTTTTTAGTCAGGCTATACTGTCCTTTATTAATTTAATCACATTATTTCCATGTAACTCCAGTTTTTAATACCTTGATGAGTTTTCTTCAGTCCTTGTTGTTCCATTCTTTGAATTCACTTATACCTGTACTTCTGAATTGATGTCATATTGTCTGTTGGTGTGATTGAGGAAATTACCTCAGTTTACTAATGCCTCACGTAATCTATTGAACTGCATTCAGATGCCATTAAAATGGGCTGGGGGTTAGACCACTGTGACAGAAAAGGTCGGAGCTAAATAATCCCCCAGATCGGTTTCCAACTGAAACCATATCCCAGTGGTGTAGTAAAAAGCAAAAATAATGCTGTGGTCACAGTCCATCTTCTGGTGTGTGGTCAGATGACCCACGAGAGCATCTAAACTATTTAAGGCCTGTGGAATCAATGCTGAATGTGTAAGCAGTCACTGCTGTAGAGCTGTGTGGATCAGAGAAACATGCACAAGAAAATTGTGTTTTCCCACACCTTTTGCACTGGCTGTTACCAGGGGGTTGTGTTTTCCCCCTATACCCCTCCGAGTGGTCTGCAGGATGTGCTTGGTGTGCTTTCACACTGCTCTGCTCTCTGTGGAGGCAGGCTGCACAAGGGTGTTGGGTCTGATGTGCCTGTCCATCTCGGCCGTGTCAGATAGGTGGGTACACAGTGACTGAGATTTTTCTTTTCAGGCTCTTCAGTGAGCAGCTCAGTCTATTCATTGCAAGCCTGCCAGCAGCTCTTGCCATTCAAGTGGGTGATGTTCTAGCAGCATCTCAGAGCTGGCAGAAAAGAGTGATGATCAGATGCAGCCAGTTAAAAAAAGTAAGCATATGCTTCACAGGAACATTTGTTCTGTGTGCCTGAGCTGAAGATGGAATTTCATAGCGTCAAGGCAGAACAGTCTCACAGGGGGAATAGTGGCCTTTTGGGAAGCTTACTTAAATATTAGATGGACTGAGATGACATGTCAGCTCTGCATTAAGAAGGTCAAGGATTTTGCTGCCTCAGGAAACCCAGAGGTGGACACAGCCTGCTGAGCACAGAGGTCTTGTTAGTGAATGTGCTGTGGGTGTTACAGAAGCATAGCTGGAGAGGATGGGATTAGGTTAAACATTAGAATGATAGTGTTAGACCCTGGAGATTTGTAGGTTTACTCCCCAGATTGTATCAACACATTATAAAATATGTGTAAAGTTGTAGCTGAGGTGATACCTCATGATGGGAGAGGTTCCCTGAAAGGAGTTCCCCCTTGCATGCTGAGTTTTGAGGGACAGTTTCTTCTGTCTCTTTCAGGTGCTATGGGAAACCAGTCTCATAACATAATGAAGTTAGGTTACCCACCCCGACTCAATGCCTTCAGTCATCTTCTCAGAAGAATGGCTGAGAGCTGCATGAGGATGGAAGCTGAAACCCCCATTCTCTTGTGCATTTGGCCTGTTCTGGGCTGGATGCACTGGTGTGAATGCTGTGGAAGAAATCGTGGTTGCTCTTCTGTTCAGGAGCACGTACAAGTCTCTGGAGATGTCAGTCTCGTGCTTCCACCAGCTTTACATTCACAGAATGATAAAATGCGATTGCTGTATTAAGAGACCCAGCTGTAATACATGAAGAATGTGTGGCACATTAAACCTGTCTGGTTCATACAGAAACTCATGTATAATTCACAGTTTTTGTAAATATGTCAGTTTAATGCTTCTCTGCACCTATCAACAAAGCTCTGTCTTCCATGGGTTAGTCAGACCTGACAGCTTCTGAAACTGGACCCTGAATTGTGTGACAAATGGTGCTGAACTCTGAATATTGCTGAAAAACAACTAATTTCAAATTCAGAAAAAAAGTTCTTACAGTCAAACCCATTTATTGAAGTTCCTCATTGTCTCCTTAGGGCAATTTTAAGACTTCATCCTTCTTATGATGGAGGAACCTTTTACTCTCTTAGTAGAGCAAGATTGTACCAGCAGTAACCAAGCTTTGATTATTCTTCCCTGGACACATTCTACCAGCATCAAGAAATGTAACATAATGCAGCTGTTGGTCATCTTAGAGTTCTTTCAGATACTTATTTGTAGTTTAATTCATACAATATTTTCTTGTAGACTGTAGCTCCTAAATAAGAGTCACTTGCTAACCTGTGACAGAAATAGCCACAGGCTTTTGGTGACTGGTGTGATGTGTGCCTACTTCTTATTAACTGGATTGCCTGTATTCCCATGGATAAATTGAGTTGTGCTTTTGTAAAGCCTGTGAGAATGCATGATTTTGTATGTTTGGTGCAAGCCCTCCTTGTAAGTGACAAGACTGCTCTCTTAGGTACTCCATAGTAAGGAACAGCTTGGTTTAGTCACTGCTCCTCGGAAAAAATTCCAAAACACACTACATGCACTATGAAAATAACGTTAAATAACAACGTGTTTTATTGTGGCTCAGTCAGAGATGCTGAGAATTTTAAGAGCTGTTGCATGGTAAATTGTTAAAACACATTGCTCTGCAGGATGCTAATGTAACCTGGACTGAAGCCAAAGTCTGTACGAGTCTAAATGAGTTAGTTGTCCAGGGAATTAGCCTGCTTTGGACTGGGTCCTTCGCATGAGATTTTCAGAAGCAGTCAGCAGTGCTCAACTCCATGACCCTAACTTCAGTGGAGTGGAGAGCCCAATGCCGACTTTTCTGCTGTTAAATCCTACTGGATTTAACATCATCTTTGAGTGACTCAAAGGCACTGAAGGGAGGAAAAATAATCTGCATTTCCAAGTCAGATACGGTATAAATTCTCTCAAGAACTGGTTTTGCAAGTGACTGTACAAGTTAAAAAGCTCACTTTACCGCATGGTCAATATAAGTTATTTTCCTACACACAAATGAGTCAAACCTAGGGCAGTAAAATGTGTGAGTCTGCATTGCTAAACAGCTTTTTGGTGGGAACTGGGACCCCTCTTCGGGAAACTTAATGTGTAGCCATGTGAAGGGAGCTAGAGCAAGAGGCTTTAACATCTGGAAGCCCTCCCAGGGCACATCTTAAACTTTACTTGTTTTCCTGAGCTCTGGTTTCTTATCCAGTTTCATGCTGTCAGTTATCACATTTAACAAGCTAGTGGAAGTTGTGTGGCTATCTTCCTACTCTGTTGGAGGGTGTCATGGTAATTCTTTATTCTCTCTTGAATTACTGTAATTCCTCTCTTTGGGAAACAAAACAAAACCTATCTGTAATAAAAACAAGAGCAAGTCTTCCTGCAAATACAACAGCACAAAAGCTGGCTGCTCTTTGCTACTGAGGCTATCTGACCCAAGCAGCCTTTCCCCTATCACCTTCAAAGCCCTTCATTTAAGGGAAGGGAGTGATTACTGAATCATTAAGGATAATGGCTATTTACTTTTAGAAACAATGGGCTTCATGAACCACAAAAAGTAGCCTGATTTTTAGAAGTGCATTTGTCTTGGAGAAAACTAGCTGAGTTTTGGGGTGGAAGTGCGTACATTTTAATGAGGTGGCAAAAAGTGACCTTTTGTTCTGAGGTAAAGCACAATTTTTTTTTTTTTTTATCTTGAGGACTGACCTCCTCAAGCACGGACCCAAGCTTGGAAATGTCAGGCTGAAAAACAATACTAACATTTAAAGTAAAGAACACAGAATTTAAAACTTTATAGTGAGTAGAAGCTGTCAGAGTTACCTGACACCTTGCTAGGAGTTCCTGTTTTTTACCTTGTATGTTTTTACGTCTGTATGTTAACATACAAATTTGCTCTGTCTGCAGTAGGATTCTGCCATGTAATCATCAACATGTGGAAAATTGTTCCTATTTGGTAGAATCACAGAATGGTGTGGGTTGGAATGGACCTTTAGATCTCAGCTAGTCCAACCCTCCTGCCATGGCAGGGACACATTCCACTATGTCAGTTTGCTCAAAACACCTACCTGGCCTCTAACACTTCCATCGATGGCATTCCCACATTTAGGCATTTAGTCACGTCTGCTGAGGTTACAGTGTAATTAAAATGTGCTGAGGCAAGGGTAATAGAGAGGGTATTACTGTGCTAATTAGCATATTATTGTAAAATAAGGGATACTGCTGGATTTGCTTTGTGAGCTAGGTTGAATTACAAACTGGAGGTAGTGGTGATGGGGTAGCAAAATTATTTTCCTTCCAGTTTTTCTCATAGTCCTTCCAGTTCCTGTGAATCTGGAGCTTGAAAGATGTGAGTGTTACCTACAGCCTGGGCTGAAACAGTGACTCCTGCTCTGTTATAATTAATTTTGACATTTATATGGATTCATTTCTCAGGATGTGTAGTCTTAGATTCACTCCTCACTTGAAGAGTGGGAATAAATGCCACTGCAGACACAGCTGAAGAGTGTTTGGCCTTTCAGAAGAGATCCTGACAGGGTGCTTGACAGTGGTGCAGATGTGCGTGGTAGACTTTAAATGCAGGATCCTGCTGCTGTTCATGATGATTGCTGTGAAATTAATCACTAACAGCTGCATGTTAACCTAATGAAGAAATACTAATAACAGACTGCACAATGGCAAGGAGATAAATAACACAGGATTACCAAAACTGGGAGAAAAAACCCAATAGGGTTTTTGAGCTTATGCGGATGGTTCTTCATAGACAAGTGACTTGTGAAAATCTTAGGTGAAAGTGTCCTAAAGGTAGAGGTAATCAGAGTAACCCAGGTCCTATGTGCATTTGATAAATGGTGTTGGCTGTACCTTTCACTTTGATAATTGAGGTTTGCAGGTTTAAGCCCTTTGCATTTTATGAACCCTAAGTAGCCTTTTGATACCCATGCATGCTTTCTTCCTGTGGAGAGCTCCAGCAGCATTTCTTGTCAGGGACAGACAGATATGCTGTCATTGCCTTCTGCTGAGCCTCTACTGGGGTACACAAACCCTAGCAAATGATAAAATGTGAAATTTGGGATCAGTGTTTGAAGACAAAGTCTCCACCAGTCCCGGTATTGAACTCTGTAGGGCAGCTTGTGATTGGATTTTTTATTATTAGACTCCTTGCTTATTCAAAGTTTTTGCATAAAATACCCAGTGATTTCACGGGTAGAATATGAGGATATGAATCTTATTTATGCTACTGCATTTCCTCCTATGGTAAAAATACTTTAAAATGCTCCTGTAATAAGCATATAAATATTTTAAAGTGGTTTTGAACTTAAGGGAATGTAGTGAAGTGACCTCTGTGCTCTTAAGAATCAGACTCTATTATACCTGAAGGGGATTTTTCTATTGGCATCTGATAATATGCTCCAATTTATAGGGAATCTGTTTTTCAGTGAGCATTGCAGACTTAACTCGGTCAGCTGTCTGAACTTTTGGTACAGGGACAAGGTCATCATTCAGTGCTTGTAGCCTGAACAAGTAAAGCTTCTCCACTTCTGCTGCTGTCTTTGCCCTCCAGAAGACACATGAAAGACTTTGGCAGAACCTCTTTTTATTTTTTTTTTCAGTTCAATTTTAGATCATTTCAGCATTTATTGCCCTTTCAGCTGTTGCTTAGATCGAGTGGCATTATGTGATCCAACTTGTCTTCGTACAGTGGATGAACTTCTGTCACATGTGTGATATCTCCCACATTCTAATGGGATAATGACCTTCAGCAACTAAATGCTTATTATTTCCTGGTTAAACACAAGAATTAGATGCTTAATAACATGTATATTGGCAGTTTCATTTCACACATACGTTCCTAAGGGCTTCATGCTAAATCAAAGGAGTGATTCTAAAGTATATAATGGCTAATTTGTCTCACAAAAAAAGCATTTTTATAACAAAGTAGTAACTTTGTGATCTTTCTTTAGAAAATACAAATAAGTATGTGTATATAAAAAGGAGGAGCATCACCCTTTAAGAATTGCTTGCAGCTTTTGGTTAAATTTTAAGCTGTTTTACTGCAAATGCTTTGTTTTATAGGCAGTGTGCAGTCATGGTGCTTACAGGTGATTTAAGATATATAGAAAGGCAAAATATCTTTTATCTGATGGACTGATGAAGTTTGAGAAAAAGTCCAAGCTCTCAAGCACACAAACATTTGCATTGTGGGTTGAGATTTTTGTTGTTGTTTTTGTGTTTTGTGGGGTTTTTGAGTGTTACAGGAGTCTTAGTGAGTGAGACAGACATGCTAAACTTCTGCAGACTTTCTGTTCTTTAGTTTAATTTTGCGTTCTGGCAGTGAACCATGCTAAAACTCTTTCCACTTCACTGGTGCATGCCGGAAATTGTAACGAAGAGCGTATGTAGTTTTGAGCAGACCCTGCAGTAAAATTCCCTTCTGACCCTTTTTGCCTTTCAGGCTTGTGCCAATCCTGCCAAGTCACCTAAAATGCTGGATTAAAAATATCTCGCAGAGTCAGAGCTGGTTAATCTGTGCTTGGTTTATATGTCTGGACAAGCAAAAGGTTCTCATTGGTGATTTGGATATGCTTCTTGCCATTGCCTTATTTTAGGGCCTTCTTGTACCATAGATTTGACCACATATGGTTGTGGTTCCATCCCTTCAACACACACAGAAGACAAGATTTTTTTCAGGCAGGAGACATAGCTTTCCATCTCAAGCATTCGAGACCACAGCAGCTGAGGGCTCAGGCTTTCAAGTAAGGAAGGTGAAAGCACAGCAAGAACAAGAACAAAACCAGGGTGAGAGTTGTATTTTCCTGCCTGGAAACTCAAAACTGCCCCCAGATACAAAGATGAGTGGTTGGTGCCCTGCATGCCCTAACTGAGCCAGGCTGATGATTAGCAGCAGTGAAGCTGCAGTAGCACAGACATCAGCACAGCCTGTGCAAAGTCACCAGGCATCCTCTGGTCTGTGAAACTCCGTGCTGCTGTGGTTTCACTGCTTTTGCTGCTAGAGAAAAACTCACTCAAGTGTGTCAGCACGTGCAGCAGTCATACTGTGCTGGCAGGGTAGACATGAGCTCGGAGAGCCGGGTCTGATGCTGTCTGCAGCAGTGTAAGGGAAACACCAAGCATGACTCCTGTGGCTTGGAGGGGGACTTTTTACAAGGGCAGGTAGTGACAGAACAAGGGGTTGTGCTTTAAACTGAAAGAGGATGTGTTATTAGATATTAAGAAAAAATTCTTTACTGTGAGGGTGATGAGGTACTGGAACAGGTTACCCAGAGAAGTTGTGGATGCCCCATCCCTTGAAATGTTCAAGGGCCAGACTGGATGGTGCTTTGAGCAACCTGATGTAGTGGAAGGTGTCCCTGCCCATGGCAGACAGGTTGGAACTAGATGGTCCTTAAGGTCCTTTGCAACCCAAATTGTTCTATGGTTCTATGTCTCCAGAATGTGTTACAACATCTGACCTTCAAAATGGGGACAAAACTTAAAATAAGGTAGATTAAAGGTAGGAATATCCATGTAGGCTTTCTTGATTGTTCTCATTCAGGGTGGTGATTCCATATGATGATATTGTATATGAGTTTATGAGCGACTGAATGGGCTAAACTCAGGCTTGGCATTCACTTGTTAAGCTATGCTGAAATAGTTACAAGAACAGAAATAGTAGTGCTGTAGCTGTTTAGTTATAAAGGTGGTTTACACCAGTGTAGTTTCTTCCTTTAAGAAGAGTGGAATAAGCTATCCTAAAATAAAGCATGATACAGATAAAACTGTTTCTACAACAGACAACCTAGAGAATCTGTGAGTATTTGGGAAACATTTTAAGAATTAGTCAAGGATTTAGACCAATTTTTTCCCATTCTGTGGGTGGCTACTAAACTGAAATAGTATTTCTCCTCTAAAGTATTTATCTTTAAAACTCCAGATTTACATTCAAATAGCTAAAGTAGTGGTGTGTTTTGTTCACTCACTTCTATCACTTGACTGTTTTGGTACACAGAGTACTTGTATCCAGAACAAGTGAAGATGCCTGTGACCATATATTAGATCTGCACATGGAACATACATACAACATATTGTCATTTTACGTATTATAATACCATAGGCCATATTTGGTGCATGAGCAAGACTGTACTGTGCTAGGCATTGTATCAACACAGAGCAAAAAGCTGATTCTGTCTGAAAGCTTTCCATCTTTACAGAAATCAATATAGATGGTACATAAGGGAGTGCGGAGAAGGCAAGGGCATGATATTTTTCTGAAGCCAGATGTCAGTTCTGACGCAGAAAAGTTGACACAGAAAATAAAATGCAGGAGAGAAGCACTAGCAATGGGAAAGGCAGGATGAAGGAAAGCATGAAAAGATTTGTTGTAAAACCAGATATTTGGGTGATAGTGGAAGCCTTCAGAGTGATCAGAAACAGAAATCAATGGCTCAGCAGTGAGGAATGACAGAAAGGATGAGGGTAAGAGATAGGAAGTTTTGAAACCAAACATAAATTTTATGCAAGAATGCATCTCTGAGGGAGAGCTGGTGATAGTAACAGGTTTGGGCTGTGATATTTGCCAAAGCCATTTGGGTGGAAGAGAGCAAGCTTCTCCTTATCAGGACTGGAGGAAATAATGTTGGAGTTGCTGAGATGTTCGGTGCCGGATGCCTGAGAAAGGAAGAACTGTACAAACACTGTGTAAAAAATACATTCAGGATGTGCTGTCTACCCCTCTCTGTTAACATAGGTGAAAATAGTATGTGAATTTAAAGTGAGTTTTTTGTTACTAACTACACTGCTTGCAGGTAGCTCTCTTTGGGAACAACAGACCTGTTGTATTCCATTTTATTTAAATGGTATGCCCTATCCCACGCCTCCAAAATGTATGGTATATTCTAAGCCTGTGGTCCTGCCCTGAACTATCCTGTACCTGTAATCCCATTGGCCCAATGTGATTCCGCGCCCACTTCAATTCCCCTCTTAAGCTGTGCTAGGAGATCAGTCTTTTTCTTGGCCCTTCCTCTCTCTCAGCCTCTTCCCCCCCTCTTTCCCCTTCCCTCCCGTAGGCTCCCCCTGCTTCCCCCTTCCCCCCTTTTCCCTCAGTAACCATGCGGTTCCCGGGGTTGGGATCCCAAATAAACCTTCACCTGATCAGCACCCTCAGAAGCCGTGTGGAGTCTCCTTGCCTGCCCGCTGCTGCCAGCCAACTCACAGCTTAGGGGGCCCTCCGGGGATATCCCCGGGGTGCCCCCACCCCAAACGAACCGCAACACAGACCCATTTTTCTATTTAGCTTAATGCTTTTCAAGTGAAACTGCAGAGAGGCATGTTTCTGGTCTGGAAGAAAAGTATCCTCGTGCAGAGAGGTGAGGAAATCAGGAGAGGCTATTAGGATAAGCTCTGTCTCAGCAAGAGCTTCAGCATAATCCAGATCTGTAGACATAAATGCAGTGCATATCCAAGCTGACAGTTAATGGTACAGGGATGAGCTATGTTGTCCTTAGGCAAGAGGAGGCAAAATAAGCATTCCCTTTTACTGTGTTGTACTTGAGCTGAAGGCTAGATACTGTGGATGTGCTGTCCAAAAGGCAGGCCAGGCATTTACTGAGTGCTGAAAGGGAGTAACCTGGAAGTAGTCGTACATTACTGTGTCATCAGTTTGGATACAGTTGAAACTGTAGGTAAAATTTTCTAGGGCTAAGATGAAGAGGTAGAAAAGAAAATCTAGTCAGAGTATTGTATGTAACAGAACCACAGAACATGGGAGAGAGTGTTGAGGAGAGCATGAGTAAAGCAGGAGAAATAAGGTTTGGACAGAGTTATAAAATTATGGCTTTTACATGTCCTGAGAGACAGCATGAGCAATTGTATTAGTACTGTTGTAGTACTGTAAGGTCACATTAGTGATGCTGCATGCTATATGGTTAATACTGCTGTAATGTTTGTGTGATAAGGAGTATCAGCAATCAGTGGTTATATTAGCAGTCTAATCTTGGCAAACAATTGAATTAACATCGTGTGTGAGAGTAATGAGACACGAACCTTATGCAGTGATTGATTGCTCAGTGCCTGCACTACTGCTCAGTTAGGGAAAAGTGCAGGGCTTTTTTTCTGGTTCTGTGAAGGATTTCAGCTGTAATCAATAGGAATTACTGCCCTCAAGAACCAAGCAGTGTAGCACTCTTTTGTTACACTGTGATTGCATTAAATATTAAACTTCCCAAGAAATGAACAATCTGTTAGTCAAATATAAACTATAAACATGGCATGAATTCACTATTCTGTTTGTCTGTTTCATTCAAAGCAGGTGTAAAGCTGCTGCCATTTTGGTGGGATAGCAGTTTGTACTCTGCTTCATCTCTGTGCTGGTACACACAGCAGCACAGAGTTTGGTGTAGACAGATATGGTTGAGTTCCAGAAGAAAAGGCTGGAGCAGAAACAGAGGCTTGTGCACAAGCAGATTCTCATCTCAGATGAACCTGTGTTTTCTACTGGTTTTTGCCTTGACTTTGCAAGAGTGGTCAAGATCTGTTGAATACCCAGTGAGGAATGCCAGTGCCAACGTGCCTTACTGCTGTTTCTAATGGACTTGGTGTAATCCAGTGCAATCACTGGCACTTGGAAGGTATGACAAGTTCATTCTTATTTTCCTTCCTATTTTTAATAACCTTTGCCCTATTCTTCCTCAGCTTGCTACATCAGATGGGTTGTAGTCATAGGGCTTCTGGCTATGTTCTCCCAGAATTCTAGTTCTGTTTTTAAAGGTAAAAAGACAGACATTCAACCACTTCTCTTTCTCTTTAATGGAGAAGTGTTCTCTTTTCTGAGCAGAAAGGTTTGTGGTGCTTTCTGGAAACATTCAGACTGAGTTCACAAGACTTACTTCTGGGAGCTTCTTCAGCAGCTGGATCTCCTGTGCCTTTGTAAATCTTACAGAAAATATTTCTAATCTATCCGCTTATCACAGAAATTCCTGAGCTGTCAAGAAGCAGAATCAATTGGCTTTGGGAAAGCAGTTATTGATCCAGAAAAGCAGAATAATTGCAACAAGCAGTAATTAGCGAAATCAGATTTCACTCTACATTAACTGCCCTTGCATACTTATTACGCTGCAGTTGTTGGCTCTTTCCCACATAATTTTGTCACTGTTCTCTCATTAATAAAACATTTTCAAATCCATTGGTAACAAACTGGTCAAGTCACTAAATTTCAGTTTCCATTCCTCAGTCATGCTTTGCAGAGCCATGGTAATTCGCTGTCAGTTTGTTTTGCCAAAGCTTTTGCAAAACTTTGGCAGCGGTTCCCACAGACTGTGGCAGTGGCACCATGCTACATCTCGAGATTTTCTGAGTCACGTTAAGATCCAGGAAACAACCATATAAATAGAGCTCTCCAAATAGTACCTTTACATCATCATCATGTGTTTCCAGTCGGAGGATAAATACTTCCTCATTCTAGTGATGATATCACTTTTCCAGACCCTCTGTAAAACTAAATATAGTAATAGAAAGTGTCTCTGCACTTACCAACATAAGTGGTTGAGTCATTTAGGACCCTGGAGAATCAGAGACGATGTGCTGTGTCATATATCACTGACAGTAATACAGGGTGGCTTCAGTGTCATTAGTAAAAAAGTAAGGTGTGGTCTTGATTCCAGAATCTAAGTCTGGAGGTCAGTGGTTCATTATGTACAGACTGGCTTTGCACAGTGATTCTCTTCGTCCATCCAGTTGATCCTTAGACTTACAAAATGCTGCCCATCAATGGGACATCTGGGTAGCTGACACCTGGAGAAAGTTGCAGATCCCCAGGCAGCTTCTTGGCACTGCTGGTAATCAAGAAAAGCTAAGGTTACCAGCTAAGCTTCACTGTCAGTAGCATTCCCTTTGAAGGGACTAGTGAGGAAGAAGAGGCATCCTTTGGGCTTGATTTTGAGGACTGCTGAGCCTGTGCAGTCATTTCATCACTCAAAACTCCTGAAGCAACTGTGCTACTGGCTTCCGTGGTCAACTGTCAAATCAGAATCATCAAAATTGGTGGCCAGTCCTGAAAGTCTTGACTTCAGATGTTCTCTTCTGCTTAAAAAGAGACACTGGGTAAATGGTATTACAGACAGAATAAAATAAAATCTGATCAGGAATTTGGACCCTATGCAAAAGTCAGTAGCTTTAATTAGGTCAAAAGCACTAATGAAGAGTCATGTCAGTGAGCAAATCTCCTAACAGCTAACTCTTCCAGGGTTGTAACTGCTCATTCCCCTGCCTTTTATCTTCTTCTCTTACTGACTGTGGTGGTGTCAGGCTAGCTGTTCTTGCAGTGCAATTCAACATCAGAAGGCAAGCAGTAATCGCTCTACATAGACATCACTTCAGCCTGAAGGGATGGTTCCCTTCCAATTTTTGGATGTAGAAATACAAAGAGAACAGGATTGTTCAGGCCTGGCATGTGCCAGATGGCCAAGAGAGCTGATATCTGGAGAGATCAAAGCTCTGCAGGACTGACAGCACTGCCACCAAAGCCTGGGGAGGAAGGCCATGCTCCACACTGGACTTTTAATTGAGAAAGAGTGTGAGGACAGTTTTTTCACTTTGAAAGGAGGAGAGGGTTAAAAAGGACTTCCAATTTGGGCACAAAATCATCAGGCTAGCCTAATCAGCATACTTGGTTTTGTGTTGATATCCGGAATGCTTTTCTGCTCTGCTGCCTTTTCACAAAAATACTACTGTTTGAGGCACTAGGAAAAAATAAAGGCATGCCAGGTGAGCAAAGAGCATGTTTCCTTGTCATATGCTTTCCAAATAGGAATGTCAGGATCTCTCTTTATATCTGGCTTTCCACAGATTTCTAAATGGTACTTAACTGCAATATTTTTGACTCGTGTTCTGAGAGAATTAAATCCTTTTTTGAAAAAGGAGGAAGTCGTACGAAGCTTCAAGAAGACTTGGGAGAAAAGTACAGCTCTAAATCCACCTTTGAGCCTCAAAAGGAGCACCTTTTCATTCTAGGATGCCTTGCAGTCCTTTGAGACAGTGGATTCCAAATGTAGGCAGAATCCCAGATGTGTCTGGGAGGAGTAGTTATCTGGGAGTCTAGCTGATATTTGGGACAGTGAGCTGGGCAGAGTGTGATATAACACCAAATGCAAGTCTTCTAATCAAAAGATTTGGAGAAACCCACTGCCCTAAGGCTTTTTTTTTAATGCCAGAGTGTTGTATTCTTTTAATTATATGCTCAGATAATCTGAATGTACAGAAATGGAAGGCTCCTTGTGAAGTTTTGCGCCTTAGCTTGTAAGGACAGATATTTGTGGGACAGACAACTTGCAGGTGCTGCTTAATTCTTCAGAATCATGGAATTGTTTAGTTTGGAAAAGATGTTTTAAGATCATTGAGCCCAGCCATTAACTAAGCACTGCCAGTTCCACCACCAAACTGTATCCCTAAGTGCCATGTCTACAAATTCTAAAAATCTCCAGAGATGGTGACTCAACCACATCTGTGGACAGCCTGTCCCAGTGCTTGAAACACTTTTGGTGAAGAAATTTTATCCTAATTTCCAGTCTAAACCTACCCTGAGGCAATTTGAGGCCATTTCCTCGTGTCCTTTTTAGCAAGAACCAAATGCATCCTGAAGTTACAATTTGTGCTTCAGTGATTTCCATCCAGTTTGAATCCCTGTTACAATTCATTTGGATCTGGCAAATACATGTTAGGTAAAGCATATGTTCTGATTTATCATGGCATCTCTGATCTCTGATTATTTGTTTTCCACACACAGTGGAGGCTCAATCACCAATTTCATAAATGTTTTGGCTTTTCAGTGCTGAAAGGTGCCTCTTTGTCAAGCAGCACAAAGAAGTGCTGCCTGTGCTAGCTGAGCCAAGGGACGGAGTTGTACTCTTGCTGTCATTATGAGGAAGTTTGTAGGTGGTAATTTTCCAAACCAGAATTTGGCACCATAAAACTAATATATTTTTTCTCTGGAACAAAAAGACTGTAGCTGTTACTGGGCATCGTGATTTATCTCTCTGAGACCCAGCAGGAAGCAAGTTGGGAAAAAACAAACAGCAATATCTGCCCATAGTTAGCTCTTGCTTACAGAAGCCTCACCAGTGTTTGTGTGTTATCTCAATGTTGCAGGGAGAGTTGTCCTTCTCCCCAGCCTTCAGATTACTCTCCCTCTATCAGTAACCAGTCTTTGTGCTGCATGAAGAGATCTGCTGTGTGTGAGCCATCAGCTTAACACTCCAGGCACAGAGAGGCTGGAAAAGCTTCTTGTGAATTGCCAAGAAATACTGTGCTATAGGGACAACAGAGGGAAGTTAATGTTAGTGTAAATTCAGCATTGATGTGTTCAGCTCAGTCTCGCAGGGAAGAAGTGTTCCTTGTTTCCTTGCTGGTGCCCTTGCCCTCTGACCCAGGGGATGCCATGACTGAGGGCTGCTCTGCGCTGATGTCTGATCTGTGTCCAGGAGGGATTCGAGGAGGATGGCATTAATTTCCTCTATCTCATTAAGCTAAATCAGGCTGTGCTTACAACTTTTGCATTTCAGCACGTGGCATTCCCCTGGTACATACCTTCTCTCTTTCCAAGACACCTCGTGAAAGGAGACAGCATCTGGCATGAGCTCAGGGAGCATGAACATTTAAGATTCTTTTAATTATCCCATTTCTTTTGGTGTTTGTTCTTTTGTAGGATACAGGGACTGGCAGGATGTGGAAGCATATGATGTGATCAGCCCTGGATTACGCTATCTATTGTAAAGTGTTTCAGCCTTGAGTGACATTAATTCTCTTGCTTCCCCTGGCTGTAAGGAGCAGGGAGTTTTGCCACAGACCAGACCAGATTCAGGTCAATGATCTAAACAAGTCTGTTATTTATTTTCCTGTAGCATCCATGGGCACCTATCAAGGCCAAATTAAGGGTGTTTAAAGGGTGTAAATATATACATACGCACATGTATCTTCCTCTGAGAGTTTTTGACCGTATTGGGCACAGAGACGGGCCAGGAGGAATTGTGAGTTAAACAAAATTGCTTAAATTTTAACAAGGAAACACATACCCTGATGCTGGAAGAAGGAAATACCAGGAAACTTCCCAGCCATCTTTATGGCAGAGTTTTATCATTGGAGCATTTTTGGGGCAGCGCATTTGAGAGAGTCTATGGAGTGGAGCACTACTAAACTGCTTACCACCTCATATCCATGCAAACAGTATGTGCTAAATCATCAGGAAATATCTTCTGCCTGTATTTCCAGCTGGAGCAGCATCAGCATGAGCCCTGCATGCTTCCAGGAAGAGTCTGTTGCAAGCAAACCACAGCTAGAAGAAGAAAACAGCTAGAGAGCCCCTTTCTCGTTTTTTGGGGAAAATCTTTGTTTAGACAAAGGAAACAGCCATTAGTGCCTGGAAGGATTAAGGCTTCCTGCTGAGATGTAAATCATGTTTGATTCTGTCTGGAAGATACATTATGGGAACAGAAACAAATGACTGAAGAAGTTGTGGGATGGGAACAGTAATTGGTGACAGCCTTCACCTGGTATAGGAGAATAGTGGTCTGAAAGGAAGAAGTTTCTGGTCCTGTTTCTGAAGGGGTGGGATCTCCTTGCACTTAACTCAAGTTGGAAAAAACAAGTTAAAAGCCTTGCCCTTGGCTGGCATTTTTGGGTCACCAACTATTACACATGCACTGTGTTAGCACACAGGAGTCCAGGGCGTACCCTGTAAATATGGAACAAGAGAGTAGCTCCCTTGTCAGATGGCTCACAGCCTTATTTTTCATGTTTCTGTGTTGTTTTTAAAATGACTTTCTTGCCAGTGGTGTTGTATGAAAATCCTGTGCAAACGTTGGGGACACATACTTGCAATGGGCTGAGATGCATAAACAGCAAATGGGAGGAGCAATGAGGGGGTAAAATTTTCTAGTTTTTCTTGCTTTCTTTTCCTTCTATCCCAAGCAGAGCACAGATGTTTCAGCTATGGATGATGGTGACAGTAGTGAGTCACCACTTCTTCAGGCAGATGTGGAAACTTCCCATATGATGGAATTTCTAAAAGGAGCTGTCCTGCTAGAGGCCCGTTGGTGGCAGAAGCTGCCATTTGGGACAGGATATTTTTGGTAAGCACGAGCACCTGTGGTGCTGGCTCCCTGGACAGGCTGGGCTGATGCTGCATGGCCATTCCTAATCCTTAATGTAGTCAGTGCAGTAGTGACATCAGTGAAGTCAGAGTAGCTGGGCTTATTCCGCTCAGGTGGCAGGTAGTTGATACATATCCAGGTCCCTAAGGAGACCTGTACCCTTGCTGCTCCCTGTGATGGAGACTGTGTAAATCAGAAGTTATCCCAAGGAAGTCATTGGCAGTTTCATGGTGTCCATGGATTCTAAGGGGCTAATTGCAAAAGGTGTTTGCATATTAAATTGCTCTTGAAGGGAATGGCCTAATTCTTGTCACCTGTTGCCAGGGAAGGTGCAGTTGTGTGACCAAGGAGACAGTAAAGGAAAGGGACTTGATCTTGGACTTGTACTGTGAGTGCCAGACTTCTTGAAACATCAGTGCTTTACAAAAGAATCTTACTGTCTTTACAAATGGAATTGAGCTGCCTAAGGGATGTTTTGGCTATGTAGCAAGTTACAAACTTTCCTAACTTCAGGGCAGGACTCTGTCCTGGTTTTAGGAATGTTCCCACACAACAGCTGCTGGCTCCACTTTAAATAACCTTCTCTATTCCCTGAAACGAGATGTTTCTTTATTCATTTTTATCACAACCCATGAAAAAAAGCTGCAAGCCAATAAACCACAGAGGCTTAAGACGCTTCAGACCAGGATGAATCAGAATTTTCAAGTTTCATAGATCATGCTCTTTTCACTGACTCAGAAGTTTGTCTCATCCTTTCCTGAGGCTCAGGATTTGGCAGTAAAGTTTGTCATTGTGATCTGTGTTTCACATGAATGTTCGTGTGACCAAATGACGTGGAGATGAAGTTTCAAGATCAAAAACCAAGAAATAAGACTCAAAGTAAACCCCAAACCCCCCCCCCCCTCTAATATTTAACTTGACTGGAGTCACCTGGAGTCTTGCTGACCTATTTCTGTGCTCCTAAGAGTGTGCTAAAAGATTAGATGCAGGTAAAAGAGAGAATAAGAGAAGAGCCAACTAAATTCTCCCTGCCACTGGTGTCAGTCATCACTAGATAACCACTAAACATAAAGTAGTTCCTTTAAAAGATGGAAAATGCTGGGTTCATACAGTGCATGTACAGAGGCTTTGCATGACAGATAATCCTTACAATAGAAAAGCCACAGTGATGGAGTCAGCAAGGGAGCTACCCCTCCCCATCCTGTGACATCTGTTGAAGTCCCATCTCAGTGCCCTTCTGCTCTTTTTTTTGTTCAGATCATGTGAGCTCCAGGCCTGGCAGGCATGCTTGTAATTAATGTTTCCAGCATCACCCTGATGCTGCTTGCTGTGCCATGGAGAATGTGTGTTCCCATGAAGCTGGGATGCCACGTGGGGTGCTCAAGGGTAGTGCTGAATTTTCACCAGGATGCTGCATTATAAGCTGGTCTCTGTGCAGAGTAATACAACCAAGCCTTGCTAGAGAAATGGACGAGCTGGGATTCTTAGGGTAAAAGCAGGTTTGAAGAGGGAAGAGCACTGGCCTGCCAGGTTGATCCATGAAGGGAGTTTCCAGGAGTCTTAATGCTGTGAAAAGTGAAATAACTTTAAATATATGGTTCTATAAAATTGTGCTTATGTGCCAGAGAAGTAATTCCCCTGGGACAGAGTAAAGGAAGAAAATGTTTCTAGCCTTCCTATTTAGTAGGCTTCATGAATTTTGGCTGCTGCCTCTTTTGGATGCCCATTCATTACCAGAGCCTGTTACAGCACTCAGAGCTTCAAGTGAGGCAGTGGGCACTGTGGAAATCAATCCGCAATCAGGCGTAAAAGGATGAGGGACATACCCATTGGGTCACACCAATGTTCATATCTGGCTCTGGATTCTTCTTCATCAGTGCCCAGAAGATGTGCTGATCAGGTAGAGCATGGGAGGCTGGCCCATGCAGTCTGCATTCTGCTCCCTTGCACATTCCTGCATCCACCATTCTTGTACTGGGGGTGTTAGGAGGAGCATCATTGCCTGTTCCCTGCACTGTTTGTTTATGGACCTATTGTGCCTGGATTTGTCTAATCCCTTTTTGAACCTGCTGATACTGTCTGCCTGTGGCAGATGTTCCAGGTCATCACTGTGGCAACAAATTCCAGAAATTCACTACTGTCTCACTAGAAATATATCTTCTTTTATTAATTTTAAATTATTTCCTGCTAGTTTCAGTGAATGCCTCCCACAGCTAATAATACTGAATTTAGTTTAAAACAGTTCTATAAGTACCTTGTCCACAGGTACATAATTTTGTAAACGTTGATCATATTTCCCATCAGACTTTTTAAGCTGAAAACTCACGGACTTTCCAGTCCCTCTTGGTAAAGCAGCTCCTCTGTTCCCTTAAGCATCGTGCTTGCCTGTATGTGTACCTTTTCCATGTCCACTTTGTCCTTTAAATGCAGAAACCAGAAATTCCCCCAGTGCTCGGGATGCCTTTGTGCAGATTGAACTTGGGAGATGGAACCATAGACCTGCAGCATTCACTGCACACAAGAACTATTACAGATGCCAGTTTGAAAATTTACTGTGCATAGAGATGGGAAATATGTTTGTAAAACACCATTACAAAATGCTGTTATTATTTCATATTTGATGTTAAGTACTGTAAATATTCATGGCACTTTTCAGAAAAACAGAGGTGGGGTGGGTTGGAATAACACAGCACTACGTCACGCTTTGTGAACAGAATGGTTTACCGCATGGTCCCAGCCCTGCACGCATTTCCAGCTGTAGTGTTGCCAGGAACAATCACATGAATTTGCAGGAACTGTTCATGGCAGCAAGCAGCACTGTGGCCTCTGAACCCATGATGCCTGGGTGTGTAGGTACATACATATGTGCATATGTAGGCAAGGGCCTTTTTTAAGCCTCATTTTATTTTTCCAATATAAATGTCAGTGCCTTAAAAATGCAGAATGAAGGTTGGCTGAATTGTATAGAATGACTACAGGAATTTCCCCTTTGTCTACATAACTGATAGCTTACTGAGGCAATATTTTACACAGTCTAAGGTTAGTAATGGATCTGAAGGTCCCTAAAAATCCTTACCCATATGGTCAAGCTTAAATCTGGTGATCTGTTTTGTAGTGAGAATTTTTTTTTGCCAAGCTTTGTTGTGTGGTTGTTGCCTGCATGTGAAGGATTCACCCTGAGGAGGTGACTGTGTAGTAACAAGGAGTGCATTTTTTGGCATTGCCCACTGCAACAGTGAAGGAATATCCCGTGTTCTTGCTGTGTTATCAGCTTTGTGTGACTTTTAACCACTTTATACTCTAAATGTTGTTTTTATGCTTTCAGCCTGGCTAGCTGTATCTTGGTTTTGGTAGATGCTTTCTTGAAAGCCTTAGAGACCAGTGCTCTTGTCAGAGATCAGAGAAGTTTTACCTTATTGGTCCATGCTCCAAGGATATTCATGGGTATATTAGGTTTGATTTACTAATAGGCAGGGAAAAAACTGAAAGAAGCATTACTTGTTGGCTTTCACAGTCCTTTGTGCATAAGGTGAAGTGACAATATCCATAAATTTGAATTTCATTTTATGTGATGATAACAGGAAAACTAATTTACAGTCAGCATTTTGTCAACTAAGCTTTGTCTTATGAATCTGATTTCCAGTGTTAAAAGAAAAAAAAACCAACCCAAAACATTTTCTAGTATAAATATGGTTTACTTTGGCATCTCTTTCCTTCATTTTTCTGCCTCTTCCCTCTTCATTATGAATTATAATCCATACAAAAAGCTAGAATGGCTTTATGGTACAACTGTACTCCACATACAAGCAGTTTGGCTGCCTTCCCAAAATGGCACATTTCAACTGTGACTGCCGTAAAAGCTACTTGCAAGGATTCTAACCATACTGATCTGTTTCAGTCAGCTTCATTATATTTTCAAGTCAGGTCACATTCAAGAATATTTCTGGCCCCTGGCTACACAGTACAGTAACACTTGGAAATTTCATCTCTTGGGATATCAGCTGTCATTTTTGAGTCATTGAGAAATGTGTTTGATGGTACCTAGCCAGTCCTTGGTGAAACATTTGCTCCTAGGACCATCTGCCCCTTTAATAGAGTTGTCATTTCAGCATCGCTTCAATTTCTGCAGCAGCTGCCCATTGATAATAAGTCAGATGTGGGGATGTCGCAGAGGAGAACAGCAGAGCCTGACTGCAGTGCTGTTGTTGCCTTCAGCTCACTCTGTCAGAACATCATTTCCCCAATTAATGAAATCCCCGTTGCATGTTCTGCCTGATCCATCCTTCAGATTTCTTCTTGATCCGTCTCCAGGCAGAGAGGTGAGTCATGCGGCAGCTCAGACCAGATGCCTTTTTCATGGCCTCCACTTGCAGTGAGCATCTTTCTGTGCCTGCTGAGCTGTGTTTTTAGCTTGGCTCAGCTAACTCAAATTAAAACATTGGCAAAGATACGGGAATTTGCTGTTTCACATGGATTAGCATTTTTAAGTTCTTTTTTTAGGCTTGAGCTTGAACTGATAATCTCTGTTTATTCTTAGACTTGCCAGACATCTGCTTTCCAGCTGTCCAAATGAGCATCCTACAGAACCCCTGCAGTTTGTAGCACCCCAACACTACTGAGCCCTGCAGTGACTCCCACAGGGCACGAGGGACTGGCAGTAATGCTGTGTGCTTTGGGACACAGGCATCTTGTTCAGCCTAAGTGAAAAACCTTTGCTTTTTAAAACAGGCCCAGTGTGAGTGACTTCCAACAGTGTTTCTCTTTCTCTGTTAGCAGGGACAAACGTGCCAAATGAGGTGTTAGGAAATAATGCAGTGTAGGAAGGGTCATTCCAATAGTTTGGCCATTACTCTGAGATCTGGGAGAAGCAAATTAACTTTTCTGTTTTGCTACTGATTTTCTGCCTCCCTTTTTAGTGGAGGCCTGTCTTAATCGATTAACTTTAGACAGTCTCTGTTTAGACGTCTGGTCTAAAAGTTACTTATCTAATGCTGGCTGGTAACCACGATGCTCTGTAAATGGTAGAAAGACAGGCACCGTCTCAAATTGTGTGCCTAAGTTAGTTAAGTAAATAGCCTTGTGGTGATGTGTATTTATGTCTGTTGGGAAGTCACAGATTGTTATTTTAGACTAGATGCTTAACTTTGTGATGATAGAAAGGAGCAGAAATGAATCCAGGGCTTGTAGTCTCTCTGTGCCTCTTTTCACAGGCTGTAGAAATCATTAATGATTATCTGGTGTTTCACAGGATGTTGTGGTTGGTAAAGATGAAAGTGCCCAGAGATTTTATAAGTAACTAAGTTACGCAAAAGGGAAATGTGTCCCTGTGTAGGCAGAGGTGACCTAAATAAAGTGACAGTAGCTTCTTTTGAATAGGAAATAAAAAAAGAGGACTTTTATCGTCTTCCTAAATAGCTAGCCTTATGAAATGCATAAAGCCAAAAGCATAAGCAGCTTTTGTGACAATCTTGGATCCATTTTCTGCTCCTCTACACTTGAAGTCTTTCATAGATGTTCACATTTCTGTACATACACTGTCTGTTCACAAATCCTCTACCTTCACTCAGGTGTTGGGAGTGAATGAATTCCTTTTTTTTTTTCCTTTCTTTTTTTTTTTTCTTCTGTTCTTTCCCTTCTCTGATGTGAGTGCTGGTTTTGGGGACTAAGAGGATAAATTTCAACAGCAGAGTCTCTTGATTCTCTGATGGGTAATTTAGTTGCAGACAGACTCCAGATACCACTTTCTTTGATTTCTCTTTTTCTTTCTGTTCTTCTGTACAGGCACATGGACAGGTGTGAGGAGCTCTGTGCACATTGTTGTGTTGCTTTTCCCAGGACTTCTGTCTGTTCTTTGGGCCTTTTGCTCATCTTCCAGGCAGAAAAAGGTTAGCAATTGCTTTTATGGTTGGACAAGTCATTGAGTATCAGCAGAACAGACTGCTAGGTAGAAGTGCCACGTCCTTCTGACCCTTTTGGCATTGTAAGAACCCTTCCTGTGAGAGAATCTCACACCCTGGTTTTCTGGAGTTTGTGGAAAAGACACTGTCGTCTCTCTGTCTTGTGGGAGCATGGTCAAATTCATTGTGCTCAGCTGTCAGGGGAGTCTCCCTGGCTGGAGCTGGCCGCATGAGCAGAGGATGAGTTGCCCCATGGGACACCGAGCACTTGGTGCATTCTGCATGGTGGTGGAAGTCGTGAGGCTCTCAGGCTTTGTGTTTGGTCTCCCTCAGCCCACCAGGGGAGTAATGAAGGTGTACCCCACCAGGTGGTTTAGCTCAGTGCCCACCACTGAAAGGAGTTAGAAGGCATGACAGCATTGCCTCATAGGTTTTGCCTATGTGTTTCATGCCACCTGGAAAGGCTTCAAGGAAGTTGCAGTCCATGATCCCTCACATGCCAGGTGAGACCTGCTTGGTTACAATGACTTGGTTTTTCCTTCTAGATCAGATTCATGTTTTTTAGCACAAACTGGCCCTCTAGAGCCAGATGCTGTATTCATTAACACCCCTGAGGAACTGTTTGAAAACAAATTCACCAGTCTGTTTCTTTTAGTGTGTAAATGATGAATGGGTTTTTGCTCACATTATCCACTTTCATCACAAAAATTATTCTGTTAAAAATTTCCTGATTGGCTATAAAAGCCACCAAAGACTTTAGAAGACACACAAAGGCAAATACACATTAGAGCTGTGTATTTGCACAGCTCTAATCCCAGCAAGACATGATTCATGGCTAATAGGGACTGCTGAAAACATTTTCCCACTCCTTTGTGCCTGCACTTAGTGAGGAAACTGGGGAATGGAGTAAAGACTTAAATGCTTTTCCCTAGAAACGTGCTATGCTGGCTTTCAGTTGTTGTCACAACCAATACATCACTTCCCACCAGGCAGTTTGCATACCCTGCTGTCCTTGATCCCCTCAGCAGTACTGCCTTCCTCACCGTGAGCAGGACATGTGGCACTCCTGGTGGCACATCCCCACCACGTGCTGTGTGATGGGAAGAGCCTTTTCCCTTGTAGGTGCACATTGTGCTGGTGTTGCAAGGGCTGCCTGTAGGGAGGCTGGCAGATGTTGTGGCACTGCCACAGCTGGGGTTGTTTTGAAGCTGTGTGCAGTGCATGTGGGACCTTTGCGGGTGTCTGGCTGTTGGGTGTTTTGTGCTTCGTCTTCCTCTAGGGAGCTGCCCTTTGCAAAACAAAACCCTGTGGTACGCCAGGTGAGTTGACAGTCTGGTGTGAGTTGAAGAAAGCCCAATGTTTTTTTAACTTGTTCCCCTTTGCATCTTGCTCAGACCCACACGCAAATGTACATGAAGGGACACTCTGAGCTCCTTTTGTCATTAAATTTTCAGATTATGACCTGGTCTGATCTGAGACTGTGTGCCTGTACCTCCACCATGTTTACCCATTTCACTCCATTTCGTTATAGCAGTGCTGAGTCTTTATCTGGGGCATGGAGCTGGTGGATGTGGACTCTGAGCCCTGAGATATGCTCCCGTTTCTCTGACTGAATGGTCACAGATCTCACATTTTGACCTCTGTCCACAGATTGAAGCCCTTTCTGGCCTGCTGTGACCCTGTAATTGCATAAATCAGCCCTAGCATTTGGCTTCTGATTGTCATTTTTTGTTTTATTGTGTATTGTATTCCTAAAATTGTGATGTGTAAGGAGAGAAGAGTTCCTGAAAGAGGATTTAGGTCAAGCTGAAAAAAATTGCTGTTAAATAACAGTGGCGTTTTTAAAAATATGTAACTGGGACTCTTTTTGAAGTAGTTTTTTAAATATGTAGTGACACTTTTTCTTCTTTAGCTCAAGGGTCAGTGTCTCGTGTCCGACGATGGTGTGGGTTCCCTTGCCAGCCTACAGAGGTTGCCAATTGTTTCTTTTCATTGTACTAGGCTTGGCTTTCCACTGTGTGTGTAAGCAGGGCTTGACTATTGTATCCAGATGATGGTCGAGCTCCCCGCAGCTAGACACTGCTCACTGACTTCCTCTAACAAGCTTTGCTGGCTGGGATACTCTAAAGCCCTTCTTGCATTACTCAGGATGGGTCAGGGAAAGGCCGTATGTTGGCACAGTTTTTTGTTTCCTGCTTATATATTTTCTCTGCTCACTATCTTGTGTATTGCTCAGCTTCTCTGCAATCTGAAATTAAATCCCTTCCTGGTCAGAATAACTGCATTTTCTAGAAAAGAGTGTCTTAGGGAAAAAAAAAATACAGAGAATTGAACCTCTGAAGATTTCTCCTGCTGAAACTTGTTTGCAAGTTGTTCACAAGCTGTTATGAAATGGGAGCTTTATCACCCCTCCTGTGCTATTCTGTTAGTTTCTTTAGTCCCTGATTCATGTTTTCAATGGCTAAACCTTAGGGATTTGAATGAATGAAACTTTACTAAAAAATCTGCCATGTAACTCAATAGTAGACTCAGAAATATTTTATCCTAAATATTCTCAATAGGATTGGCAAAAAAACCAAAACAACAAAAATCAACAAAACACCCCAAAATAAATAAACCTACCTTCCCCCCCCCCCCCCCAAAAAAAAAAAAAAGGGAAAAAAACACTCCAAAATCTTGTAGGCGATACTGTAAATGTATTTAATTGTAAGGTGAAATAATTTCTAGGATCTGTACTTTCAAGATGTTATGTCCTGTCTCCAGTGTCAGTCACAGATGTGGAATACAGCTGTTGCAGTGTAGACACCAGCCTCACTGGTTTTAAGGGTCCAACATAAAAAATAGCCCAGTGTAATGATTTATTATGACCATTTGGGTTTCATGTAGTTAAAACCTGCCTAGAAACCCAGCATGATATCAGTGATAATTTATTGCATGCCAAGACAGGATTTAATTGCATGCATTGACAGGATCTGGCTTCCAAGACAAACCAATATTTGAAGCACCTTCTCAAGGTGGGCCAGGCATATTTGGGTGCTCCTCAAGAGTCTCCCTCACCTGTCTCCTCTGGGCCTCTCAGACATTCAGATGGCAGAGAGTCAAGCTGCCCTTTCTCAGTGCTGTGTTCACTAATGCAGGGGAAAAGCTTAGTCCCCTTTCTACAGCCACATTTGTATGCACTGAAGTGGTCAGTGAAGGCTTTAGCCCGTCTCGACTGGCTGCACAGAAGCTGTGCACAGCGAAAATTCACATTTGTATGCATCGGGTTTCTCCTTACTGTCACTTCTTTTGATCCCACTGTGAAGTGACAGTAGAGAGGGGCAAACGGGGACAAGCAGTTCTTGCAGAGGGAAGTGAAGAGAAGAAGCTGGGAGTGATTTTGTGTGGAAAATTAAATTAAGCCCTAGTGAGGCAAGTGGAGCAGGGCCTTGTCCAAGGTGGAGGAAGGCATCCCCTCCTGCTCCCCTGCTTCTGTGACACTTGGGAATCATGTTCTTTCCCAAGGACATTTTGAGCATGTTATGCCAGGGTCATCTTCCTTGTGTTGAGGCAAGTGGAGCAGGGCCTTGTCCAAGGTGGAGGAAGGCATCCCCTCCTGCTCCCCTGCTTCTGTGACACTTGGGAATCATGTTCTTTCCCAAGGACATTTTGAGCCAGGGTCATCTTCCTTGTGAGCTTCAGTGGAAATGTCAGATGAGTTGCAGTGGGAAATGAATAGCCACAGAGGAGAGAGGGGCTGCCCAGGTCCCTTTGCTAAAACTGCCTGATCCTATTGATATGTTTTATAGGGAGACAAAGCCCAGCATGACAGACAGGACTTAATTGCATAATTCTTTTGGGGGTATCAAGAAGTGCTTCCTGTGCAGGTCTACTCCCCTAAAGGGAGTACAGATTAATGGCTGAGAAGCCTTAGCCGAACTCAGCCAGTGGGAAGTCATCTCTGGTTGTTCAGGGAGGCAGTCAAAATCATTTCAGTTTTAATTTGATATGGCAATTCCTCTTCCTTTCCTAGGCAGCATCAGGGGCTCCTGCCCTTGCAGCCTGGCCGTGTGGGTGTTTTCGTGGTTGACACAGATACTGGCACTCAGACCCCAGTGTCATCAGCGTGTGTGGAAGCATTCCTGCAGCAAAGCCATGCTAGGCTGCCTGTGCCTGCCTTGCTAATGTGATCACCTTTTTGTAATCCAGGTGTACCCCATGCTCCTCCTATGGTGAGGTCTTTTCCAGCCAGTTGCAGCAACTGGAGGTGAATTTATGTGCTGCACAGGCCCTTCACAAAAGAATTGGAGGTTGGTTTGCTGCCTTTGCTGTTTTGGCTCAGGAGCCAGTGGAGCTCAGACTCTAACTGGTGTCACCAGCTGTTATGTCCCATGGCATGCTTCCACGCCTGAGTGAACAGGGTTTTCTTGGCAGAGGGGGAGAGGTCTGAGATGAAAAGTGCTTGCAGTATGCAATGGAGGCACCTGCAGCTGCCCCCTTGGACAACTGAAGACATGCTCTGCACTCTGGAGTTTTGACATCCTCCTGGGAGTGGTGGGGTGTGCTGGATTCACACCTGTTAGATTATCAGAAAAGCTTGTCCTGTTGTACTTCTGGAGAGCAAGGATAGCAGTGCCTTTGCCCTTGCACAAGAGCATCTCTGTATAAAGCTGGCTGGAGATGGGCAGGACCAAGTCCTTGCAGAGACCTCTTCTGTAACCACAGTCAATAAAATTAATTTTTTTTTTAAGCAGAAACCACCAACATACATTCTTGAATATTCACTGTAGAGAAAGTAGTAACATTCTGATCTGCTGTTTTAGCTGGAGGGAATAAAGCAGTCTGTCTAGCAATTAGAAAAGAAAGCTGAAAGAGTCTGTGTTTTCATACACTTAGATGGCAGAATTGGACAGAGAGCTCTGTGCTCTTCGTTTCCACAGCCACCCTCTGTCCTCTGTATGGGATCCCCTCCAAAAACCCTGTGCTTGGCAGGACAGCACAAACAATTGAATTAAAAAATCACATAACTTTAAAATTTTGCCAAGCTAAGGTAGCAGAAACTTGGCTGTTTACATATCTGCATGGGAGTAGTCACTAATCACAGTGAGCATGAGTTTCGTTTGTTTCCTCCTAGGAAGGGCTGTTTTCATACTAGTAATTGCTTCCATATGAGAGTCGGAGGTGTGTTGCTCTGCTCTTGTCTCTGTGAAAGGATGTGCTGGAAAGCTGAGCCTGTGGTGGATGCTTGCTGTGAATTACAGGTCTTGTTTGCATCCTTTTAGCTTTTTTCAATGACTAGTGAAAATGTCCAAGACTTTTTGAGAGGAAAAAAAATCCTATTATGTTACAGGTGTTATTAAACTTCTACTTCTCTCTAGTCAATCCTTTCTTCACTTTGTCTTGTGTAGTATTGTCACCTTTTTTCTTAGCTTTGTACAATAATGCCAGAAATCAGAAAGCCAACTTCTTTCTTGCCTTCTTCCCTTCTCTGAAACTAATGTTTCATTGCCTACCCTCAGATTTTCAGGGCAGCTGACTGAACTAAGGACCATATGTGTTGCGGCCTGATACTTTGTCTGGATGTGTTCGCTGCTTGCAGTGCCCTGAAGGGTTATTTTCATGGCAGTGAAAACTCCTCAGTAACATAGTGAACACATACACAGGGAATGTTGGCTTTCTGGAAATGAAGGGGTGCACTAGAGTCTTTTCTGACACAGAAACTAAAGAGCAGAGATGAGCTGGGATATGGCATCGCTTCCCCTCAATATTGTGAACCGCTGACCAGATTTCTGTGTTTTGTCAATTCTCTCTGTGGAAAGGACAATTTTAGATGAGCCAAACCAAAGATGACAACAACAGAAGCTATGAACCATACAGTTGGAGAACAAAATACTCTCTGTAGACTTAGGAGGGCTAGTTCTGTTGCAAACAAGCAGCACAAATTTTTTCAAAAGGATAACCCAACTGGATGTGACTCAGAAGAGAACCATCCAAATTTCTCTGAAGCCCAGTTCCTTTCTGGTGTCACTGAGCCAACTGAAACCTGCTGTATTGTGAAAACACTGGCATCAGCACAGGCGTGCGCTTTGTTCACCCTTGAATATTGTAGCATTAAAAATAAGTTTTTTAAAAGAAAGCCACACCTATAGCATAACAGTATTGTTAAGGCTTGTCCAAGGTAAAGCAGTTTGTATTGCTGTGATGACATTCCCTACAAAACTCCTCTGTCAAATGTGCTGCTGTAGTGCAAAACAGCTTGCAAGCAGAGAGGCTGTTCCGGCATGTAGCCACATTTTATGTCCTGTCAAACCTCAAGGACAAATACAAGCTGCACAGTTTAGAAAAAGCATTTTTGAAGCTAAACACATTTGCAGTGAACAAAAACCTCACTTAAGGAATCTAAATATGCAGGCAGCTTACAAAATTCATGCAGGATTTTTGCAGCACATACAAGAAATCTTTAAAGACTGAGCAATATCTTGTCTCCTGGTACTCTGGAGTTTCTGGAGATGTGAGCAGCTTGCTACAGCCTCTGCTGCAGCACTCTGCCTCAGCCCTGGCAGCAGGACACTCTCAGATCCAGTAAGTCATGTCTCTCCCAAGGTAGCAGTGCTGTGCCAAGGTACGTCAGCTGTATTTCCCTGTGGCAAAGACTCATCCAGCTACAGATAGACTACAAGGTCTGTCTGACCTTGCCCATACATTCCTAAATCATCCTTAAGAAAATAGGAGGCCTGTGTGCAGATGCTTCCTCAAAGAAAGGGAAGGAAGGGATACGTACATTCTGTGTACATCTTGTGCCAACGTGCCCTTGGAAGGTAAGGATGCGTTCAGTAGGACAGCTGAGGTGTCCATGCCATGGGAAACTAACTTTGACTTGTTTGGGCACTTCCCTTGCCTTCTGCCTCAGGGCAAATCCAGCTGTTATAATGTCCTTGACAGAAACACATAGGAGTGTGGGACAATGCAGCATTTGGTAGGACATGCTTATTCTGCAATAGAAACACCTCTTCAGCACATGCTGCTACTTGTAAAAAGTTTTCTCATAGGTTGAACAAACCTGGGAAACTAAAGTACTCATGATGAGGACAGCCTCTGGTGCAGGGTATGGTGATGTGAGCATCTAGCATGTGCCTGGAGTTTGGGGCTGGCTGCTGGCCTCTGCTTTTGCCCTGGCCAGCATGCTGGAAGGGCCCTGAGGAGAGTCAGTGGTCTTGTCAAGAATGGTTCTGGTGACGGTGACACTTTATGACTGGCATCTAGAGGCAGGGTGAGCCTCTCATGTCACCCAGGCCACCACATTTTTGTCACGCCTAACGACATGCAGTTGGCCACGACTGAGATGAATTTGGGCTTGGGGGAGGAACACATTACTGCAGCAGTTCTCTGAGCCACCGAGCGCCCTGCAGTGCTGCAGTCGGACCAGGCTTACCTCCCCAGAAATCACAAAGAGTTGTTTTGGCATCCCCCTCTTGCTGCACTGAGTCACGGGGGTGAGTCTCTGCAGGCACTGAGTTGTCTGTAGAAAAATGATCCTTTCCCAGATTTGGCACTCTGTCCATTTCTAGTTAGGTGGGGTAGATATTAACCCTTAGCTTAGCTCTCTGCAGGGCTTGTATGACTGAGTGGCATATTTCCACGTGGGCCTGTTGCTGCTGATGGGTATAACCACAGCCAGGTGGTGTTCCTGCCACGATTTTAGGGAGTGCTTTTGTCTCGGCACTCTCCTCGTTTTTTTCTACCTGTTGGAAAATGCCCAGAGATGAATCTAGCCTAAAGCTGGCATTTTCCCTTGCCTGCAAGGCACCCATTGTCAGGTGTGTGAAAGCAGGAAAACAAGAGCCTGGCAGTTTTGCTACACAACAAATCTCTGCCCTCAGGCAGTCCAACAAACACTCCTATAGCTGAGGTTTGGTCTTTTCACTTTCAGTTAAAGTTGAGATACTCCAACAATCTTCGAATAGCAGATATGGTGCTTGTTTTAAAGAAAAGAGTAAATCATGGCAAAATTGGATGGAAAAGGTAAAAGGATGGTGTAATGTAACCTTTCTGCAGATGCAGAAAGGTTACTAGTGAGGAAGGGGTTAGATAGATAGGCAGATAGCTAAGATGACTGCTTTTGCCACTTTGGCAATATCTGTACCAGTAGAAATCATCAAACTTCTTGACTCCTCTTTCCTCTGTCTTTGCAGTGTGAGGGTAAAAGCTGCTCGGCTTTGTCGAGCGCTTTGAGATCTGTGAGTGAACCATAAGTGACTGGTGGCAGCTTTCAATAATACTGTGATTACCTGTTAGTAATCCTTGTTCCTCCAAAGGGATAATCTGACTCCCAGTGTTTTCTGTGGTGGGTGCAGGTACAAGCTCATAGCTTCTTTGAAAGGAGGTAATGACACTGAAGGGTCAAAAAGCTCATCTCTCAAATGTCCTAGGGAGCATTTTTTTTGGCATGTGGGGATTCCCAGGTCAAATTTAAATAGACTGGTGTCATAAATGAAAGGGAAAATAAGATGGTGGTTTTAATAAATTTTCCCCATTCCTAAGCAGCAACAAATAGATGGATTTGGAATCAACCCCTTGCCACACCACACGTGTGGCACCCTTCTGTGGCTGTCCAGGAGGATCCTCTCCAGTGGCACAATGAGTGTGTGATCCTTGGCCAGAGTCCAGAGCAAAGCTCTTGTCCAAATCCACCCACACACACTCATGTTCAGGTTTCATGTTCTGGAAACTTCATCCAGACTGAAGCACATGACAAATGATGCAGAGCTCTCAATGAGCTGTACGTCCTGCCTGCAAATTAGCCCTGGTGTGAGATGTGGGACATGATGGTTTATATACAGAGTTGTAGTAGTGTGGCTTCCCATGTGGCTGGTTATACTGGAATAAAGATGACCTATTGAAATGAACCAAAAAACCTATAACATGTTTTTAATCAGGAAAACCATGTGTGTACTCGGGGGTGGGGATGGTATATTTCTTAATGAATGGTTATGAAATAATAATGAACTCTGTGTAGATGGGGCATAAAAATCCAGAGAATTCCAGGATAACTTTCAGTCTGTACTTATTGAAGTGTCTTTTGGGCTATTAAAACCCTGGGCTATATTAAATGATTTTAAATATACAAGCTTGTTACCATGAAGCCACTTGAGATATTGTACAATGTGACTGCAGATATATGCAAATTGGCATAATTTCCATTTGACATATGCACTGTAATTATTGAAAGCTTTTTTCCAAATTTATTTCTCATGTCTGCTGTAGCTAATTCACTATCTCCTTTTAACACTAGCAATTATAATTATTTGCCAAGAGCAAATCCTTGCTAACAAAAATCCAGTTTTCTCTAGCCTGCAGCTTTTCCTTTGAATTCATGATGAGGTACTGTTAATCAGAGGAACCAGTGCTGGCCTCTGAGTATCCAGCAGGGCAGGAAAACACTGCTGTCAGAAAAAGAAATGCAATTAATTAGCCTAAGCTTCTTTCTAGCATCCCAACCCAGCACCTCCTGGGCTGCCAAGTTTGAGCGAAGAGGTGCTCTGTGAGATCAGAGTTAGCATCTCAATAGAACTTATATTGAAAACTGTCTGTGCCCACTGTGAGATTTCTCCTCACAAGTTCTTGCTCATTCTTCTCTTGTAGGGGCTACAGGTAGAAAATAGCATATATTTGGGGAAAACAGTGTTTTTAGGTTGAAAAATAAGCTTTCTAGGGTTGTTTTGCATAGGAATCTGAGCCAAATCTGTGAGTGAAAATGGAACAGTTGAAGAGCTTTGGGATTCTAGCTGTATACTGTTGTTCAGAAATAAAGCAATTCTTATTCCCTTGAAAATACCTCGTCCTTTGTGCCCTCCTTTCCCTTGGAGATCAGTGTGTTATGCAGCTTCTGAAAGGAAACAACAAGTGCAAGTGCTGTCTAAGAATTGCTGACCTACTTTACAGGTGTTTTATTCCTCATTGAATCAAATATGTACCTGCAACAGTATAGGTGGATGAAAATTACATTTCTTTCACCCACTGTGGCACAGGTCAAGTGCAGGAGAGCTCTACCCTTGAAGTTTCTACCCCTGGAATATTACTTCAGGTTCGCCTGGGGCTTCAAAGGGAGGGATGAGGTCCTTACATAGCTTTGCAGTGAGCTGAGAACAACACAAGGTAAGGCAACCTGGGCTGCCCTTCTGCCACAGCAGTAGGTGGGCACAGTGAGAGGAACTGCCCATGTTGACCTGTCTTTCCAGCCTGGGTATCTGGGATGCAGATGATAAAACAAAGCCTGCTGTGAATAGGGGCTCATTTTCCATTGTACGCTTGTGGAACACCTGGCACAAGAGGGTCCTGGGATTACAATATAAATGCAACAAAATCAGGCATTGGGGCTGATGAAGAACACAGCAGATTGGGCTGCCATAATTAACTATATCCAGCCTAATGAACATAATGGGGAAGTGTTTCGGTGTTGATCTGTTTTCCAGCAGTTTTTCAGTGGTGGGGAAAGGTTTCCAGTGTCCTTCAGAGCAAGTGGAAAAGCATAATAAAGTATGACTTCAGCTGCTACTGTGCCATCGGTGCATCTTGTCTGGTGCACACTTAGCCAGTGTGAGTGTGAATGGCATTTTCCAAAAACTTTTGGGAAGGTTAGTTTGCAGATTGACTGCAGGCAGGAGGATCTGGCATCCAGGCAGATTGCACCTGATGAGTTACTGCTCTCTGAGTCAGCTGGTTGGGCTGCTGCTGAGTCCTTGGCTCTTGTGTAAGCTCTGCAGCCTGGGGAGTAATTAATCAGACCTCCATCGTTCTTATGGACCCAGGGTTGGAGCCAGGGAAGCATGATGTCAGCGTCTCACATAGTCAGAATTGCTGATTCATTTGATTCATTCTTGCTGCTGCTTTTCAGAATGGGTTTATGGCTCCTCTTTAGCGGCACTTAGCGCTCACTGACAGGAATATAAAATACTACCCAAGAAAGCACGCCAATTCTAAGATGACTGCCTTGAGGGGAGCACTTAATAATTTATTTAGAAGTTTCTCTAAGGACCTGAGAATCATAAAATACTGTTGGATGAGAAGTTAACAAAAGTACCGTTAGTTTAAATCCCCATTTGCTTGTCATCTGTTCACTGTTCTATTGACCAGGTTGATCGAAGAGCCAGACCAATGGCCAGTGTGACTGCTTTATTTCATGGGATTACAGCTGAAGTAAATTTGGCTTCAAGTTTGCTAAGGCCTGATGCCAGCTCCCTGGAAAACTCTGTTACCAGAATTCTCACCAACTTCAGAATGGGAGTGGGGCTGGACTGAAGGAACCCAGCTTGGTTATGGGTAGGGTAGAACTGCACTACTCAACACCGACTCGGAGAAATGGGGGTCCTCTATAAGAATGCATTTTGTCTTAAACGGATCCCAACAAAGGGATTTCATTTTGGTCAGGATTTTGATTTAGCTGTCTTGATTCTTCTTACGTGGGCCAAGCTACATTATTTTCTTAGCTGATGTGTTCTGTGGTCCTGATCCTTGATGTTGTTGGCAAGACATAAAAACCATCTCTGGTCTGAGCAGTGGACTCACTTATACTGTGAAGAAATGAGAAGCCATGAAGAATCCATGCCATGGGCTCACCTATAAACAGGCTTATGCAAGTCTGATGAGCTAGGCAGGTGGGAGAATATTGTCCTGCAGATTCACTGTTTTGTGTATGGTTTTGTAGTCTCCCAGATCCTGGGGAAGGGGCACACCAGAAATGAACAGATGGGAAAGGCAGCCTTGAGCCCTTTGGGTGAGGTTGGGGAGGCTGGACCAACTGCCTGGTTTCATCGTGACACCTTTTGTGGCACAGCTTTTCCTCTCAGCTGCAGCCTTCCTTTCCTGAGGGCAGAGCAGTCATGCCAGCCTCTCCAGCTCTGCTGCCACTGCCCCTCAGTGAGCAGAGAGAGCACCTGCTGACACAATAGTAGGAAACCACTGACAGAACATTCTCTCCAAGATGCATTGTGAACCCAGTGTTTGTCCATTCCTGCCTTACATGCTGGAAAATCCAGTTCCACTGCTAGGCACAGCCTTACGGGCTCTAGTAGGGTTTGCCTAGTGATTATAAAAGATGTTTTCAATTTTTGCAGCTGCATATGTGAAAGAGAAAATGTGACCACAGGGTGCACACAGGGACACACAGGGTGTTTGTGCATTCACTATGGAATGAAAGGAATGGCACTGCTCACCTCCACCTGCCATGTACCTGTCTCTGTGTGTGTGTGTGAAAGGGACTCTCCTGCTCCTTGGCACGTGTCTGTGCTTCTGTACTGAAGTCAAAATTCTGTTTGTGGGCACAGTTTTCAAATGAGCCCAGTTATGTTAGAGTGTCCCAGTCCGTAGCTGGGTGCTTTGGTATCTGTAGTCAATACAGTATTTGGGAACATAAGCAATGATCTTAGAATTTATTTTAACCACTCATATCAGAAAATTAGGTCAAGTGCATGCTCCATTCATCCAGCACTGCAGGGGTGACACACATTTTCTTCAGCACAGCAGTCCTTCAGACTTCACTGGGCAGGAAAACAATGAGAAATACCCCAGCTGAAAATATTGCAGAGAGATAAGATTAGGAAAAACATTTGCAGTAGGGTCTGGGCTAAGTGGGTAGTGAAGCTGATGCTTCATACAGTCGTCACACAGAAGGGATCATACTGGAAACTTCAGTGCTTCTTCTGCAAAGAGATTGCGTGGCTGGATGTTTACTGAAGAAAATCCTGAAGTATAAAGTGCAGGGGGAGTACTGGTGCTGCTCTGCATAGTGATGCCATGGGAGATGCAGATAGGGATCTGACACTGCTACTTGTAGGCCCAGTGGGGATTTTTTTCACTGTCCCTGTCACTTGGCTGATGAGATGTCATTTTTCAATGTTTGTAAAGCTTCATGAATCCTTTACAAATAAGTGCATTAACTACTCACCAGCTGTAGTCTGATGTTTATCTTCTGTCAGTTTTTTATTTAGTACTGGATTACAGCTTGCTAGTTTTAATGGGGTAGAAAGGGTAGGCAAGAGATATATATAAAAAAAAAAATTAACTCTAATTAACAGACATAAATTTCTCTGACTCAGGAAGCGTGGACAATTTTGTGATGGAAAAGCAAGCCAAAAGAAAATTGAACTGCCTCATTTCCTAATCCTCCCAAAGCCTTTACAACAGCTGGGCATTTAGTTGTTTTCAGCCAACACAATAAGAAACATATTTAAATACAGATAACAATGCCTCAGGAGAATAGAGATTGATCATAGACTGTGATTGCTCTGTGACTTCTTTTCTGGGGAAGAGAAAGCTATTACAATGTACTGGACTGATGACATGCACTTTGCGCTAGAAGTTGAATAAAAGAAATGAGAGTAGTTGGAAGAAATAAATGACCAAACACAGAGATTTACACTGAATCCTAAATTCAGTTTAGTCCTAAAATAGTTAAAATCCTCTTGGAATCAATGAGTGCTTGCTTGAATAAGGTCTAAGTAGAATGTCTGGAGGATTTTTTTTCCTCAGCCTATCTGAATACTTAGTGCAGGTCTTTTGATTTTTTTCCCTATATGGGGAAGTACTCAGCAGGGATGTGATCATGCTGTTTTGATGGGGATTTGAAGATAAAAGAATCAAACAGAAATTTGGGAAAGCCAGCATGGTTTGTCCCGTATACTTTTTCCCAAGCATGTATGAGAGCATGGAAAGCATCCAAGTAGGGCTCAGGGAATGTAAGTCTGAGCATGTTTCAGATGCCTGAACAGATAATCTCAAGCTGAGACCCCTGTGGGGGTCTCAGAAGCATTTCCCTGTGGTGTGCACAAGTAGCTGGTTTGTCAAGGTGTATTTGCACCTCCTCTAGATTTCCCAGCAGTTAAAGGTTTTAAGTAGTTAAAAAATTACTAAGTGCTTCATTTATTTCAGGCTCCAGTGCTGTTATTTGCATAAATCCCTACATAGAAGAGATGAGAATGACATGCTAGGTGGGCTATAAACAAGGAATCAAGCTCTAGCCTGTGTTAGGAAAGGGTTAGAGAATTTTGCTTTGCCTTGCAAAATGTGCTGTCATATACAGGAGTGCAGGTCTCGCTTGCTTGGCTTGCTCTTAAGCACATTGCCCATGGATTGAGTGATACAGAAACTTTATAGTGCCAAATCAAAGGCCCCAGCTTGCCAAAGTAACAGAATAAACACTCAGAAATTTATAAGGACTTATTAGGAAAGTTACCTTCAAGTCAGCACATGTGATCTTTGCAGAAGAGGTTCTATATCATGGAATCTTAGAATACCTCAAGTTGAAAGGGACCCATAAGGAACATTGAGTCCAAATCCTTGCTCCTTGCCGGACTACCTGAAACTTTCCTATGAAGCAAATGTGAGTCCAGTGTCAAGCATGGAAGAAATGCCATCTATTTCAAATGCCAGGAACACTGCTACAGCAACATTTATATCTGCTGTAATGTATGCACAGACATGGCCCCAGTCCATAACCCTAATGACTACCTCCATGCAAATAAAATTAATGTAATATTAGCACATAATGAAAATTGATATAATCATTACAGTCTTCTCTCATCCTGATGAACTGTCTGGTTCTGCTTAGGTGGCACTTTCTTACCTGCAGGCATCATTATAATCTTTTTTGAGTCAGCAGGGGTATTTTCCCAGCCTAGGCACCATATCTCAGGAGCTATGTACAAAAGAACCCAGAATAACTTTTTTTCCCTTTCTTTTTTTTTTTTGCAAGAAAAGCAGTTCCTTGTTTTTCTGTTTGTTGGAAGGGGTTTACAGACTGCTAGCCCCACTGCAATCACTGGTGTGAGCTCCCAGCTCATGGCAACCCTCTTACCTCTGGAGCCTGACTGCAGTTGTGGCACTGCACGTGTGGGCTGCGTGTGTCTCATTAGTGAGTGACACCTACACTGTCACTGGAGATGATGCTCATAAGTCACCTGCAGCAAGGTGGCCTTGCAGGTTTACATCTCATCATGCACACAGTTGCTTAAGTGAAGTTTGGTTTAGCCTGTGATTACAGGGCAGCCAAGGCAGGGACACTCACAAACAGCTTTTCTTCCCCAGTGTATTTGAATGTTTAAGTTTTGTTTTCAAAGGAGTTGTGTGAAATTATATCAGTGAGGATAAAACAGCCTAAAAACTGGAATCAGTGTGATGGACCAAAGCTATAAATGAACTGAGGCCGTGCTTTAGGGGTGTACAGTTCAGGTATGTCTGTTTTTACTGTAGAGATATTTCTCATCCAATATTTGTGAAGTGCAATTTGTCCCAGTTGACTGTAGAATTTAACAGTGCATATGTTCTTTAACTTGATAATAGTTTGATGCAGAAGAAGAGGTGTAGAGTTTGTAAAATCTGTGTAAACCATTGGTTTGCTGGGGCCAAATGAGCTGTTGCTCATCAGCAGGGCAGTGTATTACTGCCTGTGTGCATTCGCTGTCTGTTCCAGTCGCAAAGGAAAACACGTTCCTTCAGTCACTGTTATTTTCCTTCACACTTACAGCGGACTAGGAATACACACATGGCCTGTTAATACAAATCAGACTGTGAGCTGTGATTCACTATGTTGTAGTAATTTGATTTTTTTGCAACAGATATGCATATCTGTGGTTAACAAAGATTGTCTTGGCCAATGTTAGAGCTGTGACTAAAGCCAATCTTGTTAGGCATTCATCATCCAGATTTATTTCCTTGTCAAAAGGTTTCTTAAATAAGGCTTCTTCGAAGAAACATTGTCATGCTATCAATTTTCCTTGGCAGATATACTGATTGAAATAAATGTATTTTTTCATGCCACTCAAGAACTGAATGAAAGATCATGCACCGAATACAATAAATGTAACTGTTGTTTTTATTGTTACTATGATCATTACTATATCACAAGATTGATGGCAGCAGCATCTCATAAGAGCAGAGACACATCTACATATTAATAAAAATCCTACTCCCATGTGAAAAGGTTTTCAAATCACCTGGGTGATTGTTTTTTTGAGATGACCCAGACATCATTCCTCATTTCCCAGAACGGAGCAGCCTTCTATCCAGTTTTCCACTCTTCCTGCATATATATTATTTTGTGAGGGATTCAAAAGCTTTTAACCACTGTGCAGTATGTGATTCACACATCTCCACATGTAATGCATCAGAAAATAGTATCAGCCCCATAGAATAGCCTGTCCCAATATTGCATTTCTCTAGGCTAATGTACTGTTGGGCAACAGGTTCATTCATTATCATACTTTAACACAGATACTTTTTCTTAATTGTCCCTTCTTCCTGTCCAGTCTTTGGGTAGAGAAGGGTGCTGAATTTTCTCTGAAATCTATTTCTTTCTCCTCCATTATTTCTTTCTTTTGCAGAAAAGATGCTAGCAGAGTGTACAAAAAATTGGACTGAAGGTGATCCTTTCAGGATAAGCCTCCAAAGAGTGGGGATGTACCCTGATACCATTAGGGCTGGCTGTGTAGCTCCTGGAGTGGCAGGAGCACCTCTGGGTTTTTGCACCAGCCCCTTGCAGTGCCTTTCTTTCCACCTTGGGAATGTTTTTACTTCCAGCTCCCTCTCCTTTCCCTTTCTTCATTTACTCAGCCACCTTCCTGCTTTTCTCAACTGGATTTCTGCTGATGCTTGCTCATCTGGAGTGACTGCAGTGGCCGCCTTGGATTCCCTAGGGAGCCCCTGGAGGGAAGAAGGACTATGCGTCTTCCTCATGCCCATTTTGTCAGTCCCTTTCCATTGCTCCAACATGCAGATGGGCTTTGTATCAATAAGCACGATATCCCTCCTGTCCTTACAGCAGTTTTGTGTCAACAGAGCCAAAATGAAGGCAGCACTTTTTGCAAAGATGCCTGTTTGGAAGCTGTGCCTGGGGTCTCGGCATTGCCTGCTCCTGACAGACAGGGACCATGGTAGCCTTGTAGTCATCAACTGCAGCTAAGGGAGGAAGGATGCCTTTGCAGAGCTCTAGTAAAGAGAGGGCACTGCTCTCCAAATAATACTGCAGTGACTGAGGAGCAGATCAGAGAACTGTGATTTATAGTGCCAGAGGTTTATGGCTCTCTGTGCATGTAGCAGGCTAAACTGGCTGTATCACTGCTTATCTCTGAGCCACCCCAGCTATCTAAACTTAAAATGAGTGGCTGTATGAGCTTCTTGTTTTGAATTCTATGTCTGTGTACAATTTCCAAAGAGATGGTCTCAGTTCGTGTCTCTCAGATCTGCTAGAAATATCAAATAGTACCAAATGGTTGGCTCCAGCTTTATACAAAAGGGACCATGACTGTGTGGTTATCATGAAGACACTTTTGAAACAGAAGAAATATTGTCACCTTCTTTTAGGTCTGTGTGTCTCCTTTGTAGTCAATGGCTCAGTATGATTACAGCTCAGATCTCTTAAATAGTCTTCTGGATTTTCCAGGGAGTGATGAACTTAGAAAGAAAAGAGAACTTCATTACCAGCCTCTGATTTTCTTCAGACTGTTTAAATGTTTTGAATGAGTTGATAAGATAACTGAGAAAGTTTTTTACAGGTCCTGGCAAAATTAAGCCTCCAAATGTTGTATTTTTTGCAAATTCCAAAGAAAGGGATAGAAGGGAATGGTTCAAATAACTGTGAGGATTTCCGAGGTCATTGTTATGTAAAATACACAGCTCTCTCTACTGATACACAGTTGGTAGCAAAGATCAGTTTGACTGTAGGGAACTGCAGGCTGGCTCCAGGTGCCTTACTTAATTTCTAAGATGGTTTCTGTGCACAACCCCAGAGCTGACAATGTGTGTACATGTGTGCAGAAGAACAAAATGCTGGGTATCAATTATTTAAATGAAAAGTAGTGTATTTTGATTTAGGCCATTTATTTTGACCATGGTTTCTGATAAACTCCCAGGGAAAGGTCTTCCTCTGATTGTGCATAGGATCCAAAGGCAGCAGGAGCAGCTGCAATGGTGAAAATCTGAGAAGAAAAACTTGCCCATATTTATTTATTGTATGCTTATTAATGATAGTGTAGATTGTTATCATTTGGAATATAGTTTTGTTTAGTTTATTTAAAAAAAATGTTTGAAAAACATACTATAATAAGTCATCCATTTGAAATAACCTGGTAAGGGTGCTCTTTTCACCACTCCAGTATTTTCTGAAACCCTCAGACTGTCCTTTGAATGTTGACAGTTCCTCTTTGCTTTTAGAAAGATTTTATTGCTTTTTTTTTTCTGATGACGAATTTAGCTCAGTTCACCAAAACCCTATTTTTTATTTCTCTCTCTCTCACTCCCCCATCCTGACAAACAGCAATAGGTAGCAATTGCTAACTAATGAATCTTTCTTGTGCCACTGAAGGATTTGATTATATGCTCAGACTCCAAATAGAGCCCTTTTTGATTTTCTTGTGAATAGGAAGAAGAGAAAATATTGTATTGGGGCCTCATGTTTTAAGCAGAACATACAGAGAACTAGTCTTACTTCAGTTCAGAGACAGACAATTGTTTTTTTTAATTAGTTGGAGGTTTTTATATGTGAAAATATTTCTCTCCTTATTTGAAACAATCACAGCAGATGGGGAAAAAAAGCTGATATTGAAGGTTTCAGATGCCTGTGCTGGTTACAGCCATTCTACCTTTCCTGTGCTGTGAGTTCTGCTTGTTTTCAGCTGTGCAGCAGAGGGATGATACAGGGACAAAGAAACTTGGCTGCTGGTAGCCAAGCAGCTTGAAAGGTGCTTCGTCTGTAAAATGAAGAGATGCAAATTCCAGGAACTGCAGCATCAGTAGTTAAATTTTTACTGTAGTTCCTCACTCTTTCCCTACACTTACATGGAAAAAAATGTAAATACTACTGCCCTGGACTCTATCTACTCGCCACTCGCTTCTGGGCTTATCTCCAATTCACATGGACTTCCCTTTTTTTAAATGAAGATTGAGGATTGCAAATAAATCACATGGCTTCCTGACAGAATTAAATACTGTTAGGTGGGTGACAAGCCATTAGAGCATGGTTATGATTTGACTTTCCAACAGAAAGTGCTAGAGAGATCTTCACTTGAATGGTAGCACAGACAATTTTTTTCTAATTGCTCAGCTGCTTCTATAGAGCCGGTTAGACATCTGCTTCGGAGAAGAAGATCAGTGTTCTTTAATAACCTTCTGGTAGACTGGTACCAAAGTTAAGGTTTGGCTTGAGGGATGTTCTTTATGAGCCTTGGTAGGAGATGTGTTCCCCACCTTCAGCTTTGGACTTGGCCTGGCCAGGAGTGAGCCTTCCCCAATGCTGGCACCACTCTCTAGAGCAGAGCCAAGCTGGGAGGCTGGAGTGAAGCCTGTGTGGAGCCCTCAAAAAGATTAACATGTATTTAAAATATTTGTCTTTGTCATTTTACCTGAGAAGTCAAGAAATCAATGCTCATTAGTTGCCTGGTTAAGAACAGTAGCACTGTATACCAGATTTCTTGATGCTGATGGAAGGGGTGTGTATTCTTTCATAGTTTGAGATTTATCCAACTATGGTGCTTATCAGCATAGACAGATATATTTCACTTTCTTGCTGAAACAAGCTGGCTGCATTTCCCTGCTTTTATGTAATTAATGAAGTTTTTGCTGTCTGTTGTGGTGCGATTTTCAAAGACATGTGAAACAGCAAAACATGCTGGTAGAATGACAAACAGTAACAATTCATCCTTTCTTAGAGTCTTGTCCAAAAGTGGAGAGGATTAGTCCACAGCCCCAGACTAGAGGAGAAGGGGGTCAGTTCCCAGAGAAGCCCCCTGCAGCACCTGCAGTCAGAGCATGCCATTCCATGGGACTTAGTGTTGGGAAGGGAGATTTTCCTTGCACACTGCTCTCTGTTCTGCCTGATGCTGCTATAGAGAATGGCTCAAAGGGAAGGTGCTTTTTCTTCCTTCTCCTTTTGAGAAGGGAGTGGAGGGAAGAGAGCAGAAAAATGTTGTTTTGATCCGCTTTTTTCTCATTCTGGTTGCATAAACACACCAGAGTATTTCTCTAAATTGAATTAAGCAAACCTTTCATGTTCTCTCCCTACTTCCAGAAAGCTAATGTGGCTGCTTGCAGATTTGCAGCTACAGAGGAGACAAAGATCTGTACTGCACACAGACTCAAGTGCTGAGCAGTGTTATGCTGAAAGAGCTGCACAAGCTTTAATAGCATATAAAATGTTTCTGGGCATCAAGCAATAATCTGTTTAAATCCCTGACAGGGATGAGAGAACAGCACGTATTATCAGCATATGCACAGAGACAGAAAGTCTCTCAGAACATTTGCATTTTGGATTTGCTGAAATTAGGAGGTTTCAACCTTTCCAAAAAGGTTGAAATGGTGGAAGGAGTAATTTTAAGACTTCAATTTCTCCCTGTCCCCTTATAAATATTTAGGGCTCTTCTCTTTCCTCTGCACATGTGCCTGGGTTACACTGATCCCACTGGCAATTTCTTTCGAATGTATGGAATGTAAAAACCCATAGGCTTCTCTTTCATATTAATAATCATAATTTCATACTCAGATGTTGACAATCCCAAGTATTCCTTGCCCCACATGGTGAAGGACTGACCCCCACCATGCATGGTATGGAACACTCAGCAAAAAGATTGTCCCCAGGCTTCAATTGCTCATGAATACAGATCCTTTTCCTAGCAAGCACATGTGTGGAGCTGCATATCTTGAGACAGTGCTGGGACAGACCTCAGATAAAATGTGGCAGGCGTCTGTGAGGCAGAATGATGCAAGCTGAACTGGAGCAGAATGTGATGCTTTTGTGGATCAGTGGTGAGCAGGTCAGATAATGAGGTAGTATATATTGGTTCTTTGTGGAGAAAATTGCTATATCAGGAAGGTTTGACTCTAGGGATGTTTTCTCTATGATTTCCCATATTTTGGTAACCAATCTGCCAGACTAAAATCTCTCTGCAAAGAGTCTGTGTAACTCAAGGACTATTACATTAGTGATTTGTATCAAGTGGCATAGCTGGAGCTGCCAGTTAGAGGATACAGGGCAGGTGGATGAATGCTTTCTCCAATATCAAACAGATGCAGCAAAAAATTATTCAGGGGCAGGAAAAGAAGTCTATTAGTTGACATTATTGAAAATGTCAACTCAGTCAGCAATAGCTATCTGTAAAGATGAGAGAGAAAAGTAAGAAGAGAAGACTATGGCCACTGAAAAGAAGATTCTTGCCTAATTTAAGAGGAAAAATGAGTATGTCTCTACTTATCTGATTAAGGAGAAGGTAAACAGTAGCAAGTTGAAGAAAGATCTTTCCCTTTTTGTCTGTTAACTGGATGTGACTGCCACTTCAGCAATGACAGCCCTCCCTCCTTCCAGTTTCAGCTACTCAAATAGCAGCAGACAAAGACTGGGAATAGGTAGTGTGGATAAGCTGGTTATTGAAGGTTTGGACTGTGACCCTCTTCTTCTTCCAGTCAGGCTGTTAAATATTCATGTAAGTGGGCTCAGATAGATCCCTGCCATCTGTCTGTACTTACATGACTTCATCCAAACAGCTCCAAAACATGTAAAATTTTATACTCGGAACAGCTCTTAAAAGAAAAAGAGATTTGTTTAAAACTACCTGAAGGGAACAGGAATAAAAATACAATGTGATTTAGCAAGTAAATTTATTCATGTGGACTCCATCAGCAAGATCTCAAATTCAGCTCTTTTAAGAGCCAGGCCCAGCTGTAGCCCAAGGCTCTCCAGGTAAAGGTCATATTTAGTGTCATAGTTTATATCCAAAGTGTTCCACAGCTCACCTGCTTCTTGATCATTAAGCATAAAAACGTCTGTGTGCAACTAAGAGGAAACTGGAGATTCTGTCACTATATGTGTGTGTGGGTACAGAATGAAAGTGTTTGAGGAGAAGAAATCAGTAATAAACCCATTATTTAGCCTGCACTGCATTCAGTTGCACACCTTGATGACCAGATAAAAGGGGACTGTCATGCAAGCTTCAGTAAACAGTGTGCCATATGGGCAATTCCTCGAGGGAACAGATTGTCACAGCTACATTTGACCTGTTTTAGAGCAGTCATGACTCTCCCTTGGCACCATGGATGTGCTGCTGACATTTCAGCAGAACTGCTTCAAAAAACCCTTGAGTGCCACTGTCAGAATAGTGGGGCATTTTATGTGTGAGAAGCAATTTCTTCATTTTAAATTAAGCAGCAAGCCCAGTGCTTCTCCCCTCAGAGCCTCTTAAAACAGTCTGAGCAGGAAAGAATACTGAGACAAGAATACAAGACAAAGCCAGGCTTTTCAGTGTACCTGTGTTAAGTTACTGAATACATGCACTTGTGTTATTCATACCCTTCAGGGATTTGAATCTGAACCTCAGATTCAGCTCACAGAAACCCCTGCATGGGCTGCTTGTCACAGAAGAGATGTCTGTGAGATGGCTGAGGTGGGTGATTGGTTTCATACCTGCTCCCAGAAGGGAGCTTACTTTTTTCTGTTCAGGCTCTCACCTTTGAGCTCTTTTTAGACAGGAGTGCATTTTGAAAATAAAAAGGAACACATTTTCATTGTGGTGCTTAAAAAATTCTTACATGTCTTTTGGAAGCATGCCAGAGTGGGTCTTTGTGCCTTGAAAACATTTCAATATGGTGTTATTCTTTTAAGGTCTTTCTCCTTGGCTTAGTCTTTAAGAATAGCCTTGAGGCTTTCAGCTTACTCCATTGATAAAACTTTATTAATGATTATTTTTTCACCATTTCAGGCATTGGGAAAAATGTCATCTGTGACCGAACGGCAACTCCCCTGGATGCCTTCAGGATGATGACTGCGGCTCATTATTACCCAAAGCTCATGAGCATCATGGGGAATGTTTTGCGCTTCCTGCCTGCTTTTGTGAAGATGAAGCAGCTGATCCAGGAGGGTTACGTGGGGGAGCTGCTGGTGTGCGAGGTGCAGGTCCACAGCGGGAGCCTGCTGGGCAAGAAGTACAACTGGAGCTGTGATGACCTGATGGGAGGCGGGGGCTTGCACTCGGTCGGCACCTACATCATCGACCTGCTGACCTTCCTCACCAGCCAGAAGGCCGTGAAGGTGCACGGGTTGCTCAAGACCTTTGTGAAGCAGACGGACCACATCAAGGGCATCCGGCAGATCACCAGCGATGACTTCTGCACGTTTCAGATGGTCCTGGAAGGGGGAGTGTGCTGCACGGTGACGCTCAACTTCAACATCCCGGGGGAGTTCAAACAGGACATCATCGTGGTGGGCTCGGCGGGACGGCTCATTGTGATAGGCACCGACCTCTACGGACAGAGCAACAGCTCTCCTCAGCGGGAGCTCCTGCTGAAGGACTCCACGCCAGTCAGCAACTCCTTGCTTCCAGAGAAAGCCTTCAGTGACATCCCATCCCCCTACCTGCGGGGCACCATTAAGATGGTCCAGGCTGTCCGGCAGGCCTTTGAGGACCAGGACGACAGGAGGACCTGGGACGGGAGGCCCCTTACGATGGCTGCCACTTTTGACGACTGTCTGTACGCCCTGTGTGTGGTGGACACCATTAAAAAGTCAAACCAGCTGGGGGAGTGGCAGAACATTTCAATCATGACTGAGGAGCCAGAACTGAGCCCGGCATACTTGATCAGTGAAGCCATGCGGAAGAGCAGGATGTCTCTGTACTGCTAGCTCCTCTGAGCTCCTAGGAATGAACAGGAACCAGACAGCTCTTGAAGGAGATGGTAATTCAGCCCCTGTGAAGGGCTTGGGTATCTTAGATGAGGATTGCAGGAGAAGGAAATACAGTGTCTGGATCAATTAAATCTGTTGGCAGCTAAATGCCAAACTGATGTGGTCCTTCAAAATGCCCAAAACAGACAGGAGACTTAAGAGCTGATAAATTTAACTGTTTTAATAACAGTATTAGCTTGCTGATTGCAAAGATATATCACAGACTCATCCCCTGCTTGCAGGTGCTTTAGATTATCCAATTGTGTTTACTGTGAAAGGTTGGGAAGATCCCTTTAGATTTTCCTTACCTACCAGAGGGCTGTGAAGGTACTGTCATGTCGTTAAATTTTCTGTAGTGTCTGACATGAATGGTTCCTACCATGACAGCTGACACCACCATGTTGTATTACTACACCTCCAACCAACACACAGAATAACAGGACTTGATGTGAAAGTGTTGCAGGATTCAGAAATCTTGGCAGTTCACTTTTCATACAGCCTGTTAGGAGCTTCTTTGTGTTGTTTTTTGATTTGTTTGGTTTTGGTTTTTTGTTTTGTTAGGGTTTTTTTGAAGCACAATTAAATAGGAAAATGTGTGGCTTTTAAAACAAAGCAGTCCTCAACCACAGTGCATATGCCCGGGTATTTGGGGAGGGAGGATCTTCTGTGAGCTCCTGGTAAGTGTCAGTGTTATGGGTTTTCCGATTAAAATGGGTGATGGAAAACCTTTATGGATGGCAGGTGGCACGGCCCAGTAATGATAATGGGGTTTCTTATACAGCCGAACTCAGGCTAGTCTTACAAAGATTTGCACAAAATTTCCTGTGTTTGGGACTGACTTTTGAGTGAATTCATCATGCATTTTGGTTTTAGGTGGGAAATACTAGGAATGTAACCCAAAACCCTACAATGTTTAGATGAACGGTGTTCTTTCAAACCACTGTGAACTCACACTTGAGAGATGCACACCAACAAGTAATTTCACATCCCTCAACCCAGAAGTGCTCACCTCCACCAAGTGGTAAGTGTGAGTGAAAAACAAAAGAGATGAGAAAATTTCCCATCTATTTACAAGGAAAAAAAATTACATAGGACCCCCAGCCTTTTCACCTCCTTAAAGTGGCCAGCTGCTGGTACTATGTTAATCATTCCCTGTCACCAGTACAGGGGTGGACAAACTCTTTTGCTATGTTTGTCCTGTTCTTCTTATTAATATTTTAGATTGCAGTCTTGAAATAATTATTCTTTTGAGAATATCTTCTTGAAAGAATATAATGAAAAGGCACATGATTTATCCCAGTAAATAGGGATACTGTTTTTCTGTTTTAAGCTGCTCCAGTGCTGATGTGTTTACAGCGCTAGGTCTTTAGATAGTAAAAAAGTAGAACACAAGCATATAGCACTAAATCATATTAAACTTGAGAAAAACCTTTTCAGGGTTTTTTGTTAATTTTGACTAGGGGAAGTAAGAGAACATTGGGGCGAGCAGTATATATAAAGAGAAAATACATTTTTGAAGAGGCGGGCATCAATAGTGTTGTTCATCTTATCTGGCTTTAGTCAGCTCAGATCAGCAAAAACACTGCAGTCAATACAGAGAGAGCTCTCCAAAGGCTGACTCAGTTCACCCTAGCATTAATATAGAAAGAGGTGCCCACTGGAAATGCCTGTCTTCCTCCTTTGCAGAGAATTTTGGCTTCTAAATTTTGGTGTGGCTGAAGTTAGGAAACTTGTCTCCCAGCCCAAAATTATTCATGTGTGCTTAATATTTCAAGAGCATATATATGACCTTTCGTGAAATAGTCCCCGAAGTGTGGTAGTGTGACTGATGAAGGAATAATGTAACACTGCAAAACCGCACCCAAGGGGAGAATTGTTTCTATCCATGTTGTTCTGCCAGTTCTAGCAACTCTCTCTGGGGCTGTTTCAGCTAAAACCTCGGGCAAGGCTTCATCATTCTTTCTTGGAAGCAGCCCTTGACAAGTTTGGTTGTTTTTCTTTAAAATGGGTTCCTCTGAGAATTCTAGAGGTAGTATCTGTGCCAATAGGAATTTCCCATTTCAACTGTCACGTTATATACCATGCTATCCAGTTCCTGCCCTGAAAAGTAAGTAACACAGAAGAGAGAATTTGATAAAGAAATCACTGTCTCATGAAAAATAGAATTACCCCCAAGGGGATCAAGAGAGTTTTCATACGGTGAAGCAAAAACCATTTACTGAAAAGAGTGGCTAGTCATGAATGCAAGCCTGGTGGATAATTAACCATGTCTAGTTAAACATCATCCAAAAGTGGAACCAAACATGGACCAAAATGTTTGTGAATCTTGCTTCTCAGTGGTTTGGTGATTGTGCTGGAGTTGCTGTTCATGTCTTTGTCCTTCTTTATGGTTTACAAATGTTGGCCGTATTTCCTCTCTGTGTTTTCTTCTTTTCCCTGTCTTTCTGGGTTTTGTGATGCCACTTAGAATTCTTTCCCCTGCCCCTGCAGTGAACAGGTGAGACACAGTGAGTAAGGATACTACTGAGCTCAAACTTTCTGCCCCAGACACAAAGGTTTGGGTGACAGGCATCATCCATCCTCTGTGCAGACCTACTGATGCAGCAGAAAGAAAACCCAATGCTTTGGTTACACAGACATCTGATGCTGCTGTTCGTACTGGCTTGCAAATGGGTTGAATCTTGTATAGCTCCATGTGCTGGCCCAGAGAGAGCAGGGACAGGGTGGGACCTCCTCTTTCTAATACAGAGATGCTACATTTATGTTACCTAACTGGAATGGCAGCAGGAGCTGCATACATTCAGGATTATGCTGCAGTTTTTTCCATTCTCTAGGAGGTGAAGGTGCTGCAGTGTCAAGTGTAAACATACTAAACTTCCACCTGGATTGGAGGATGAAAGAATTGGTGTATTTATTGAATGAGTATTGTTTCAAACAATACAAATTGTTTGTATAGTTTCTGACAAATAGTTTCTTTATAGTCTGGGATTTTTCTTGGCAGCATCCAGGCCTCTGCTCCTTTGGTACAGTTGAAAGTACATTGAATTTGCCCTAAATAGCCTCTGGAGTTCAAGCTGGGTTTAGGAATTTGGGCAGCAGATAGCAGAGATGTACTTGATTGAACTCAGAAGCAGTACCATCCCAGGAAACATGTATTTGGAATTGCACTTTTAATGCTGTGCCACAAGGTTTGAGATGAATGCTGCTAAATTGGTGCAGGTCTAGGAGCCAAACTGCAGCTACTGCTGGAATTTACAGTAGCCCCCAAATGAACTTATTCATACACTAGATAAGAAATTTCATTCCTCTTTCCCAGGACTGCTGTTGGAGAGGCTCTTTCTTTTGCCATCAACCTGTGCACATGGGATACTGATTGTTACGGTCTGTTGCCAAAGACAGAAAGAGCCAAAGGGTGAGCTTTGCTGCTCTGCAGGGCTCTGTTCCAGTGCTGGGACAGTCAGCTGGGAGAGGGTGTCTTGTCTTATTTCCCATTGGAATTGCACTGGGATTCACACCAGGGGTGGAGCAACCCTGCGCTGTGTGACAGCAGGGCACAACTGAACTCCTTAAATGTGCCCAGAGGGAGGGTGGTGATTGTAGGGAGCCCCAGGAAGGTGTTTGCAGGGTGGTACCTCTGTGCCTGCCCTGCAGGGAGGATATGCTGGTGGTGTGGAGGGTGAGGGCTGCACTTCCTGAGCGTGACAGCAGCAACCTTGCTCCACCTCTGTGTATGGGAGCCCAAGAAGGGACCCTGCCCTTGGAGAAGCAGAATCTGTCCCGTACTCCATCTGGACAGGCACATCCTCAGTGCTGATCTCAGTGGAGTCATACATGGAAGTGTAAGAACTCTGCAGGAGCTTGGGCTTTCCTACATCTAGTACCATGCATGTGGTAAATCCATAGTACTTCAGCTGTGTAGTGAGAAAATACCAAGTAGAGACGATGGGACCTTGCCCATGCAGCCAACACAGCAGAGAATTGGGCCATGCCTTGATGAGTTTCAGCTCAGGATGGGCTGCTCTGGAGCTCATCCTTTGCTTTGGCTGGAAGTATGAGAATTCCCTGCCCAGCCAGCATCAGGCAATCAGAGGCACTATCCACTTTGTACTGTGTTCCCTTCTTTTCCATAACTTTCAAAAAAGTGACTGTACAAGTGAACAGCTGTCCTGGAAGTTCAGCCATTCAAAAAAAGGAGGCTTTTCTGCTGCATGTGGTCACAGCACAATGACAATTCAATTTCTTGTTTAGTTTTTTGTCCATACAAATGTGGAATAGACCCAGACAATTTAAAATGACTCATATTCTACCAAGAAAAGGCATATTTTATTTACTGGGTACAGGTAAACATAGTATCTTGATGTTGTTTCTGCAGAGATTCATAATGAGTGATGACAGAACTTGTTGCTGTGAATTTTTTTATTTGACTTTTATTTATGTCCTTCAGCATAAAATATCACTCATTGTGAAGTCTATTCACTGCTAAGTTCTGTATTTACAAGCCAGAGTTGTGGCTTTGTGCACATACTCCACACTGGTTTGGTGTTCCAGTGGCCCAGTGATGTACCCTTAGTATGTATGAAACTCAACACTGGACTTTCGACCTCTGCAGTGATCTCTGGGTATCTGGAGCTAGTTGTGAAATGGCAGGATTATTCAGGACAGCAGTTCCTTTTTGTTGTTGTTGTTGAAGTTGTTACTTGTGGGGGGCAAAGTTTGTAAATTTTAGAGATGAAGTGTGACTGAATAATACTTGGCAGTCTTATCTGCTTTAAAATGTCCTCTTTCTTGAGCTGCTGGGTGAAGTCTGTCCAATAAAAATAATTTCCCCTTAACTCCCCACTTCCATTTGCTCATGAAAAGAAGAAATTTTTAAGTAAATGGGACTACACATAATGCTGCATTCATGAACTGATGTCAAAACCTCATGACTTAATGAGTGTATGAAGCCACAGTCCAAACAAGTAATGTCTTTTTTGAAGCTGCCAGATCGAGGCCTTGGGGTTGGGGAAAGAAGGGTATCGGCACAGGTCAGACTGAAATAGCTTTTATTCAGCATTTTGAATAAAATGAATAAACAGAATGGCTATGGTCAATCCAAAACTGAACACATGTTTGTATAAGGGTATTTATTTGCATTTTAAAATTTATTTTGGGATTGAGTTCCATTTTTAAAGAATGCTGTTTTGAAATGAAAGGTTTTTTAAACCTTTTATTATATTTTGGCATGTGTGAAATTAATTGTTTGGGGCTGGGTGTGGGGGGTTTTTTGTTGTTTTTTTTTTAATCCATACTTTAAAAATCTCATCCATTTGGTTTAAGGATGTTCAGTGAATTCAGTTGCCCTTGGGCAGGTTCAGCTCTGAAGCTGGACCCTCACAGTATCTTACAGTTACCCCACTTTTAACATCTGAATTTGGCCTTCTGAGTTTCCTTTGTGTCTTCTTGTGGCAGTGGGAAAACTTATTCATTCCATGCAGTTGGCAACAGATCATCAAGACACTTTTTGCAGCAATGCCAGCCATTGTCTTTAAAAGCACTTAACTCTATTGACTTGTTTACCTTGGTTATTTATGACCTTCCAGCCATGTGCTGTCCATTATTTGTTTTCCTTTTTTTTTATATCAGCCATTGGACTCACTTCCCTGCCCTCTTTGTTTCTCATTCCATTGCAAACCTGGAGGTGAGCCTCCCTCGTTACCCACTGAGCTCCTGCTCAGTCTGTGTTACACATGGCATTCAGGGTGACTAACTACAACCTGAAGTGACTTCTAATACAGTCCATTACGGGATAGGTGACCACCACAACTGCTTGAGTACGGGGCCAGCCGGGGCAGGAATCAAAGCTCCCTGCTGTGCTGTGCTTCACGAGGAGCAGCACTCACTGTTTCTCTCCTACTGGTTTGCTTTTATTTGATTTTGAAACTGAGAAAATGTTCAGTTTGTTGCTGTGTCAATATTAAGTATATATTTATTGTTTTTCAGACATACATACATATATATAAATGCTATATATATATATAATGTCAACGCATGGACATATGTACAGTAGATATTTTAAAGAGCTATTTATCAAGAAAAGTAAGTGTTATAAGTAAACAGAGTTTATATTTTATATATTATGTAGATAGCAAAAAAAAAAAGTGGTTAAATTATACTAGGACTTTTGGGGGTAGGGTTGGAGAAATGGGCAAGGACTGGTTCTAGCATTTTAAACAGCCAAACTACTTTGTACGGAAGCTGCCTGCTGTGCCTCTCGGCTGCAACATCTGTTTGTTTCTTCTTTTAGAAGATGATGTGCATTGTTACTTTTACATTGCTTGGGGAATGTAGTTAGTTTATTCTCAGCCAACTGGTATGTGCTGCTTAAAACATGGTTTCCTGCTGTTCTGCATACTTGCATTGATGGAATAAAAGGATCTTAACTGGCAAATAAAGATGTAAAAGGTTGTGATCCAGCTGTCTGTGGTCCTTCCCCACACCTGTATATTGGGGGGCATGTGTGTGTGTAATAACCATCACCTCTGCCTGGTTTCAGGCCTCCCTGTTAAGTTCAGCATATCAGAGTAAAACACATGGGCTTTGTGCTTGGAGTGGGGATTTTGATGGAGGGAGAGGAAGAATGAAGTTTAACACTCAAGTAACACTCATTGAAGATTTTATGTATGGCAAAGACTGAACTAGTGCCTGTTGGGGGCATGTGTCTCGAGGGAACAGCTGCTTTTGTTGCCAAAGGATGCAAGTAAGTCCAATGTCACGGCAAAATTGGGACATCCCCCCCCTTGCTGCCTAGAGATCCTTTTTCCTGAATCTTCTCTTTCTTCTGGATCCTTTCACTCCTTTTTTCCACCACAGCCTGGAGATCCTCTTCCTACCTGACCACTGGTACTGTGGAATATTTTTGCTTTCCCATTCCCCAGCTCCCTCCAGTGACTTCTCCATGCTTACCTCCATCCTTGCTCAAATCTGCCAGGAGCTGTCTGCTGGTCTGGTGCTCCTTTTCTCCCCTGTATGTGGGCATATCTGAATTCTTGTAAGGATCTTCTTATTCCAGCCCCTCTGTTGCTGAATAAAACCTCACTTGGGTATGAAGGAGAAGAAATTCTGGGATTTGAGGGAAGATTTACTGCCTCTGTGATTGATGTGTAAAAAGGATAGCGCATTTCCTACATTGCCTTTTAGAGCAGAGCACACAGAAAGACGCTGGATTCTCCTTGCATCAGTGCACACTCCATTCCCAAGCACTATGAGAGTATGTAAATCTGAGGCATAGTCTGTGAAGGGATGGGAAATCATCATCAGTTACAATGCACACTACCCTCAGATCACATAAGCTTGTAAACTGTATATTTTTCATCTATATAAAAATTTACAGAGTTGGTACATTTTTAATAAAATTTACAGTGGGGTTTCGTCACAGAAATGTAAAATGTTAGCAACTTCTATTACTATCACTGGAATTATCATACTGTAAATATGTACTGATATTTATATGCACATAAAATACTCTTTACCAGTTTTAATACACATAATTTTCTTAATCTGAAGAGAAGAAAATCACAAGACAAGGAAGCATCAGTGCCCAGTTCTTCAGGAATTACAGTATAATGTTTGCCTTGTCCTCATGAGGAAATGTGGTATAACCTTGCTCAGGTTTTCAGATCACCATCCCCAGCCATCAGTTAGGCACTGAATTAGAACAGGGCCAAATTTCATGGTATATCCTTTCCCATCAACTTCAGAATAAAACAAGGCCTACTTGTCTTTAAAAGGCTAAAACGTAAAAATCTCTGGAAAACAGCACCTGGGGGAGCAATTACTGTGAAACAGTGTTGGAGGTACAGTGGGGTTATTACTACCGTGTTCCAGTGCACAATATATAACTGTACAGGTAAGTGAAAATGCAAGAGCAAGTAAAAACAAACATTGCACACTAATGAGGCTGCACAAGTGCTAAGATAAACATTTCCAAACCTGTGTCAGCACACTGAGACACTGAAGTATAGATTCATGAACCCAAGTGAAACTTCCGCTTTTAAAACAAACTGCAAAAGCATAGGTGAGGGGGAAGACCTCTTGCCGTTTTCCCTAGTTTTTGAAGAACCAAGGCTTCCACAATTTACCCTGGCCTGTCCTGCTGTTTTCTGGAGCCCCTATTGATTACCAGCTATGCAGTAAAAACAATGGGTGGCTTGTAGCCATAAATATTAATCAGAAGAATGTTAAATGCATTGCATTGTTCTCTTTGGCAACGAAGAGTTTGCTGGGGCAGGGGTTATTAAGACATGCTGCTGTGCCAAAGAGAAGACGCTCTTAATGCCTTTGCTATTTATTCCCCTTGGGCAGGGGAAAGCTGTGGAGGTCTTTTGTGAGGCCAGTGGAAAGCCTGTGTTTCAGAGCTGACACAGGTGATGCCCAGCACAATAGGGCTTTACCCCAGCACAGCTCCAACGGGGTGACACAGCACGGCTCTTCCTAGGGCAGCCTTTTCTGGGATGGAGGCTGGGAGAAGATGCCTCTCTGCTCAATCTGCTGGGGCCCATGTTTCTGTGCTGGTCACACCTTCAGTCACCATGTTCAACATGGAAGGCAGAAATTTCCACCAGGCATCCCCAGCAGGCTGCCCTTGGAGTCACCAGACTTGTCACCTGTCCCATAGCACTGGCCTAGTCCAAGCTAAAACCCATGTTCTGCACATAATGCCTTTTCCAATGTATTTTCCCCTTGGGAGTGCTCCAACTACTGCATTTAGCACCACAAACCTTGGTGGTGTGCACCACATCTTTGCTTTAAAATTAATCATTACAGCTCCACAAACAATTCCTGAGGGGTGAGGGAGGGCTGCTGCCAAGCTCCTACTTGTTCCTGCCTTCCCTAGGCAACCGCACTGGGGAGAATATGTGTGGCCACCTGGTTAACACAGCCATGGATTTAGCTGAAAACTAAAATTGTGAGGTTTTTATTAGGTTAGTTTTCAGGCAAAACAATTCCCTGGTCTGAGTCATTGTCAACAGAAATTTATGCCAAATCGCTCTAATAGCAGAATGTAAATAGAAACCAGTTCTGCTGACTGTCAGAAATGTGCTTTTTTCATCAGATCAAAGAGTTGGTAGAGTAACTACAGAATAATAAACATGTCCAAAATAAAAGCTAATAGAGGAAAAAAATTTACATTCTGCAAGTCCCTACAAAAGGATTTACATGTAAGCAAGTGTTTCTGCAATGGCCCCTCCTACAGGCATGGAGGTGGTGTATATACACATTCTAGAGAAATTCTAGGCTGTTTCACAGCCTTCTCCAGTCTGTTCTAATAACTCTGCCTTTCACAGTTAATCACATCTTGCAGACTAAAGGCTTCTGCAGATTAACAGATCCTATCCAGGCAATGAAAACAGCCTCTAAAAGCAACCAGCATTGTCACTTGTGCAAGTAAGTTTTACATGGTGTTGCAGCCAAACCTGGAGAAGATGAGACCCACTTTTCAGACTTTGAGAAGGCAGAGATAGTTGGAAATGGAAATGGTGCTTGACAGGCTTCTTTACTTTCCCAGTGCTATCCCTAAATTGCTAGATTTTATATTTTAACACTCCTTTTCAGTGGTGCTAGCTATGCATCTTATGGAAGTACCTGTGATGAAAAATGCCTTCCTATTTGTGACAAGCTCTCCAGCTCAAGAAGGAAGGTAATCAGAATGTCAGATAAGGTAATCAGGATCAGGATAAAAAGCAGATTCAGAAGAAACCAGAACTTTCCTGGGCTCTGATGATTGACTCTATTCTGTTAATTATTAAAAACATCCCAAGCATGATTTCTGGCTTAGATCAACTTATATTTGTCTAGATCCTTTCTGTGGCAATGTTAGGAAGTTAGCACACAGCAGACATGATTCCCACTAAGCAAACTGCTTGAAACCACCCTCTTTTTTGGTGATTATGAAATTAAAAATGGGCATTCTGTGCCAATAGGCCTTCGTGGCAGAGGGTGGGCCTCGGTGCTTCTTCTGCTGCTGTGGATGCAGCTGAGTGTTGAGGACTGGCAGAATGGAAGGATGTTGGGATTACGAAACTTGTGTGTTAAGAAATGAGTCTGTCTGTGTTGGAGTGTGAGGAAATGCAGGTATAAACTGTGCTTTTTCAGCACAACATTTTTTTGTTAAAATGGATTATTTTTTCCATTCACTTTTCTATGTCTTTTGCATGCAGTTCTATGGACAGCATAAACAGCTTTCTGGGAGATGTCCTGCCCTTTTGGCTTACAGACCTTGATACCTGGAATTAATTCCTGTGTAGGCCTACTGCAGGACCAGAGCCTCTGTGAAGAAGAAAAGAGTCAGTTGCTGAATTGACAAAGCTCCCAGCCATCCACCCATGTTTGGCACACTTTGTCCGTACGTCCATACTGCTTCACACATATGAAGTGTCTTATTAACAAATCCCCTCAAAGTGAGCTGTTGTGATTATTCTCATTTTGCAGCTGGCAAGGTGAAAGCAGAAGTGAAATTGGTGAGATCACTCTCTAACGATTTTTTTTTTTTTGACTTGTAACTTCTAACCTGTTTTTAAGGCCGATTTTGGTAGGATTTTCCTCCTTTTATGGATGAAGTGGTCAGAACTATTTAGCTTTATAAAATTATTTTTACATTCTTTTCCTTTACTGTGAGGATGGTGAGATACTGGCACAGGTTGCCCAGAGAAGTTGTGGATGCCCCATCCCTGTCACTATGCAAGGCTAGGTTGGATGGGATATGGAGCAACCTGTTCTAGTGTAAGTGTCCCTGCCCATGGCAGGGAGTTGGAATAAAATGGTCTTTAAGGTCCCTTCCAACCCAAACCATTCTATGAGTCTATGATTTTAACACTAGTACTGGAAGATTTGAAATTACAGTTAATATTTCTGTTTATAACAGGATCTCCTTGGCTTCACAAAGAAGGTAGATACCATTACCTTCACTTTGTCTTTTGAAAATTAGAGATGAATGGCAACCCATGCTGCTCAAGGCCATGCAGAACAAGTCTATGGCAGCCATATCCACATCCTGCTGCTTTAATTTCTAGTTCCCTTTAAATAGTTCTCAAACCTAATATAATTCTCATTCATTATAATTAATATAATAAGTAATGGATAATTAATGCCTAATATGCTGTTGCAGCTTGTGAATACCAAATAAGCTGGGGCTGGCTGCACAGTCTGTGTTCAAATTACTCTATTTAGAACAGTGCTAGCAGCACCAAAGCCTACACCAGCAGCTTCACAGCTATGTGAATACATGTCATGCAGTTCCATCTATGGAGAGGAAGGTGAGACTGCACTCTCCATGAATTGATTTTAAAACCAAGCTGATAAAATTAGCACCAGATCCATGTGCTGACCAGAAAATCACTAGAATAACCAATCAGGTAGCACAAAGCTGCACTTCCTGCTATGTTTTGAGAAAGGATGTTATAGCAGTGTATCTGCCTGCACCCTGTAGCTCACAATGCTCAACTTGACAAGGATTTCTGGCCTCAAATGCTTCAGGAAACATTGCTTTCAATTCCCAACAGCAAGTTCTAAATGATAATGGCTGCAAATCATTGCTTGTAGAGGCAGACGACAATCATCCTGGCATAATTCCGAAATTGGTGGGGTAAATTGTCCTGTGATTTTTACAACTTTACATTAAAGCAGGACATTGACAGTACCTCTAAAAAGCACAGGAATGCAGGACTAGAAGGCTGACAGAAAATCACCATCAGTAGAGAGGGGGAGACTATTTTGTCCTGCCACAAAATAAACAGCTGTTCACCATTCCAGTTTTGCAGCTTGTCTTCATATATTAAAACAAGCCTGCGAACCATGACTGATATAATTTCAAGTCATTAATTAGTTGCTGCTCAATCCTTTATGGATGCTCTAGCAAAGCCCTCTGAGCTTCACTGAGATCCAAAGCCTTCTTGTGCACAGGGCTGCCCTCACCCTGGGCAGGCCAGCCTCCTGAAAGAAAATGACTAAGTGACAAAATATTCTTTGGAGGTACAAGTGCTGTGTCTGCTGGGTTGCTTTGGTTGGATCCAATCCTTTCACCCTTCCATCAGTGGTCCCAGTGAAACTGCTGGGTTGGCCTCCTGCCTTTGAGCCTAGGCAGCAGGGTGGAGCTACGAATTTGTTTCTAAGGCCAAACGTGCCGGCAGCTACTTGGGTGCTGTTCTTGGCACAGGTTGTGGCCAAGGAGGGTAGAAATGGGGTACAAAGCTTAATCATAAAATAGTTTGGGTTGGAAGGGACCTGTAAAGCTCATCTAGACCAATTCTCCCACAAAGAGCAGGGACACCTTCGACTAGATCAGGTAACTCAGCTCTCCATCCAACCTGACAATCAGTGTTTTCAGAGATGGGGCATCCACTGTAATCAGGGATACTCGGTTGAGTGAGGAAAACAGAGTCTAATTACCACATGCAGCTTGTGACCTTGAACTGGCTTCTGGGCATGTTTGTGGTACAAAGAGAAACATTGCAAAGACTGAAACCCATTCCTAATTTCTACTTGGTTTTGCATTTTGTTGCAGATACCTGTATATTTTTGCCTCACCTCTAACCATATATAGGGATCATAATAACTATACCTCATCCAAATGCCACGACTCTTGATTAGGCTGCTCAAGATGTCTTATTTAATTTTCCCACTGTCCTTAAACAGACCAGCCTTTGTCTCATTGTCACCTCACTGTCTGTTCTCAATTAAAGAGTAACAAACCTGAGACAATGTTATTTGGAACTGTTTATTAGTTACTGTGTAGTGCCCCAAATGTGCCATGCTCAGTGACAGCACAAAGCATGTGTTTGGTGCTATTTAAAAACTTCAGGCAAAAATGTCAGTCTTAACACAGCTACTAATCAGGTTGGTAGAAGAATAATTAGGGCACAGCTGAGGTTACACAACAAATCAAAGTTATGACTAGAATCCAGAAGACATCATCCTAAAAAAATCGCTAACATAATCTTAAAAAAACCCCATTCTTTACATCTGGAGCAAGCAGCAGCAGTTGGTTATTTCCTTCCTAATTGTCTTGCAGGTTTTGTATATCTTTGCAGACAAAATCATGTCACCTCTGAAGAACACTCTTTCTTTAGCAGGATGAGAAAACACAGAAGTAGGACACATTTGAACTCAGATTTCCAAGTTCAGCCGCTCCTCTTGCTATTTTCAGCCCCTTAAGTCTTCTCCTTGCTGTCATGTGGGGATGCCTGCTCAGGATTACAGGGACAGTGTTTGGTTTGCCTGGAGACAGACTTGCCTGTTGTGCCTCCATGCTAAAATGAAAGGCTGAACTCCCCTTTGATGCCAAACAGCTTTATAATTTTTTTTACCTTGGAGTGTTATATTTTTTCCATCTGACTTCAACAAGGAATTAAGTTGTGAACATTAATAGTGTCAACATTTGCATTCTTCTCTCAGGTAGAATGTAAACAGCAGGTGATGCTGTTTTGGCCAGGAAATGGGACCAAGCTCTTCCACATCTGCCAATCTTCATAATGAAAAGGTTATGTGAATGTATAAGTAAATTGTCCTTTCCATTAACACAGCCCTCGTCTCCATCTGGAAATATTCATGCTTCTGAAAAAACATGAGATGATATCTTAGAAAAGCTGAAATGACCCAATTTGTAACTTCTTTTCTGAGCATCAATCATTTCTTATTATCACAGGAACAAGGGATAGTGTATTAGCAAGCTGGAATCACTGAATCTGATACACTGTGAAGATATTATCAGACAAGTCCTTTTTTTTTTTTTTTAAGTAATCTTCCATCAGTTTAGAGCAAATGAAACCCACATGAAAAATTCACTTATTCTCTGTACATTACATCCTTGTGTCATAATGCCATACAAATATGGACCTCCATGCTGTGTGAAATTGACATTTCATTGCTTTGCATTTTCCCCTTTTTTTGAGAAATTCACATAATGAGGTGTGCTTCTGATCTGTAATTCTGATTCATTGATAGGTCAGCCACACAGGACAGACTAAACTGACTTTCCAAGAGCAGCACATCGTTCACAGAAAATTAATGCAGCTTTAACAGCAAAAGCATTCATGAAGAAACACAGGCACAATACAGTTCATATTTTGCAATAAAATACATTAACAATGCCTGTTTGGCTTCCTTCTCCTGTGACCCTTTATGTCAGTGAGTAATTCACTTGAGCAATATAAAGATATCAGTACAAAATGCAAGCACAGTAATACTCATAGTCACAGATAAAAGCAAGAGATGCAGTATGCTAGCAGGGTACTAATTCGTTCGGCTCTGCTATCTCAGATAATCCCTAGCCAATTCCAAATCTGCTTCCCTTTTATCTTTTATGTGTGCTACCTTTTCTGATGTTATTACAGTTTAAAAGAATTAAATGTTTAGGCTGTCATGGTTTGGATAAATGCCTAGTTATGTATTATTGATTAAAGACGTATTAATCAATTTTATTATAAGCACAGTCCTCCACTTGGCTGATTGACACTAGCAGCTACAAATGATTAAATTGTGCTTTCATTTTCAATGGCAAGAAAGAGATTCTGTCAGTAGGAATGAAGATACTTTATGTCCTTAGACAAGGGAAAATAAGGTTATTATTCAGTTTATGAAAATACAAAATGTTTAAAATTAAATATTTAAGTCATGAGTCACTTGTGTGCTTTAAAACATTGAGTTACAGCATATAGAGTCACTTGGCAAGTGCAGGTGGATGTAGAAGGGCAGTTAAAAGATAAAAAGGCTGTTAGAGTAAGAAAGTCCAACTCAAAAAATAGGTTAGTCATCTTTGGTTTGCTGTGAATGTGTCACCACATAGTAACAGTTGTAGTCAATAGCAGTTCATACTCAACCTACGCTTTTAATTTCATTTGTGTTTTGAAAAATCTCAAATTAAATTCTTTAATTCATTTCCCACTGACCTAAATATTTATGTAATATTTACAACTGATCTCACTATAACCTCTTATGTTAGAAACAGGCACCATTAAGAAAATCTCTGTGTATAAGAAGCTTTCTATATATGGGGTTTAGAATCTCTACTAGGGAAAGAACATTAATTTTATTGTTTTTCAGGACAGGTGTTGATTTTATGCTGTATTTTTATGCAGCTAAATTTTTCAGAACCTAATTTTGTTTAGGCATTTTACCAATGGCATAGCATTCTGTTAACATTCTGTATCTCCTGTACTATAAATTAGTGCTAAAATAAATTGTGTTAGCTTCAGGCTTCTTCAGAGTACCACTATAGCTATGTAATAAGCCTTGACAAGGGCAGAAATGAATGACTGAAAATTACACGAGGTTTAATTTCGGTAGCTGTTTCCTGAACCGTGTGATACTGGTCAGCTCCCAACACCACCGAACAGCTCTCATCCCGAGACAAGTGCCATCTATCGACAAAAGCTGTATTTGAGCTGAGGAAGCCCCAAGTGACCAAAAGTGGAACCAGCCTGCCACCTGCTGCTGAGCGGAATTATTCCAAGATTTGCTAGGACTTGCACACAGCCTACCAAAAACACATTCCTGTGTGAGCTGGGTTTGACAAAAGCCTTGCCCATTTCTGCAAGAGTGTGCTTTTCTCTGGCTACTTCGAAAGTGTGGGGCAAGATTAAAATAATGGGATGTTCTGTGCGTTTGAAAATAGGCTCCATAAGCTCAGCAGCTGCCTTGTCTTCTCTCTCTGGCACTGGGGAGGCCACAGCTCGAGGGCTGCGCCCAGTCCTGGGACCCTAAATTCAAGAATGATGCTGAGGTGCTGAAACAGGTCCAGAGAAGGGCAACAAAGCTGGGGAAAGGTCTGGAGCACAAGTCCTGTGGGGAGCAGCTGAGGGAGATGTGGGTGTTTAACCTAGAGAAAAGGAGGCTCAGGGGAAACTTAACAGTCTCTACAATTGCCTGAAAGGAGGCTGTGGCTTCCTAGGTGGGGGTCAGCCTCCTCTCCCGAGTTTCAGGTTGGACATAAGGAAGAATTTCTTCACAGAAAGGGTGCCTAAACATTGGAATGGGCTGCCCAGAGAGGTGGTAGAGTCACTGTCCCTGGAAGTGTTTAAGGAAAGGCTAAACTTGGGACTCTGGTCTAAGCCGACAAGGTGGTGTTTGGTCAGAGGTTGGACTCGATGACCTCAAAGGTCTTTTTCCAACCTTATTGACTCTGTGATTCTAGCACTTCAAAATCTGCTGCAGCTAATTCAGGCACTCAATGGCCTCGTTCAAGTTTCTGCTCCTGGAAAGGGCTCCGAGCTGAAAACTCCACTCCTGGGGCAAGCAGCTGTCCAGGCTTTGCAATAGCACAGAGGCAAGGTCCTGGACACAAACATCACCAACAACTACAGAAGTACCCTAACCCCGCATGAAAATCACACTACTAGTTTGATGTCCCACCGTTTTGGCAACACAGGTTGATTTTTGAGGCTTTCAGCAGCGCGACGTAGGTCCTTTACCTGTTTTGATGGGCGGGATATTTAGCACCCAGTACTTTGATCACAAGTGCCTGAGTAGATCTCTGTTTTGCGAAATGCACTTCGCTTCCCAGAGGTGTCTCTAAGTAACTCATCCTTGGAGTCACGGCGGATGGGGCCCAAAGCGCCGAGCACACCCATCGTCACAGCAAACAACGCGGGCAGCCCTCAGCGCACCCGCGCCACGCGGGGAGCCGGCTCTGAGGGACGGATGCCCTCTGAGGACAGAGGCATGGAGCTGAGGGGTGGCGGGGAGCGTGATGAACCCGGCGACCCCGAGTGGCTGCGGGACGCCCACAGCAAAAACCACGACCCCCGGGCGTTCCCCGTCCGGCCGCCGCAGCGCTCCGCCCGCCGCCCGGGAGGGACGGGCCCGCGCATGCGCCGCGCTCGAGCCGCGCCCGCCTGCCCGCGGAGCCCGGGGGCGGCGGGGTGAGCCCGGCACGGCCCGAATTCCCGGGGTGCTGTGATCCCGTGCCCAAATGTGCCCTTGTTTTCCTCTGGGACTGTGACGGAGGCCGGGAATTGAGCCCCGAGGTACGGCCGGGCGGGGGGAGCCTCCGGCAGGGCCTGCGAGGGAAGGGTGCTCGGTCGGGGGCAGAGCGCGGTGGCTCCGCGCCCCGGGCCTGTGCGGCGCTGCTGCCTCACCTGGAGTGACACTCAGTGATACCGGGAAAGCCGCTGTTTTGGACGAAAGTGCTGTAATTGAGGATAGGACGAGTTAATTGCACACTTCTGTACAGCACACTTCTAATGAGCTGGCTAAGGATTTGTTTTCCCCCTTTTTCCAGTTTATTGAAGACGGGTGTAAAGATTGGAATACTGGTCATTTGTATAACGTGAAAATACAAATCCTGAGTTGTGAGGGAGGAAACAAACTATCTTCCTTCTTTTACCACTGAATAAATAAAATGTACTGCTGTTATTCTGCTAGTTTAAAATTATTAAAATAGTATTCCTGGCTAATAGGTCCTGCTGTTATTTTTCAAATTATGTTTAATGTTCCTGTCCTGTTTCTTGTCATTTTTCCGCAAATGGTATGGGCTAGATGTGTTTTGTTGGTTTTTGGTTTCTTTTTACTATTTTTCTAAATAACACTTACTAAATTCAGCTTTTAAAAATTTGAAAATGTAAATGAAAATCTGAAAATTTTCAAAAGTAGTTGAGTGCCTATGACGTCTGAAGTCTGCTTTTAGGTATGGCTGCGATGCAAACAGTGAGCACTGTGATCGGTGGACCCTTAAATGCACCATACATGAATATCGCAGTCATTTTCTTAAGGATAGTGCAGGACTGGAATGTGTTGCAAGTAATATTTATTTCTTTTTTCTCTGGTTTTGAAATAATATTTGGCCTATCTCAGAAAGCACTAATTCAGTCGTTTGCTGGTTTGTATTTTGCTGTTTGGTCTTGGCCCTGATCTTACAAAGCACTAAAACCAGACATAATTTGAAACACAAACAGGCCTTCTGGATATACTAATTTAAATGTGTGCACTCTCTATAAAATTGTGGTCTTTGTTTATATCTGTACGTGCTTTGCTCCTGATGTGTACTTTGGTTCTGCAAGGAAAAGAGAATTTAACTATAAAAGCTTCTCAATGCATCATTCACCGCTCTTCAGTCAGAAATAAATTCTTTCTCAAAGTATTGCTGCTGTCACTGGATGTAAAAGTTAAGATTGTTCTTAGTCCTTGGAGTTAGGAAACAGAACTTTCTCATGTTTGCAAGCCCGCAGAGGAGAGAGAATTGATAGTTAGAGGGTTGAGCTGAATTGAAATGTCATTTACAGTTGTTATGATACACAGAGCACTAACTGGAATTTACCTTTGCTTCCACTACAGGGATGAGACATTTATTTCGTTTTAGTGCTGGCATAACAAGCTCAAGGCTGTGGCTGTTAGAGCAGCTTGTAACAACATGAGCATTTAATTGGTATCTGCAACTTAAGAAACCTACACACCCAGCCTTACTCTTTCCTGTCACCCCTGTGCCACTGAGGCCAACTCTGGCTTGTCCTTGCTTCTGATTACCTTGGCTGGTGAGTAAGAAACCTAATAATTTTACTTACGTGGGCAATAGTCCTACTTGAATAGGGTTTTTGTAGTCAAAATTTTGTCAGACTTGTAACTGTATTTTTGTGTTGGTTTTGAAGTACAGGGAATAGCATAAAATACTTAAGTGTTTCTCTAGCAATTAAAAAAAAACCCAATTTTTTGGAATTTAGCATAATATACTATGTGAATAATTTTTAAAAAATCCCTTAATTTTGTTTGTAAAGTCGGTATCTTTAGATCTTGTTCAGAATAAATTACATTTATAATCTTTATGTTAGTATGTGACAAAAAAAATCTTGGAAGATTTTAATATTCTGTAGGGTTTATTAATACTGTAGAGACATAGGCGGTAAACTTATACCAGTGTGCAAAATTACTTGACCCTAAAGCAATAGGAATGTATTCTTGTAAGTCTGCAGAGGAATTCTTTGTTTTTCCAGGAGGAGTCAGTCATGGCTGATGACTCTCAGAGAAACTTCCGCTCAGTGTATTATGAGAAAGTGGGGTTTCGTGGAGTTGAAGAAAAGAAGTCGCTGGAAATTCTGTTAAAGGATGATCGTTTGGGCAAGTTGATTTCACTGTTTGCTCTATTTCTTGGTGATTAGGGGCTGGGGAGGGAGTAATAGAAAATGTTTACCTGCTGTGCTTAATTCTTATTTAAGTTTTGCATCTTTTGCCAATAATCCCTCAGTTAGTGCTAGCAGACCTTTGATTTTCAAAGATCTGGAAATCTGATTTTAAAAACTATTAAAGATTTGTCAGCTTGCTTATTTATTCTTCTTTCTGTGCCCAAGAAACTGAAAGATTTTTAGGGAAAGCAATTTTAATCTGAGAATGCATCGCCTCATGCTGTCAATTCCATCTAACTTCAAAGCAATGAAGATGTTATTGCTGTTGGTCCCTGAGGAGTGCCACATCTCTGGCAGAACAGAAAGATTAATGTTGTCCCTTTAAAAAAGGCCTTAATTGTTTTGACAGAGACATGCTTTACAAAAGGCCTGTAAAAATGGTCCAGTTTTTCTCCTGATGAAACCTGGAGTAGTTTTACTGTAAATCAGGCCAACATGAAAGCAGTGAAAGCATTTGTTGATAATATGTGGTGAAATAGGGAATTTCAGTCTGCAACTAAAGTTTGTCATACTTAGCTGGGTTAGAGATGCAAACCTATTTATAACCACATTTAAATTTGTCCTGAATTTCTTTTCATTTCTTTACAGATATTGAGAAGCTTTGCACATTTAGTCAAAGGTTTCCTCTTCCATCCATGTATCGTATACTGGTGTGGAAAGTGCTTCTAGGTATGAATTCTAACATGGAATGTAGAATGTAGGAAGGTGCAATTTTTTATCTTTTTTTTTGTTGTTGTTTTTTGTTTGGTTGGTTGTTTTTTTGGGTTTTTTTTTGAAGAAGTAATGACAGGATTATTCTGTATTACCTTGCCTACTGATTATATATTTAGCCAACTTTTGTATCCCCCTTGGATGCACAATGGCAATTATAAAACAAGTTTTTGAGAACTTTGCTGAAATGTGTCTAGGAGAGTATGTTTCTGTATTTAACTTTGTAACCTTATCCAAGTACATTTATGAAATGAATTTGAAATGTCAATTCTAAGAAGTCATCGATATCTGATAAGATACTCAGTTGTGCTCCTGAAATAACAGACAAGTTGAAGTAAAGTTGTGATTAGTTTTAAACTGGGTGAAGCATGGAGTACATGATTATTCTAAAGAGAAGCTTTGTGTTCTGCAGAATATTGTTTTCCTATGGTTTTGCTGCTGACTTTGAATTGTATTTTCCATTGAAGAAGATACAAGGCTGAAGACAAGTTAATGGTATCCCCAGAAACTGTAAAAACCATAAATAGATCATATTTTCCTAGAAGTGCACTAGTCAGATGACTAATTAAAAAGTACTAATGACTTTGCTCTAACTGGTCAAGTACATTGGTTGACTAGATGCAAGATAATGTCCACTTGGAGACAAGAGGGGTTTAAAAAAATCATAATTTTTTAAATTCATTTTTTCCCCTTCCAATTTTTTACATTTTGAAAGTTTTGGCTTCATATTCCTGATTGTGTGGATTTGTAAGCCTTTTTTTGGCAAAGGTAGTAAATGAACAGTGCACAGAAGGGGTAAGATCTAATTCAAAAGCTTGAAGTTGTTGGCATTGAACTGACAGAGTAGTCCTATTTGATAAAAGGCTCAGCAATTAAAAATATTACTGTACCCTGGGCACTAGTGAAGTAGTCAGCATCCTTTAAAATATCAGTAGTGGGAAATATAGCATAGGAATTTTGGACAAGCAACTCAGTACAGAATCCTTCAGCCAACATTATAATAGCAAAATACGTCTCTGCAAAATTGTGGCTCACTGCAGAGCCAGGTCTTGGGCTGTTTTAATAAAGGATCTGTGAATCATACAATAACACAAAACCCCTTCTGAATCAACTGCTTGGAAGATTATACTGGTTCTAAAAAGTATTTTGTATTTTAAACCCAGAGTGATTAATTTCACCGCATGAAGTTGTTTCAGGGGAGGTTTAGGTTGGGTATCAGAATAAGGGGTGATTGGGCACTGGAACAGGCTTCCCAGGAAGTGGTCACAGCACCAAGCCTGACAGAGTTCAAGAAGTGAGCTCTGCTCTCAGGCACGTGGTGTGATGCTTTGGAGTGGTCTTGTACAGGGCCAGGAGGGGGACTCAGTGGTCCTTGTGGGTCCCTTCAAACTCGTGATTTCTGTGATTTCAAGTATTCATACCGTCATTCTGTGACATGCTTTGGATGAATAGAGGTTCAGGGACTTTTCTTACACTGCATTTCAGTGTTAGCAGTTGTTAGAAAAGCTGGTATTGAGAAGGGCAGTGCAAAATATCTCCCCCTGAACGGTCGGAACCACAGCCCAATCTGTTTCTGGTGAGACGTGTTATGTGACTTCTAAATAACGTTAATAATGTAAGAAAAGGAAGTCTGTCCTGTCAGCAGAACTCTCTCAGACGTGTAATAAGGCTTGCTGATGTCCCAGGTTGCATGGTGTGTCAGCAATGCCTCTTTTACCTTCCTGTTCAAGGATGACTCGTGATGGTTTCCAGGCACCCCTCTGTTGTTTCAGCTTCGTTTTCCCTGCCTAAGGTTGTCCTCTGTGTTTGAGGAGAGCTGTTGGCAGTATGTACATATAGTTATGATGTTGACTCTCTTTTGGCATATCGTGAAAAATGTCTTGCTTTCTTCCAGCTTTTGAAATGCAGGCAGGTTTGCAGCTGGAAAAGATAATTTTCTGTCTGATGTACTTGTTCTTCAACTCAGCCATTTCATGGTTTAACACTTGGCAGGGATATTTTTTTTCTTTAAATGAGAGGTAAAAGGAGCAGGTAGCTTGTTTCAGAGCTGACTTTTGAAGAATACTTTGTTCTCATAGGTTTCTACACTGGGAAAAATTCTGCTCCACTAGCGATAGGGAAATGGCATTTTTTTGCCTAGGTGTATGTATACATTTATTTCTGTTGAAGTCTGTGACAGTTCTGTTGTAAAAATCAGTGCATGGCAAGACCCTTGAGTAAGAGGAATTGATTCAATGGATTGGTTTTGATTTTGCATGTTATTTTAGGGAGAATTAATCTGGTACAGTGAGTAGACTTTTCTGGCAGTAAAGTAATTAATACTGCAGTGGACAGTATATTTGCATTAGTTAGTTGCATGTATATATTCTCTGTCATCAGAGTGACAAAGTGTAAAATTTGAGAAAATGAACAGCTAATGTATATAAAAATCATTCTACACTGACTTTGTTTTCAAAATAAATGGAAGCTGGGCACAAATATACACCTAGTACTGTACTGAAAACTAGACAGATAAAAGTAACAAGTAAGACTCCTCTTTTACAATTGCTTATATTTTTTCTTTTAATTTAAAAAATTTAATTTTTTTAAATTTTTTTTTTTTTTTTTTTTTAGGAATTATTCCTCCTCACCACGAATCTCATGCTTTGGTGATGAAGTACCGGAAGGAGCAGTACTGGGATATTCACCACGCTCTTCGCGTGATTCGCTTTATTAATGATTCTACCCCACAGGTTGATGTTTTCCTCCGCATACATCAACTGGAATCAGGAAAATTGCCTCGAAACATAGCTTTTCCGTTGGTCAGTGATGTTTTAACAGTCTTTTAAACACAGTACTTTATTGAACTTGAAACTATAAACCAGTGGGAAACTGAACTGCTGGTCACCCCACAAATGCTTGTAGATAGACCAAGTAGGGTGAATGCAAAACAGAGAAGTACTAGTATAAAATAAAGAATTTTAGTCAAAGTGCTTTTCTCTTTTCCTTCCCCTAAGTACTTAGGTAAGATTTTATGTCTTGAAATCTCTTTTGTGCATTTTTCCTGATGCGTTTCAAGCCTTTTGTACTCCAGGGCACTTCAGTTTCTTTTTAGCACTGACATGAAAATGACATCACCTCATTGTAGCTCATGGGTTCTTACGTTCCTGGAACAAGGGTAATCCAGAGCCTGTACAAGCAGTGATTTTATGCTAGTTGCAGCAAATACTTGAATTACTTGTTTTTAAATCTAGACTTCAGTGTACTGTCCTCCTTTGTTTCTTAGTCTGAATTGACCTGGGCTTCTGTCAGGTAATGCACATACTCTGCTGTTCACAGTGTACACCCATATGGTTAAACAAGGCTGTGCTGTGATGGTAAATTAGTACTGTGATGGTAAAAACAATGTGTGGTTCTTTCTTTTTTCCATGACATAGGAGATGAGGAGCAGAGCCACAGAGCTTATTAAGTGTATTTCGTCCTGTAGTTAATTTATCGGTATTCACTCTAGCCCAGCTTAATTTGTAATTTTTCATCTGTAATCATGAATTTTGACTAAGTACTTAAAGGAAACTTCAAAATAAAAAAAGTTCAAGTTAATACGGAAAATTCAGTAATATTTAGACTTAGAGGATTATCTGCAGCATTCTCTTGTCAGAGGAGGGAATGTTTTCATACCCTTACTGTTTCCTAGGAATGTGGCCATCCTATCCTGCAGATTTCCAGTAGAGAAATTTCCTTGATCTTGGCATGTGATGCAGTGGACTGAAAATTCCTCCCTTCTAGAGCAGTATTGCCTTCTGAGCAAGTGTTTTGTTGGTGCATCTCAGAGCTGTTCTCAGCACTGTGGTGAGGTTTCATAATGATGGTGTTTAGCAGAGCCCCAGTCATTGGCCTGTAACAGAGGTTTGTTTTGCTGCTGCAGAAAGCATTTCTTCTCTTTTCAGTGCAGTCACTTTCCCCTTAAACTTATGAGAGGTTACTCTTGTTGGTAATGCAGGTGTTTTATTGTAGAGGCAGAGGGAGATGAAGAGATGTCAGATTGATCTAAATATTTTGAAATGTTTGAGTAACAAACGGGAGTCTGCTGAGTGTTTTGTGCATTTGAATGCGGAGAGTTCAGGTAAGGATACGTGTGTATTGGAGCAGTCTATGTGGCAGAGACATATCCCAGTAGTATTTAGGACCTTCTATACACTGAAGCATGTTTTAAAAGCAAGACAAGTCTTACTTGTTCTGTTTTAATAGATAACTGTCATCATCGTGCAGCTGCTGCCCGATCTCTTGTCTAGTAACATCAGAACAGTTTTTTATGTATGTTGATTCCTGTTTTTTTCCCAGAGCAGAGCAAAGGAATATAAGAATAATTTAAATTAGTGTAGTCCAGTACTTCTCTGTAGATCACTTTTTTTGCTTTGTTTTTCAGGAACCTGAAGATGAAGTGTTTCTTGCTATTGCTAGAGCAATGGAGGAAATGGTAGAGGATCCTATAGAATGCTATTGGCTTGTCAGTTGCTTTGTGAATCAGCTGAACAGCAAGCACAGAGATTCATTACAACAGCTGGTAAGGAAAAAGGAATTTTTTTTTTCTTTTTGCAAGGAGAAGCACTCATAGAAAGCATTAACACAGGGAGATAACTGGAGAATCAGAAGCAACAGTCTTGGATTCTGTTCCACCAGCTCTTTTGAGAGTAGGGGAGGAGTGCTTTTTGCATTGTGATTGTGCTGCCCTGTCTAATTTTTTTTTTTTTTTTTTGTAACACAATCAATGTGCCAAGACTCAGTAGGTGAGAATATTGGCAAAGGAAGTGCTTCCTGCCTTTAGCAGCTGAAGTCCTTAGCAATTTGCCTAACTATGACAAAGCATAAAGGTAGTCAAGAATTCATGAAAATGTGTGTGATACATTAAAATTTAAACAAGATGGAAAAATTATCCACATGTTTATGCCTTAAATACTTAGGGTTTTTAAACAATAAATCAGTGTCCAGTTTTTAATGTGTTGCTCAGGGATTTGCTCTCAGAATTGATTTTTTGGGTTTTGCAGTAGATATTTCTTGATGTGTGCTAAGGTGATTCGGTTTGGGGTGAATGAAACTCAATTTTACTTGGAAGGTAGCAGTAATTAGTGCATGTTAAATCTCTACATTGCTTGAAGCTCTGAAACACCTCCTTACATTAGGGAATACTGCATATCTTGGAAGCTCTGCTAGTGGTCAGCAATTTCAGGAAGCTGAGGTTGTTTCTTGGATTAAGTTCATAATTAGTTAATTGCAAAAGTCGGTAACACCTGTATTTTGTAGCAACTAAAAGAATGAAGGTACATTATTTTGTTACATTGCTCCAGTTGAATTGTTAAAACAGTGCTTGTCTTACAGTGGGCATTAACTATGAAGGTATTCTGATGTGAGTTACCTAAAATTTTCTGATTCTTTCTCAGCCAAAAATTTTGGAGCAGTATTTGAACATTGAAGATAACAGACTACTGATGCATCTGAAGGCATGTGCTGCAATGAGCAAACTCCCCTATGATCTTTGGTTTAAAAAGTGTTTTGCAGGATGTTTACCTGAGTCCAGTTTACAGAGGCAAGTTCTTTTTCTTTTCTTTCTGTTTGTAACTGCATAGTAATTTCAACTTTCTGTCATCACTACCAGGCAAAGAGCTTTCCATACTTTATCTGTAAGATTATGGTATTAGCTTTATTGCTAACTTCAAAATGGTAAAATTGGAATTAATTCCCCCTTTTTACTGATGCAAGATAATCAGTCTCTGTGTGATTGTGTCACCCACTGAAAATAAAAAGGATGGAGCTAAGTATACCAGCTGATTCTGTTGGACACTTAGTTCCTCCTAGGATGCAGAACTACAAACCCTCAGTCTTACATAGCTGAATGGTAGTCAGTTTTTGGGCTTTTTGACAAAAATCTTTGCTTAGGGAGTGATTGTAGTATTGTATTAGTGTTAGATGAAAAAGATTTTGGGAATGTGTATGGGTTTTGGCTGGGATAGAGTTAGATTTCTTCAGAGCTGGTATAGGGCTGTGTTTTGGAACACAGGGATGTTTTAGTCCCTGCAGAGCAGCCCTTACATGGCATCGTTCTGCTCCTCACCAGCAAGGAGGCTGGGGGTGCACAAGAACACGGCTGGGAGGGGACACAGCCAGGGCAGCTGACTCTAGCTGGCCCAAGGGATATTCCATTCTGTGTGCAGTCATGCTCAGCAGTTAAGCTGAGGAGGAGGATGGCAGGTGGGAGCATTTGCCTGGGGACTTGCTGGCCATCAGTTGGGGTGGTGGGCAACTGTTCTCAGTTGCATCATTTGTCTCAGGTTTTATTTTCCTCTCTTTGTTATGTTTTTCTTCTCTTCCTTAGAATTTTTTGGAAATTATTACTTCTTTCTAATTAGGAAACTTTTCTCTCCACCCACAAATTTCTTTCTTACTTCTACCTTTGCAATTTTTCCCCCCTCCCACTGGTGGAGGTAGCAAATGAGTGGCTGTCTGCTGCTCAGTTGCTGGCTGGGGTTAAACCATGACAGAATGTTTATTTTAAAAAGTACTAGGGCAAGTTGAATATTACAAAGTTAATGAAATTGTGGATTATATTAGGATTCTACAGTTACAAACAAGTTGTTGAGCTTTTAAAAGGGAAAAATTCTTGTGCATGACACTTCACTGAAGGGCTTTTGAAATGAAGCTTGTATGATTTCCCTAATTCTGCTGCCTGAGAACTCTTGGAAAGCAGGAAATTCAAGCTCAGTGTAGAGAAACATCTTTCTGCATTAACCAGAGTTGCTGATAGCTGAACAGGATGTGGCACAGAGAAAATAATGGTGTCATTTTCAGCTGTCTGAAAACTTTGAGAAGTAATAATGTTCAAGGGAAACTTTACTTTGAGGTAATCTCAGGACTTCAGTGGCTAAAATAGGAACCTAGCATGGAAACAGTGCTTTGTAAATTGCTTTGTAGAAAATGCTTTTATGGTGGTAAAGTTGGTAATAATCTGAATAGTGGATGCAGTGTTTGTTTATCTGGTGCTTCATGTTCTGTGGAGGAAAGTGGAAAATGGCTGTTCTTAAAAATGTTTTATTTACCCTGACAAGAATAAGGAGATTTCAGGGAACAAGCTGTAAGATTAGAAATCGTGCTCTCTGCTCTTGTTGGACCATGGTCTTTGAGATTCTGTACGTCTTTTTGTTGCCAAGGATTATGTTTGAGAGAAAAAAACCATTTTGTGAAGGATTGAGACCTTTAGGTGCAACAGGGCTATTGTTACATGGCAAGTTCTTCTCATCAAACACCTATAAGGCTACAAAATAGTCTTGTCTGCTTAGTGATTGTGTGATATGATGATTGAAAGCTTTTACTGCTTCTGTGACTGCAGAAATTATGTAAGCATGCATAGTATAGGGTGTTTGTTACAGTTTAGAGCTCATGTGATTCAATTTTGCTACTGGATCTTATGGCTGTGGACAAGAGCTGAGGGAGGAATTTGTATCAGAGCAGATTTGCTCTTGGAAGATGAAGGGTTTTTTAAAAATTCCTGTTGAAAATTGAAACTTGAATGGAGCTGTGTCATCCTGATGGTTTAAAAGGAAAAATCTAGATTAAGAATTTTGATTTCATATTTCATCTTGCAAGAATATTTGGCTTCAAATGTCTACCATTTTGAATTAGTTTTATTTACATGAAATATTTTTGCCTAATCAGTATGCATCTTTAACATTTCCATATGCTGTTTTACCTTAATGAAATAGAATATTTTGATTACCTGAAATTTTTAATACTTTTTTCCCCCTGGAAAACGTCAAAATTCTGGCTTTTTATATCACTCTGGAATAAAAACAAATTCCAGTGTTGGTACTTCTGACGGCACAACAATCCCTTTTCCTAGCAATTCTTGTGGGAACATGATGAAAGTGCACTTTTTCTTGGCAGTTTAGGTTTGTGAATTATTCAGTTGTAATCATAATGGCCTTATTCGCTGAGGAAATAACATACTTCATGGGTAGTGTGTGACAGATGAACTTAATTAATGCTTGGAGATTCAGTTTGGATTAGGATCTAGAAGCCCCAGTGCTTATCTGAAATGCATCCAAATGTCAGCGTTGAAACTGCTGAGGTTTGAAGGTCTCCAGTTCTCCTGTGAATTTTACTTACTTTCTTGTCAAGTGAGAGATTATCTGAACACAGTCTTTTATGATTTATTTTCACTTATGATTTAGCACTGCATTTCTCAGAGAGGCTGCTTGCTTTCTATGAACTGTAGTCTTCTCTGTCAAGCAGATAAATCTAAAATTCATGGTTTTGTTTGTTTAGTTTTCTCTAAGGTGTACAAGACTTGTACATGCTGTGCAGAAATTTTACCTCATAATGGTGAGATGAAGTTGCACAATACCAGTACCTGACAGACTCTGCCTTCAGTATAAATACTGTATAAATAGCACACTTCAGGTTACACCATAGGTAAAATTTATGTATCAGTTTAATTTAAGTGGGCTTGGAAAATACATACAGACAGGTTTCACATGGAAACTTTTGCTTTGAGCTTATGCAGTGTCTAATACACTTGGCATATTACATGATGAACTTCTTAACAAACTTCTTAAAGGTGTCACGTTGGTAAAAGGGAGGAGCAGGCCATTCCAAAGACTCTGTATCCCACCTGGAATATAGACAGAGTGCTTTCTGGAATATGAACCAGCCTGTAGCAGAAGTTTGATAGGCACAGAAAGGTGTGTTTTCCCCTGAGACAAGGAGAGAGCTGAATCACACCTTTGTTTTCATACTCATTGCTGCTGTTTTTTTGATTTGTGCAGCAGTGTATTGCTCATCATCATTTGGTAAGCCCGTGTGTGGAAAGCTTTCCAATGGTGCTGTGAGGGCCCTCAGCTGGAGATGCCTGCTCTTAAACCTTGGGGTCCTGTTTGTGGCTTCAGCTCTACAGGCAAAATGGCACTTCGGCTTCCAGTTTAATCTGGCACTGTCAGCGCAGATGATCCAGCAGAAGCAGTGCAGCTTTGCAGTTGTAATTGTGAACGAGCTAGGCGTTTTTTATGGCCTAATGATGCCACTCATGTATCAGGCCCCTGCCTAATGTTGTTTGTACTCTGCACTGAAGCCTTGGCATTGGCTGGCTGGTGTTAGGTTATTAGTCTCTGGCAACTTGCTAGTGGCAAAGTATTTCATCATTCTCCTGAAATCATATGACCTTCAAACTGGCACTACCTCATGTATTAATATAATTTTGTAGTTTTACATCTGTGATGTCCATGCCCTGCATAAATTACATTTAGTTGTAAAAATGTAAGTCATTTGTTAATAGAAGCAACAGAAATATGGAAAATGCCTTAATTTTACTGTGGAGCAAGAGGTCATAAAAATGTGCTTGTGGGCTGCTACTACAGAAAAACTTCATTGTGTTTGCCTTTGTCTCACTGAGCTGCTTCCCAGGTCTGCAAATGAATGGGCACAAGATCATGATAGATCAGGGTGATATTTGTGTGAACCTCATCGTGTCCCTCCATGCCCAGTTACCTCTGGAGGGACACCCAGAAGTGCAGGCAGAGGAGAAAGCATTTGTTCTTTTTAGATGTCTCTTGTCTGGATGGCTGGAGGACTAGAACCAGGAAACAAGGCTGAGCGTCTTTACCCTGCAGCATGGGGAAAAACTGTGAGGTTAATGGTAATGTATCAGAAAAGGAGAGAGCAGCAGTGCTGTGATGGCTCTTGTGTATTACTGCACTGTAGTGCCACAGGAACCTCAGAGAGTGCCTGGAGAATGGCATCCCTTCACACACAGGTGCACACGGAGTGTCATATCTTGTCTATAGAAGAGGCTCGGTGAAAAGTAAATGGTTTCATTTGCATAATCCTTGGCATGCTCTTTGCCTTTATAGCTTCCCATTTATTTTTATTTTTCCTTGTGGTTATCAATACTTCTTTGCTGTTCAAGAAACACCTGCAAGAGTGTTCCTGTGGTTAATTGAACAGTTGTGTTTTACAGAGGATGATAGTCACACAAAACAGTGAATTTTGTTCAGGATATGTATTTCTTTTTCTGCATTCCTGTATAGGGCTGTAGGCACAGTTGCATGATGTTTCTCTTATACTTTCCCCCTCTCCAGGAGTATCAAAGAATAGGTAAAAAGTTGCAGTAAAGTTGACCTTAAATGATTGCTACTAAAAAAGTGAAAATAGGACACCTGTGTATACACAATGTATAAAGACTGGTGTATTAGAATAGGATCGTCAGAAAATGTATTTCCTTGAAACTGCTGTGGTTTCTTTCCACTTTTGACAGTTTATGTTGTTGTTCCTGGCTCTGCTGGTACAGACAAGGTGCTGACTGTTCATCAGTGCTGACAGTGTTGCACAGTCATTCCTGATTACTGTCACTGGTGGAGTTGTACTGAGAGTAACAATAGCTGGAAATGTTAAGGGAAAAATACTGCAGCAGACGCAGCTGGTTAGTGCTGACATCTCACTCACTTTTCTGTGCACCATCTTCCAAAATTTGTTAAGACACTGGTGATTTAGATACTGCATCTGTTTTGCCATTGTTAAAACATTTGTTCTGGAATCAGACTAAATAATGCAGGAAAACAATAGAGTGTTTTCTGAGCATAGCATGTAACCTAATGTAATTATGGAGACTGAAGTCAGAAGAATTGGAAGCAAAATAATGAAAGAAGACTGGATATTTTATAATAGGATTAGTAAGTTTGTTTTCAAATTAACATGAGCTTTGATATGAACTTTAAAAATTATTTCCTGTTTTTGAGATCTGCTACTCTCTGTAATTGTCACTCGTAATTACAGTTGTGATGCACATGGAACACATGGGGAGGTTTTTCTTGTGTTCTGAACAGATGTGTTTGTGAAGGAAAATGCTGTAGAAGTAAACAGGGGTGACCTGTACAGTGTGGAACAGAGCTGTTGTCTCAGTCTTCTCATATCCTTGCTTAAAGCTTCCTAGACCTGACTTCAACAGCAAATATTTGCAGGGATCATTTGTCCTGGGATGCTTGAACCACAAATGAAACAGTAAGGTTTTGATTTTGGATTGTGTGTTGTTCCTGTCCCTGTGAGGATTATACTAATTGCAAAGGGGAAAGAAATTGGCTGTGCCTTTCCTTCCCCCCCTCCCCCCGTCTAGATCTGTCCATGTGGGTTTTTTGGTTCCTTCTATTTTGAGAATAGTCCTGAGGATCTACACATTTGTGTTTCTCCTTTTTTTGTTATAAGTTAAAATCTAGTCCTGTGTTTGAGTTTGTGCCTGTTGCCTCAGATCCCTTCATTGGGCATGGTTGGAGAGTGCCTGGCTCCACCCTTTTTGTGCTCTCCATTCCAGTTTAGATTGATGAGATTCTCCAGATCCCTCTCTTCTACAGGTTGATCAGTCCAAGCTCTCTCACCATTCCTCCCCCTTCATCACCTTAATTGCTCTTGGCTGGGCTCTCCCCTCTTAATTCCTTGTGTAAAAGTGTGATCCTACACTTCATTTCAGCTGTCAGAGTTCATGTCATGCCTGTGTTGTGCTCTCCTGGCACTCTGGGCTGAAGGGCAAACTCTTCTGAGAGAGGTCATGTAAAAATTGAGTTGTCCCTGGAAGGAGCACACCCATAGATCTAGATTTGTAGATGGGCTACAGAAGATGTTTTTCAGTTGGTGTTACTATATTCAGAAATTACAGAGGACAGTGTGTGATCTTTGTTCCTCCATGTTTTTATTTGGAAGGAGAAATAGTTTGAACAAGTGCCAGAAGGAGCAAGAACTGTA